>NC_044279.2:22683315-22993815 GCF_004027225.2 Strigops habroptila
TGGATTTGGGGAAAAAAATACCTCTTTTCTTATTCTACTGTGAGGATATACTAAGAGAAAAATACTGACCTGAAAGAAAGAGTGAATTCTTTCCACTGATAAAATATTTGGGGGTTTTTTGGTTTTTTTTGGTTTTTTTTGTTTTTTTTTTCCATTAACTAAAAGCATTTCTTTATACTTTTACTTTCGTCTCAGTAGGTCTATTTCACCTGATAAATCAAAAAGGGAAGACCAAAAGTAGAAATGTCATATTGCAGCAATGTCTACAACTCATCACACAGAAAGAAAAATACTTTGACTATAATAGCTAGACTAATGGTAGTTAACCCACCCATTTTCTTCTCAAAACTACCTAGCAGCTTTCTGATGTTTCCAGTTTTTTCTAATCCAGGCATTAAAAATCCAAACTTATTCCCAGACTTTGGTTTTCCATAAGGAGTTGTATCTTCTACTATCAGTTCATCTATGAGTCCTTTATTTTTTTCTGTATAGCTACTATTTGTGAGGATCCATTATCTAATACTTCTATTACATACTGCTTTCAGTTACAGACAGTAGAGCAGGCCTGGCTGGTGAGGTCAGGAATAGGAAAAGTATAGTGCATTGTTATTCTGGTTTTCATATCTGGAAATAAAGTGAAGTGGTCTTGTGTATTACTTGGTGTTACAAGCACTTATGAGTGCTGGAAAAAAGAGAAAATAGATGTCACAGGCAACTCCAAAACATGTAAATGACATGAAATGGCAGGAGCTAGATACCTCTAGTAGCTGATCAGCTGAATTTCTTTTGAAGATCCATAGCTCCGTTGTCTGTAATGGGACCTTGTCGTGGTTTAAGCCCAGCCGGTAACTGAGAACCACGCAGCCCACTCGCTCACTCCCCTGCTTCTTCCTCTCCCCACTCCCGGAGGGATGGGGAGGAGAATCAAAAGAATGTAGCTCCCACAGGTTGAGGTAAGAACAGTCCAGTAACTAAGGTATAATGCAAAACCACTACTGCTACCACAAAACCACTACCACTACTCTGGGCCCTCCAGGTAACTCCCCCCATGTTATATACTGGGCATGACGTGCCAGGGTATGGAATACCCCTTTGGCTAGTTTGGGTCAGGTGTCCTGTCTCTGCTTCCTCCCGGCTTCCCCTCCTCACTGGCAGAGCATGAGACTGAGAAAGTCCTTGATCAGAGTAAACATTACTTAGCAACAACTAAAAACATTGGTGTGTTACCAGCGTTGTTCCCAGATTAAAGTCAAAAACACAGCACTGCACCAGCTACTAAGAAGGAGAAAAATGATTGCTACTGCTGAACCCAGGACAGACCTCACACACCTTGCTCATGTGTAAAGGTGTATAGTTACATGTCTTGATCTCAAAACACGCTGTCAGTAAAGACAGTTTCAACAAGAGTTGAGAAAAAGAAGAAAAGGTGTGACAAGAGACAGTGGTCTGAATTTAGTTGTCTCTCTGTGGGCGGCTGCTGTAATCTGGGATATTTTAGGTCATCTGAGCCATCAGCTTTGGGTTGGCAGATATAAGGAAGGACCTTTGATGGATGTTCCCATCTGAACCTGAAACTGGAGGCCAAGTGTGATACTACCAGCCATTTCAAATGTCACTACACACATTTGTGGGGGAAAGTGAATCAAGTTCCTAGAGATAAGATAAAGAAAAATTTGGTGGTAAAAGAGTTATCAAGAGGACTGGGACTAGGGAGAAATCCGTTGTGAAGTAAAAATCTACAAGCTGTTAATTTGCGAAGAAACTAGAGCTGTTTGTCCCATTAAGTGGCCTGGACACCTTGGTAAAATGCAGACGTCTAAGAACAGGTTAGATGAATCTCACCTAGTTAAATCACTTGATATTTGTCACAAAGCTTCTGGTCCTGCCACATACAACAATGTAGAAAAATCATTCTTTCTATTTCTTTGCAGTATCATTTGCTTCCAGAAACACATGTACATTCTCCATCTGCCTCTTCCAATATTTTATGATGCTTATTTCTGTACTGAAGAGCTTGTTCTTGGAGGTTTTACTAAAGATGCAGCAGTCATGTTATTTTCATTCTCAACATGGTAATAATAATAAAGGAATTTAAAGAAACTGATAAAAGCTTGGGAACTGTATTCTTCTATCTTAGAATAATCTATTAGTTTTCTCAAGATCCTAGCAGAAAAATTCCCTGAAATCTTAACATCTAAGAAAAGTGATTATATTTCAGCAAAGCATTTGCTTTAAAGGGAAAACAAATAGTGCTGGGGAAGCAGTACTAAAGACTGAGGACTAGAAGTAGCCACAGAATTTCCACGAAATTTCCGTTCATCCTGCAGGGAATATATACTGTGCTGAGGCATGTTGGCTGCAGGATTTGAAGATTGCAGTATCTCAGCAAGCAGTATTTAATCATTTAACCATTGGCTACTATGAGTCAGCCAGCACTCCATAGGAACTATCTTCCAGAAAAATTATTGAGACAGACTGGATGTGCAGGGAGTTTGGAACCACTAAGCAGTCTTTGCCCAAACTAGTGGGGGAAATAACGTGGTTATTTTTGTTTTATTCAGACATTGCTTTTTATAACAAGATATTTCTTTAAGATTGCCTTAGGATGGTAAATTTAAGGATGAAGAAGATGCTGGAGAATGTTTAAGATTAAGGAGATGAGAACTGGTTTAATCAACCCAGTTTCCCCTTTTCTTCCTTAAGTAGTGTGTCAGAATGGCCATATTCCTTAAACAGAAATATTACAATTCTTGTGTCTAGGCTGATAAATGCTATTTGCCTTAAGTTTATCTAGAACTGCCTGTATTTCTGTGTAGGTCTGCATCAAAGAAAGACCCAACTTGTGTGATAATCACAAAGTAGTTGAATTGCATTTTTTTGAAATTGTTGTAATTACTATTATAAGCTTAGAAGGATACCTATCCATAAACGTGTTTATATGCTAAACTCCCACTCATGTCACAATGACCTCAACCATTACAGGTCTAAGCCTTGGTACAGTAAAAGTCAAAGATGTGGTTATTGTTGATTCCTAATATAATCATGCCATCAACATTACATATCCTGTTGTCAAGGCTACGTTTATGTCAGGACTTGTCTCAAAAATCCTTCTGAAAAAGATTAGTTTGTTGCATTTGCCTTCTTATTGCATTATTTAGCCAAAGGGAGAAATAGCAGAAAATTATTATTTCAGCTTTGCCTGTTTAATACACTCCTTAACTTGAAAAAGAAACCTATTGGGATTTTTTTCACTTTCTAAATGAAAGAAAAGCTATGTTTTAGTAACTGCCCAAATTAAAGTTAAATGTAAACATGCAGTGAAAGGCAATATCTTGCAATGTATGTTAAAATTGCAAATTAAGCTGAAATCAAGCATTAATTTAATAATGGAGTAAACATTTGGCGTTGTTCTAATGAATATGCTGTCTTTACTAATAAATGGTTACTAATGTTTCTCAGATGTTTTTGTTATATTCTTTATTAAAGTTGTGGACCCTGATACAATTATAAAGAACAGAACATTATTAGGTGGGAAGAAGATAAGATGCCACAGGCTGGTAGAGATACATAAATAGACATTAAAGCATCAGGAGCAAAGATCAGGAAAAGACCAAAACATTGTAACTGATATGTAAACTGGTAATATCACAGTGTCTGTATTTAGCACCCTACTTTTTCAGAGGTCTTTCAAAAAGTTATTTCACAGTAATGATGCCTCCTGTTGGAGGTTGGGAGCACTGAGAATACCAGAATACAAACCCTCCCTTAGGTTTTTAAATGTAACCACTGACCAAGCTTTAAAGATCAGGCCTTAAGAAAGCTAACTTTAATGCCCCTCAGGACACTTCTGCAAAAAAGAACATATTATTCAATACTTACTGCCAACACACACACACACAGACAATTAGGCACACAGTTTCATACTGCAGAACACATATACTCGCAAATTGCCATTTTACTTTTGGTTTCAATAAACATTTTTTTCTGAAGATTTTTATATTAACGACACACTTGTCCACAAATAGTCACTTATTTAACAGTATTCTAATATTTTCTTCAGAAGACAACAAAGGATCCATGTTGCTGAAATGTACTCTCACTGGGTTTTCTCCAGATTTGAATTTGGAAAACATTGCTTTTATGTAGTGCTTCTTCACTCTTTAAGTTCCTTGGTAAAATAAATATATATACAAATCTCCACTGTCTAGGTCTTAATCTATGCTGCCTATCTTCAATCATATCCTTTTCTAATGTTTAAAGAAATAATTTCTGTTTTTGCTCTGTTTCTCAAAGCCTTTTAGAAAACTAATTGGTAGTTTTTTTATCCAGCTTCCTAGTCAGATACATCATCTCTTTACCACGTAAACCAAGGACAAATAATTACAGGAGAGCCCTGGGGAATGAATGACCCTTTATAAAAGTGTAGCTGCTTTGGATGAAAATCTGTACAAAATAAGTTCATGGTTGAAAACACTGGATGTATTTTTGTTTGTCTAAGCTGTAATGCAGACAGGGGAAATTCTTACATGGATTTTAACAGTAGCCATCTATTCATATGATACAGAAAATGTTGAACTGGAAATGGCACTCAGTTTGTACATGTTCTTTCAACCTATTTCTTTCCTAACTGAGCCTGCTCCCTCAACCTAAAGCAGTTTAGAAAAGGCTTTTCCAGGACAGCTTAAAGCTGTGGCAACCAACTACCTGAGCCTGTGAAACTCAGTTCCCTTTTGAAGGCACCTCATCAGATGCTGTCTGTGGCTTGCAGTTTCTCACTCTCAGTAGTTCTTTCTTAATAACATCCTTCTAACAACATCATTCTGGGACCAGTGTGAGAAAAAACTTCACTGTACTTTCTTTCTAACACTTTCAATTTTTTTCTTTAATTGGTTTTTTTTTGGTCATTGTAGGCTGAAACAGAAGCAAAATCATATATATATATAAAAAAAAAAAAACCCAAACAGGCAAAACAACCAACAAAAAACCCCAAACCTAGAAAGATCAAACCAATTTTTTTAAGAAATTATAGAATTATTATTATTAACATGAGCTAACTTATGTCAAAAAATATAACAATGCAGAACTGAAAATGAACTTCACCTGTTTCCCAGACTTCCAGTTCTATCTAGGTAGTTCTTTCCACTCATTTTACAAATTACTTTTAAAGCTTTTGTCAAAAGATTGCTGCTTTCCCTCCTCTCCCACACCCGTGTATTCAACTATAGTTGTTCCAGGCTGGCAAATTTAAATTGATTCGTTCTACACTTTTTGTTCAGAGTATGGATTTAAGCCTGTAACAATGTGTATGGTAGTGCATTAGTAATTAATATTGAGCACGAACATGAGTACAAAAAAATATTTTTTCTTAAAACCTGAATTTAGAAGAAAGTCATGTACAGATAATGTCCTGGTAGACACGATGACCTGTGGACTGACAGACTGCAGTGCCAGCCGTGGAGCTGAACGTAAATGCTGGCCTCCACAATTGAGTTTTCTTGTAACTGTCAGTGTCAGTTGATTCCTTCCTCAGACCAGAAGAACAAATGTGTGCAGTCTGCAAATTATAAAATAGGGAGCAGCTATTGTTCAGCAGCAGCATTTATAAGAGCTCTAAGGCTGGAAATCAGACTGGTTTAGGCTCCTAGTTAGATGCGCCTGTCAGAGTAAATGTGTTTTAAAATACTTATCAGGGAAGATGAGAAGCTTGTCCAGAAGACAGGGAATTGCTCCTTAAAATATGTACTTCTCATCTTTTTTTATTTGATATCAGGCTGGAACCTTCTACAACATTCTTTTCCACTTTTTTTTACTGACATCATAGGCCTGTTTTGCTATCTTTATAATTTCTTACTTTGTCATCTTCCCTGTTGGGGAGTAGTGTCATTTGCACATTGTATCATTGGGTCTTGCATGAAAATACGGAATCTAGATACATTCAGGATTAACAGGTTTGCTCTACAGATTATTGAAAATTTTCAAAAATGTCCTGCTTAATTTTTTCTTTCAATATTTTAATTTCATAATGGAAGGCAGGAAGGGATTGTATATGCAATTAAGAGTATGTAATAAATTAGCTCTTAAGAACAAACACTCAGAAGATTATTTCATAATAGCCTATTCATATGATTGGCTATCAGTTGAACAGATCCACAGCATTGATTAGTCACCTACCAGAGAGTGAAATGGGTTAATTCTGTTGAAGAAGCAATGCCCCTTGTTAACAACAGCAAGATACCTTTAGTTCCGATACAAAAAAGACAGTGGTATGGTTTCGCTGGATAAAAAGGGATCAAAAAGAAATAGAAGTCAAGGACAAATGGATCTGAAGGAATATAAAGTAACTTCATTATGAATAAACTTGGATAAATCAACTCCTACACTAACATTCTTTTTTTTTGTTGTTTGTTTTGTTTTGTTTTGTTTGCTTTCCTTCTATATCTATTTTTTACTCTTTAGGTGGTAAAAATTCTCGCAATTTCAAAGGAATCTCAGGATTTTCAAATGAACTTTTTACTTATGGCTAGTTTTAACATTTAAGATCTTGTTTGCATTCATAGAGGACGTATGCTGATTAACTAAACAATGGTATGAAGCTGCATCAGGGGAAGTTAAGATTGGGCATTAGACTAGGAAAAGGTTCTTTACCAAGAGGGTGGTCAGTCACTGGAAATGGCTCCCCAGGGAAATGGTCACAGCATCAAGCCTTTCAGAGTTCAGGAAGCATCTGGATGATGCTTTTTGTCATATAGTTTAGTTTGAGAGTCTTGCAAGAAGCAGGTCCCTGGACTCAGTGATCCTTGTAGGTCTCTTCCAACTTGAGATATTCTACGATAGATTATCTGAAAGGGTCTAGGTTTTTAAGCTGTCTGGCTCGGTGTAAATACTATCTGGCATTCTCTTTAAAATTAACATATTTGAAGGCTTTGAAGGTTGTGGTATTTTTCTCACTAATCACAATTGGTTATGATTCTGGGGTTAAAGTTTACATGGTAGTGCTAAAGTTAAGCACATGCTTAAGTTTCCATGTTTCCAGGGTTTCAAAGGATGCACAGGTAGACTGTGTTTCATTCTATTTTGCCTTCACCAGTGCAAATTATTCTTTCTAAAGAAAAATAAGAGCAAAACAATGTGATCAAAATTATTATTTATTTATATAATCTCAGTGGCTTTTATTTATTTATATGTCCATGCTCATTTCCTTGACACATTGACCTATGGTAATATCCTAACCTCACTAAAACCAGGCTGAGGCTGAGAAGTATTTCCACACCAGGTATTACTGACTGTAAAGTGAGATTTTTGTCTCTTTGTTATGCAAGCATTTCACATCTAAAATATGCAAGGAGAAAAATGGCATGTTTTTCATAGTCAAGATGTTATTTGGCATGAGTCTGGGAAGATTTCCAGTTTAATGATAAAAATACATACTGCTAATTCCAGTTCCATGTCTAAAGCTCTATACTGTACAATCAACTCACATTAAATCTTGGAAAAGATACCAAATGTACTTAATTAATCCATATGAATTTGTTGAACATAGTCCTCAAGAAGCCTTGGTTAAAAAAAGTATTTAAATGTAACTAAATTATTAATGACATTAGTTTTATCTTCTTGGCCAGTTTTCCAGTGAAACAGCAGAGTCACAGTACTGTAGAATTTGGCATCATTAGGACAGGCACTGGACTAGAATGATAGTACTGATGGAGGTCAGTGGTAAAGTGCATGAGGGAAGCTTGCAAATATCTCCTGACACACTTATTAACTCTAGCGCATACTCTAACGCTTTTTGGTTCATTGTTCTCAACTGATCCTTTAAACAAAACTGCAGATTAATTTGGATACTTTCCTATTTCCTATATGTAAACAACAAGACCCAAAGACACTGAAGCCTCTGTAATAATGTTGGACAATTAACCTATTATTTAAACATAGATCTCAGAATAAAACAGATTGTTTAAATGGTATTGCCTCCTAAAATATGCTAGCACATATTTTAGTCCCAAATTTGGGATACTTCTCATGCATGCCCCTGTACTTGCACTGAATTGCTGAAATGGATATTCTATAAGCATAATCACTTTGGGAAGCTATTCCACAACCTAAAAAAACTCAATGCCAAGATATTTCCCCTGACTCTTCAGATGTTCTCCTTACCTCAGTTTAGTCCTATTGCTATTAAAAATTCCCCAAACTGTTTATGTCTGCTTTGTTCTTCCAAAATTCAAATACTGAACTCAATTTCACAGGTATGTTTGTAGCAAGTATGGAGGTGCAAGGAGTTTTTTACAAGGTTAATGGTCCAAGATATGTACAGTCTAAACAGGGGGAAAAAGTTGTCTCTGCTGTGAAAAGAGACGTCTCAAAAGTCTTTTGCACAGAGAATTTATATTCCTGTATATAAAGTGGGAATTATAAACTGGTGGCCACACTAGATAGAAGGTCAAACTGCATTTCTAAAGCATAAACAGAGCCTCTGTAGGGAGCCAATGGATCCTACATGCAGGAATCATTTTATAAAGATATGAATGATTTCATAGCTAGTCTGAAAATTCTTCAAAAGGAATAAAAATTGCCCTGATGTCCCATGAAGAGAAATGTTCTTGCGAAGGCATGGACAATTGGTTCATGAATGTAGAAATCAATGAGAGACAATCACAGGAAGGTATCAGTGAGGTTTATTTTGTTCATGAATCCCAAAATTCTGCTATCCTTTCTGACCTCACCATCTCTTTGTATTTGCCTTACTATTTATTTTCAGTGAGGAAATTATGAAAATACGTGTAGATGTTCTTGACTATTTTGTTCTTCATTTTACATAGAGAAATATGAGTTTATGTGCCTAAGGTCATAACTGCATCATAGAATTCACTTACTTCTTTGTAAAAACAGTCCTCTACTGAGCATTTGTTTGGAGTTAATTGATACTACCATACACGAATTTGGTTGCTGGATGCTGGTACAGCTGAGTAATCCAGATGTTTGATACTGTGAGATGGACAAACATAACTGAAGGCAACTGTTGTTCTGACTTACATATTTTCTGTGGAATTACATTGTTTCTCTGGGTTTCATTTATAAATTTGTACTTGGAAAATGAGATTATTTCTATGCAGTCTTATCTCAATGTCTATTATCTGTAGTCTTCTTTATTAACTTCTCTAAAAAAAATACAATACTTCATAGGCACACCTTGTCTTCTTTTTGGTATAGGGAAAATTGATATTTTAACATTTTAATTAAGGTGTACATTTCTCCAGTATAGTTTTACATTCCTGCTCTTACATTGTAATGATGTTAATGAAATTTTCTGATTCTGGATCTTACCATGATTTTATCTCCCACGTTTGCACTGCCTAGATCAGGCTGGTTTGAGAACTCACTAACAGGTGGTGGATGCAGGATTCTAAGAACATTTGATAAGACATTTTGCTCCTTAGTGAGCAGTTCCGTCTTATTTCTGTACTTCAAAAAGTAATGTCTTGATGCTCCCAGTATCAGTTTTGTCAGAAAACCACGTGTGGTGCATTCAGTTCATGTTATTGCTATTTTCAAGCTGCATCAACAGCTTGGTTGAAGAAAAAAGTGCTGTTTCTTCAGCAGGAACCTAACATATGACTGAAAAAGATCATATGGTTGTGGATCAGCTTTGCTAATCCACAAAACAGCTTGACTAGTTTTACCTTGGTTATTGCTGAGATATATTACTACTGTGCTATGAAATTTCCTTATCACTGAACTATCTTATCTGCCAAAGACTTGCAACCATGTATTGTGTTGATCTTTATATAATAGCTCATTTAAGATCTTGTTCAATATTCTGTATGTTAATTTATTGAGATTTAATTGTCTGTTGCATTATCTCTATAAGCAGGGGAAGATATAATTTAGTTGGTACATGCCTTGGAGCTTCCTAGTTATTCATAGCCATAATGAGTATTGCAAATTTGGAGTCTGATAGAGACACACATCACTGTGATGAGACCTTTCTGTATTTCGTTTAGTATGTACCAGAATTCCTCATGGAAGATGAGTGCATGGTAGATAAGCATGCATTTTGAATACTCATTCTCCTTGAAATTTCTGAAAACAAACACCAGTTGGAAGGACCTTTGCCCTACTAAGAAGCTCATCCATTCCACAGGTATTTATGACATACATTATATTAATAGTTCCTCCAAAGTGAAATTGCTGAACCATGCTTTATATATCAGAATTTAACTAGTTAAGCTTCATCTCTTTTATCCTTAAGTTGATGTCAAAAAAAGAAATATTTTCTCTTTGTCAGAAGGCGTAAACAGAAATCAATGGAGGAGAACATCTCAAATAGCTAAACATAAGCCATCTGCACCTGCTGAGAGCTTAGCAAGTCTTCAGAATGGACCCAAATTAGTCACAAGAAAGAGGCTTTAGCAGCAGCAGAAATTAAAGACAATATGGATTAATCAGAAGTACAAGTTCTTATAGGAAATTGCTTAGTAGTCTAGACAGAAGGTGACGTGAGATTGATCAGTAACAAAGCAATGTGGGATTGTGGGATTGGTGTGTCCTCACCGTCCAGAGCCTCGTGAATGGGAAATAGCTTTCACTTTTTTTTCTCTATACAACAGACTGAAAAGACTACATACTTTTTTTTTTTTTTTAGTTATAACTTAAGTTGCCTAGCTTTCACTCTTGCCTGTGGGATGTCAGGTTGCTAAAGAAAAACATGAATGTTACTCATAAGTGTAGTGACATCAAGAAGCACAGCATTTGCTGAAATCATGATAAAACAGACTGAATAGTGAAATCCCAGCAAGAGCTAAAGATTGTTATTCAAGGAAATGCCATTTGCTCGGTTGAGTTATATTTTAAAGTGGCATACACGAAAGTGGTACAAAGTCTATGGTTAAATATCCACCACTAGATGAAAAATTGTCATAGATTCTGGTTTTAATTCAGCTTCAGATCTAGAAGAAAGTATCTACAGTGTGTCTGCATTTGAGCTAGATGGTCATCACAATCAGCAGATACCTAATCAGTACAATCAATGGACTCTAGAGTTGATCAAATATCTGTTTTTTCATCTATAGCTCATCCTGACTTCACAGACTTTACGAGCTGGATCACCATGGATTATAGTGGAATCCAGTAGTGTTGGACTCATACCAATTTTCTCTGTCAGCTAAAGCAAAGAGCAAAGACCCATCTCCATCTATGTATTTTCACTCAAGCATAAAGACTACAATTCTATGAACAAACTGATAATAAAGGTTTTCTCATTAAGACAGAGGCATCTAATTCATGTCCCTTGTGAAACTGAAAGTTAACTCTAGTTGAAATAAAGAAGCTTCAGCTTCATTTACTGGGAAAAATGCAGAGAATAAGGGCAAAAGTGCTGAATTACAGATGGGTATCTGAAGCATATATGATTGCAAATAAGTCCGATTTCTATTTCTCTGGGAAATTGTGCTGCTTGTTGCCCTGTCTGTCCACATTAAAGGGATTACAAAGTATGGATTAAATATTCATCTTGATTGCAACCCCTTCTAAGTTCTGTTGAATATAGCTGAGGCTTCAGAAATACAAATCACTTAGGCTATGACAAAGTTATAGTATGGTTGTATCACAGAATCAACTGGGTTGGAAAAGAACTTCAAGTCCAACTGTTACCTCAGGACTGACAAGTCCTGGACTAAACCATGTCACTAAGGACCTTGTCTACACAGTTTATTTTAAACTATTGCAGAACATGCTTCCAGATGCCAGAAATATATTCATTAATGAGAAAATTAGCTTGCAAATACTAGATTGCTAGATGTTTCTGTAAACTTGGCTGAAATGATGACTCTCTCGTGTATTTTGAAATCTTTACTTAAAAAATACAGCTGTCTAGATATCGATGTCTAGTAATAAAGCAAAAATTGAGAGTGTCTTGTTGCTATGTGAAATACACCTACTGAAATGTGACTTTAATTTCCTAGTGGTTGCCACATAAGGCCGAGTCTTACAGTTATGGAAACACCACAGCTCCATTAATGTCACAGACCTTTACACATTTCTTTCAGCTTTGAATGCGGTGAACATACATAGCAGTAGGTAATTTGAATCCAGCCATATTTGAACTTTGGAAATTTTGGGATTTGATTTTGAGGATGTCTGTTTGTCTTGTTTTCCATTAGGTAGATTCCAATACTGGCAATTCTGATATGTTAATGTTTTTAGAAGTGTAGTTTTTCAAGGTGTGGCTGTGTCAGCTTTTTAATGCTGTAATCATGTTTATGCTTGTTTTCCAAATCAGCTTATACTGTCATAGCAGTTTGCATTGAATGTTCTTTTATGTGGGCTTCTTGTACAAGCCAAGAAGTAACATTCTGTGTATTTCAAGAGTACAGACAGACAAAAAAACCCCCAGAATTAATAGGATCTTTATTAAAAACATTTCACAAATTAATTTTGCTCTCTTTCATAAGAATTAATAGATTTTTAGATAATTATCCTTTTCTAACAAAACTGCCTTTCTTTGACAGGAAAAGCTTTTTGACCAGCCCTATTTAAAATAAAGAAATGATGATATTTATGTTACCTGCCTAAGTGAAATTTCAGATCAGTACAAAAATCATGCCCTGCTTGACAAACAAAACAGAGAAGAGCAAAGGTGGACTGGTAAACGATAGAGCTTGAGGAATTACAACTGAAGAGATGATCTATCTTTCCCATATACCCACATATCTGAAGTGTCCCCAGAAAGCAGATCTATTTCCTTCGTGATAAAAATTATGCCTGATCTCTGCCCTTAGATGCAATGAACAGAATTTTTTTTCCTTTTCTGGCAAGATTTTTTTTCAACTTGAAAGGAATTCAATATCTTTAAAATTTCATATACTTTCAATATATTTTACTGTATTAAGTATTAAACATGAGTAATTTAGACATCAGAAGCCTGGCTTTTTCTCAGCATTGGGCAGCCTGGAAGGACTAGAGATGATGATAGAAATTGAATGAATGGCTATTACAAAAAGCAGATTTTAAAAACGGCCAATACATTTCTATTTCTATTAAGATCTGTCCTCAAAGTACTGTAAGTAAATCCCTTACCAAATGAAATCCATTTTCTCTGTTTTCCCCACAACACAATCAATATGTCCTTAAGGTTTTATGTCACCATCATGATATAAAGCTAAATTGAGTAATCCATTTTTGTTTGGTATTTTTTCTGTTCTTCAAGCATCTTTCTAAAAATGCTTGAGTACAGAAAAACACTGTTATAGGCCATGATTATAGCATTTCTCTAGCTAAAGGAAACTAAACAAAATGGTTAATCCCAAGACTAAAATCATGCGTACCATGTACTGTGGTCTGTGGACTAATTCTTGGTTTAGTCTGGATTATTCTTTTTCTTAACGCAAAGATTGTTTAAGACAAGACAGACATATGGACCAGAATCTAAAGTTCAGAGTACCTTTACAACTGGGCTACGTCAGGCTATGTGCTCTTTTTCCTACTGAAATGTCAGCATTTTCTGACCCTTCATAGTGTTTCAACAACAATTAAAAATGTCGCAGATGAAGAATGGTTTGCTATTCTTATGAGGCAGATGGGATGTCTGTTTCTCTGAGAGACCTCTACAGCCAGGCTCTATACAAGTAGTTTCTACTGCTGCTGCAGAACTGGAATACCCTTGAGATCAGGTCAGAACAGAAGCAGTTTATTACTATGGCTTTAGGAGAGAACACAGAGCAGCAGCAGCTTAGCAGGTTCTGCTGATGTGCACTGCCCAAATGGGGCCATTATAGAGCTTATATGCTTTCAGGCTCCACAAACTGTTCTTTGACAAAATTGTGTCACATAAGCAGGAGTATGGTAAATAACAACAGCAACCGGAATACTTCAGGCAAGAAGGCTCTAGACAACACAATCTTTCGCAATTCACTACTTGGTTAATTAAATTGTGCTGACTGGTGAAACATTCAGCTGCAAATGATTCTTAACTAATTAAGATGATATGCTAACTATTTTGCTTCCATAACTAGAATCTTTAATGGTTATGTTAAAAAAAAAAAAAAAAAAAAAAAAAAAGAAGTAAAATAAAGAAAAATGGCAAACCGGTATCTCTTTAGAGGATACTGCCTGTGACAGACCTTCTCTGAGCACTCCTACTCGAGCCAACCCATTTGAAGAGAGTCTGAAGCAGGGGAGACCCTTAAAGAAACAATCAATCAGGACTGAGCCAGGGAGATCTGGCCGTGTCCAGAAGCAAAACTGTAAGTGGCTAAGGAGTTTTAAATACTAACAAATACCTCAGGAGAGTGTTGATCCCTGTGTTTGAGAAACAGTTAGCTGAGGAGTTAATGAATTGCAATTAACTAGTACCTCAATTCTACCAGTCATTCTTCAAACACCTAAGTCAGCCCTTTTTTGAATTTTTGCCTTTAGTGACAAACTGATTCCAAACACAGTTAAATCCATCTTACATGGTCTGCAATAGCTTCCACAGTTGCAGAAGGGCATTTTGACAAATGATTGTAGCTTGAGTGGAGGTTGCAGAAATTTAACATTCTTCTCCAAAGCAGACTGGGATTCCATTTCAGGCAGCCACTATTTACTTCAATTTCACTCCTTGCCTGTTAGATAATCTCTTCTGGCAGGGCTACTCTGGACTCAGGGGACAGCCTCACATGAGATATATTCTGCATTTGTCTGCATCAGCCAAGCTAGACTGCTATTCTCATTTCTCTTTTTCTTCCTTCTATTTTTATCTTACATTAGTACCACTGGAATAACTGAAGAAAATGGGTTTGAAATGAAAGTGATTTCCATGTGTTATATGTGAATGGCAGGATTTCACACACTAATGTTGAGAGAACAATTATTCTCTGCACTTGAAAGTCAAGAGAATCCACAGCAAAATGCAGTTACCTTCCAAACCTTTAGCTACAGAAGAGCTATTGTAGGTTACACAGAAGCATGTTTGGGGTTTTGGGGTTTTTTTTTTCATCAAAAAAGCAATAACAACCTCTTCTGCTAAATGCCAAAAAGAGCTTTTTTAATAACCAATACATACAAAGTCAGAAATATTTAGAAGGTTATTACTAGCTCACTGATGAAGATGAAAGGAATCTATCAAGCGTGTTGCGATAAACTGGCTTCTTGGCACGCACCAGAAGAGACAGCTTTGGTAGCAAGTATGTCTTATGTGAGAAAACTCCTGTGCTCCGAGAAGTGATCACCATTGCCGAGATGAGTATCTCCAGAGAGGGCGCCTTTAACACCGGAGCAGGGGGAAGCACAGCGTCCAGGAGCTTCAGTTCGGAGCGGCAAAAGCCACTGAGGGAGCCGCAAGTCCTCGACAGGGCTTGCCCAGGAGCCGGCAGCTCAGCTGACGCGAGCAGCTGACTCACAGGGGGCGGTGCCAGGAGTGACGGCACCAGCCCTCAGTGGGGAAAAACCCATCCCACGGAGCGCGAGCGACCAGGAGCGCGGCACGGCAGGGCGAACGGGCAGGTGAGCACTCGCCTCAGGACCAGGGCCCGCTCTGGGAGCTCTGCCCCAGCGGTGGCCAGCGTAGGCACCCAGACAGAGCCGATGAGAGGGGAGGCTGCGGCGCAGACCTCGGAGTGTAGAGAGTGCCTCGACTGGTCTCTTAAGGTGAGGGTGCGCAATGGACAGGGCTGCACTCGGTGCGCCCTGGTGGAGGTCCTCCTGCAGCAGGTGGCTGAGCTGCGGGAGGCTGTTGGAGAGCTAAAAGATGCCAGGGAAGCTGAGAGGAAGCTGGACTGCTTGCTCCAGGCCCAAACTGCGCAGGGGCCGCAAACGTCCAGCATTGCTCACATAGGAAAGAAGGAGGGCAGCAACCCAGGAAGCTGGGAATTGGTCACGAGAAAAACGAACAAAAAAAGGAGGAAGAGGACAATTAACAACAAGGGGCTTCCTCCTAAATCTGATGTCCCCACCCAGAACCGCTTCGCGGTTCTGCAGGGGGCTAATGAGAAAGCACCCACCACACCTAGTGAGCATCCTGCTGATGCACCACTAAAGAGGATCACTACTGGTGCCTCCAGGAAAAAGCGGAGGGTCATAGTAGTAGGGGACTCTACTTTGAAAGGCACAGAGGCACCCATCTGCCGGCTTGATCCAGTCTCGAGGGAGGTGTGTTGCCTGCCAGGGGCTTGGATCAGGGATGTTGCTGAGAGGCTGCCTGCTCTAGTAAGTCCTGCTGACTATTACCCCCTTCTAGTGGTCCATGTGGATGCTAGAGATATAGATAGTAGTAGCCTGGAGAACATTAAGAAGGACTACAGAGCCTTGGGAGAGGTGGTTAGGGGCTCTGGAGCTCAGATAGTTTTTTCATCGATTCTCCAGGACAAAGGGGAGGACCTTAAAAAAGCTAGGCGTGTCTGGCAGGTTAATAACTGGTTAGAATGGTGGTGCCATAGTCTGGGGTTTGGCTATTTAGAACATGGGACATGATTTGGGAAGCCAGACCTACTGGAGGCTGGTGGAGCTGGTCTGACAAAGAAGGGGAAGAGCTGTTTTGGTAGAAGGCTTGCCAGGCTGGTCAAGAAAGCTTTAAACTAGATGTGTTGGGGGAGGGGAGCATTGATCCATCCCAACACTCCTGGTCAGTTGCCAGCACCTGTAATAAGTGCTTGGAGCCATGTAGAGATGTTCCAGCTGCCCCAGCCATTGAGTCAGCTGCATTTGGAGCTCAGCTAAGGTGCCTCTATACAAACGCCTGTAGTATGGGGAACAAGCAAGAGGAATTAGAGATGTGTGCAAGGCTATGGGAATATGATGTCATTGGTATCACAGAAACATGGTGGGATGGCTCCTATGACTGGAGTGTCAAAATGGGAGGTTACAGGCTGTTTAGAAAAGACAGTCCAGGCAGACGGGGAGGGGGCATTGCTCTCTATGTCAGTGATAGGCTAGAGAGTATGGAACTCTGTCTGGGGATGGCTGATGAGGTAACAGAGTGTTTGTGGGTCAGGATCAAAGGGAAAACAGCAACGGGGGACATTACGGTGGGGATCTGTTACAGGCCGCCTGATCAAGAGGACTCTGTGGATGAAGCGCTCTGCAGACAGATAGGAGCAGCTTCATGCTCGCAGGCCCTTGTCCTCATGGGGGACTTCAACCATCCTGACGTCTGTTGGAGGGACGGTACAGCCCGGCACAAGCAATCCAGGAGGTTCCTTGATTGTGTGGAAGACAACTTCCTCTTTCAGGCAATAGAGGAGCCGATGAGGAGAGGTGCCATGCTTGACCTCGTGCTCACCAACAGGGAGGGACTGGTTGGAAATGTGACGCTCCAGGGCAGCCTTGGCTCTAGTGATCACGAGATGGTTGAGTTTGAGATCCTCAGGACGGTGAGAAGAGCATGCAGCAAGCTCACTGCTCTGGACTTCAAGCTCACTGCTCTGGACTTCAAGAAAGCAGACTTTGGCCTCTTCAGGAACCTCCTTAGTAAGGTCTCATGGGAGGCAGGGGGGCCCAAGACTGCTGGTCGATATTCAAGGATCACCTGCTACGTGCTCAAGAGTGTTGCATCCCAACTAGAAGAAAGTGCAGCAGGAGGGCCAGGAGACCTCCATGGATGGACAAGGAGCTGCTGAGGAAACTTAGAGGGAAAAAAGAAGCTTATAGAAGGTGGAAGCGAGGACAGGCGGCCTGGGAAGAATATAGGAGCATTGCCCGGGAAGCTAGGGACCAGGTTAGGAAAGCTAAGGCCCAGCTAGAATTAAGTTTGGCAAGGGATGTAAAAGATAACAGGAAAGGATTCTATAGATACATAGCAAATAAAAGACAGACTAGCGACAATGTGGGCCCTCTCCAGAAGCTACCTGGAGAACTGTCTACCATGGATTTGGAGAAGGCTGAGGTTCTTAATGATTTCTTTGCCTCAGTCTTCACCAGCAAATGCTCTGACCACACCACGAAAGTCTTGAAAAGCAAATGCAGGGACTGTGAAAATGAAGACCTTAGGCCCACTGTAGGAGAGGATCAGGTTCGAGACCATCTTAAGAACCTGAACGTGCACAAGTCCATGGGACCTGATGAAATCCATCCACGGGTCCTGAAGGAGCTGGCGAATGAAGTTGCTAAACCACTGTCCATCATATTCGAAAAATCCTGGCAGTCAGGTGAAGTTCCCGATGACTGGAAGAAGGGCAATATAACCCCCATTTTCAAGAAGGGGAAGGTGGAAGACCCAGGGAATTACAGACCAGTCAGTCTCACCTCTGTGCCTGGCAAAATCTTGGAACAGTTTCTCCTGGAAAACATGCTAAGGCACATGAAAAACAATGAGGTGGTTGGTGACAGCCAACATGGCTTCACTAAGGGGAAATCCTGCCTGACCAATTTGGTGGCCTTCTATGGTGGAGCCACGGAACTGATGGACAGGGGCAGAGCAGTTGACGTCATCTACCTGGACTTGTGCAAAGCGTTCGACACTGTCCCGCACGACATCCTTGTCTCTAAATTGGAGAGACATCAATTTGATAGATGGACCACTCGGTGGGTAAAAAACTGGCTCGATGGCCGCATGCAAAGAGTTGTGGTAAATGGCTCGATGTCCAGTTGGAAACCTGTAACGAGTGGTGTCCCTCAGGGATCGGTGCTGGGACCGGTCCTGTTCAACATCTTTGTCGGCGACATGGACAGTGGGATTGAGTGCGCCCTCAGCAAGTTTGCCGACGACACCAAGCTGTGTGGTTCGATTGATACGCTGGAGGGAAGGGATGCCATCCAGAGGGACCTTGACACACTTGAGAGGTGGGCCGATGCCAACCTTATGAAGTTTAACCAAGCCAAGTGTAAGGTCTTACAACTGGGTTGGGGCAATCACAGGCACAGCTACAGGTTGGGCAGAGAAGAGATTCAGAGCAGCCCTGCAGAAAAGGACTTGGGGGTATTGGTTGACGAGAAGCTTAACATGAGCCGGCAGTGTGCGCTTGCAGCCCAGAAAGCCAACTGTATCCTGGGCTGCATCAAAAGAAGCGTGACCAGCAGGTCAAAGGTGGTGATCCTGCCCCTCTACTCTGCTCTTGTGAGACCTCACTTGGAGTACTGCATACAGTTCTGGTGTCCTCAACATAAAAAGGACATGGAGCTGTTGGAGCGAGTCCAGAGGAGGGCCATGAGGATGATAAGAGGGCTGGAGCACCTCCCATATGAAGACAGGCTGAGACAGTTGGGGCTGTTCAGCCTGGGGAAGAGAAGGCTGCGTGGTGACCTCATAGCAGCCTTCCAGTATCTGAAGGAGGTCTACAAGGATGCTGGGGAGGGACTCTTCCTTAGGGACTGTAGTGGTAGGACAAGGGGTAATGGGTTCAAACTTAAACAGGGGAAGTTTAGATTAGATATAAGGAAGAAGTTCTTTACAGTGAGGGTGGTGAGGCACTGGAATGGGTTGCCCATGGAGGTTGTGGATGCTCCATCCCTGGCGGTGTTCAAGGCCAGGTTGGACAGAGCCTTGGACCACGTGGTTTAGTACAAGGTGTCCCTGCCCATGTCAGGGGGGTTGGAACTAGATGATCTTAAGGTCCTTTCCAACCCTTACGATTCTATGATTCTATGACACCTCTGCACTGTGCAGACCAAGGCGCCTGTCCCGTCCTGCCCGGCGCACTGGTGATTTGTTACCATACACCTGTGCAAGAGGAACCACAGGCCTGTTGAAAAACCATTTGATTTTATTGTAAACTTCCCTAAGCTCTGTCAGGAGGAACAGAAGTCTCGGCAAGTTGTTATTCTTATAAAAGATCCTAAAGACAGGGAGAAAAGGAGAAAGGAAAGAAAGAAGGAAAGAAAACAAAGAAATAGGCTCACGACCCCCTTGGATCCAGCGATGTCTTCTTGGTCAGCAAGTTGAAATCCTTTCAGCTGTAGTCCTTTCATTTGTAGTCCTCGAAGTCCTTGTGATTCTTGGCAGTCATTGTCTCCGTTGTGGTCCATGATGGAGGGGTGCTCGTCACACGCTGAAGGACAGTTGCTTTTTTCTTGGGCCTGGCGCTCTTGGAACTCTCATGCAGGTCAGACCCATCCGCACGGGATCTGCTGAGCCCCAGACCCAGTTCACATTGTGCCCTGGCAGGCTCCGCAGGGTCTGTGGCTGTCTCCGGGCAGTTTGTTGCCCGGGCAGTTGATCTTCGCGGCCTCAGGGCAGACAACACAGGGAAGCATCCCCCACCTTGGTGGAGCAGGATACCTGCTCTGCCCCCGGCCGTCTGCCCGAGCAACAGCACGCTGCTCACCACCGACAGGCACTCAGCCTCTCTCAGTTCCTCCTATCTTTGTAGTTGCTTTGAGACACACACGAAAAGGGTCCCCCCCAGCTGCCCCTCGCTGCTCTGCTCCCTGAGCCCCCTGGGCACCACCTGTCACCCCTGGCACCCCAGCTGCACCCTGACAGTGTATGAGATGAATGCAGAATATATATCCACCAAATAATGTAATATTGGAAACTTTTGAAGCTAGTAGATGATCTCTAAAACAAACCTTACACTGAGGTTAGTGAACTCTGCAGTTTATTTCCACAGGTATCAGGTAGGTATCTTCAGCTGCCTCGAAAGGGGTTCGAGAAACTTATATACAAGAAGTCTTTAAACAAATACCGATGAGATTAGGCAGAATTGTGCCCATTGTCCTCTCTAATTGCTAACCCCTCCCCTGGGTTGTGGAGTATGATGGAGCTGAATCAAGGAAAATAGCAAGGTTTGTGTCATGTTCCAAAGCAGTATCATGTTTTGGCACTGCCAGAGTTAAACCACTGGGTTAGATAGCGCTACCGGTTATGTACTAAAGATTTTAACCCAAACATATCATCTGTAATAAAAGCCAAGGACTAAAAAGAGTGAAGAAGAGTATTCCCTCTTTTCAAAAGATGTCTAGAAACAACCATTGGAGAAGCAAAGGTCGTGACTATAGTTCATTTATTGGTGTTTGTTTGTTTTAAGGTACATTTCCATCTCACTAGTTCTTGTCATCAAGAATGTTTTCTTGTACTTTGGAGCAACAAAGAATGCTTCTCCTCTGATCCGCTGTAGGGCAAAATGGGAGATATTTCAGTGAAAGAGTCAACGTCTAAAATGTGAACAGGAGAAAGTTCCATGATCTTTTACTCCTAGAAAGCCTCTTTCCTCTTGGAAAGGGAGAGGAAAGATGAAAGATAAAGGAAAAACAAAACAAAAAAAAAGAAAAAAAAAGATTTAAAAATATCTAAATGCACCAAACCCTCAGACTAATTGGCACTTGCTAACTTCTGGAGCAGTTTTCTGGTATATATATTTCCAAAGAATCCAGTCCTATCAATGGCTTACTGTGGAGGTGATAACTGATCATTTGGGATCATGCAAAACTGGGTTTGCTATGCAGGAATTACACTAATTTGGAGAGGACTATACCAAAGCTCTATTGCTTCTCTCATATTTGATTCCTCTATAGGAAGGACAATTATATCTTTGCTCGAACACAGCATCAATGGAAAAATCTGCTGCAACTTAGAAAATGTATGCACGTACGCATTTTTAAGGAGTTCTGCCAAGACTGATGCAGCAACATGTTAGTCTGTACTCCCTTCTCTTGCAGTGTCCAGAGAGTGACTGTCTCTGCACTGTACCAGTGCTGGCTGCAACTGAAGTCCGCAGAACTGCCAAGCCTCAGCTCTTAGCATACACTACTGCTTTTGTCTACAAATCTCACACAATTCTTGTGTCATGCAGCAGCCTCCTAAAACGGCCTTAACACCAGCCAACCTTTGCAGTAGAAACACAAACATAACCTATATATAGTCTTCCAATAATGTTTACCACAAATGTCTGTCTCCATGTAAAGACAAACCAGAAATTTAGTTTCCAATCTTTTTGAATGTGAAAATTCACTTTGAGATGAAAAAGGATGCAGTACTGCTTCCTGCAGTGTGCTTCTAACAGACTACTCACATCCAGTAAGAAACTTATTTCTGTCTTTCATCTTAATAGAGCATTAGGAGTAATGATCAATTGTCATCAAGTACAACGAACTTCTGAGTTCAAGGAAACAAAAAGCCCAGATAGTCAGGTGGAATGAAGCATTAACCAAAGCAGGGTGCTTATTCAGGAGCACTGATGTAAGTGAAAGCCATAGGCAGAGATTATTACCATACTAAAAAGTACAGTGTGGGCAACTGTGTGAGACTTTCTGGACTATTACAGTGTGTTACTCAAGATTTGTGTGTAATACATTTTTATGACTCAACTTTTGAAAATTCCTTATGAAAGCATGTCTTTGTTTCTGAACTCACAAGGCATTAATTGCTGCCATAGAGGTTTGCTTATCAATTTTGGCATGGCATTGTTCAGTGGATTTTTTTTCTCTGCTAGCTCTTATTATACTGGGAGTACTAACACTTAAAATGACAGCATTGCTTAGCCTGCCTTTCCTGCCTTGGCAATTGCCAAGTGCCAACAAAGCACAATTTATTAAATTCTCTTCTGAAAGAAACTATATCTTCCCTTCAGAGAATAATTCAGACTTTCTGTATGAAAGCATTTATGTTAACTGTGTTCTAAATACAGGTATTTACAAAGCCATTTTGTGTTGCCTACAATTCAAATGTCTCCTGTTAAACCAATTGCTTCCCAAAGCACACCACAAATGTTTATGTTTCAAGAAATGCATTCAGAAGAAATCTGAATTTGTTTTATTGATGTTACTGTTTAACTCTGGTTCATTGGCAATTTTCTTGTCATTTACCTTCTGACTACTAGTCTCTTACTGTGATAATAAACTAGAAAGAGAGAAGTTAAATGGCTTGCTCCTCAAATGAACAGCAGAAAAAAAAAAGTCTTTCTTTTCAGAAAACTTTAGTTTTATAGCTATGCAATTATGTATCCTTAAAATCAGCACGTGTGATCTAATAGATTTTTCATTAATACCACTTTCATAAATTGTTGATAGGGTATCAATAAATCACCAGTGGCACACAAAGCACTCTATACAGTATTGGACAAGCCTTATCTGGATATTTGGCAACAATATTGTAAGCAACAGGACCCTACAAGCATTCATTCATCATTTATTGATAATTTAGTTCTCTTGATAATTCTAATCTTTAAAATTTGCATATAAATGTCAGTAGTAAAAAAAATGTGTCCCATACCCTAATAAGCAAATGAACTATTTGTCTTCAAGTAATTTTACGGGTTTTGCTTAGTCAGCAACATTTTCAAAGAGCTTTGATTATGAAGCTGGGAATTAAGATATTATCTAAAGAAACAGTGCACAGATAGCCACCTGCTGAGATTTCTTGAAGAATGTCCATGTCCTTTTGTGATTGTACAGGAATCAAAAAAGTTTGAGGAGTGAGTATTTTTATATTACTTGTTATAAAAATGAATGAATTATTCTTAATTATTCCTAACCTACATACCCTTTTTTTATAGGGGTCTATTATGGTGGAAGACAAGAATAAAAACAAAAATCCACCTACAAGAGGACATATTTTTCCATCTGCATGTTTTCACCAAGAGAAGGGAGACTTCTAATACCTCAAAAATCTTTCTGTAATTATATGTTAAAACCACTACTTTTTTATTTTCTTTCTAAGTAAGGTAAGCAAACGAGCATAAAATACTAGATGATATATATGCTACACAGAATACTTGGGCAATTTCAACAAACTATCTTTACTGATGGCAAGAATAAAAAAATTGTGTCTAGTCATACAAATAATGTCACGAAACAACAAAAAATACAATACCTTGAAATGTCTAAATAACTGTTATTTCCTTGGAGACAAGTCAGAATTATATTTAAAATGGAAAGCAAAACCCATCTTCCCCAAAAAACTCTATCCCAAATAAACCTGGAATAGCTTTAAAATTAACTTAAATGAATCTGGGGACTTAGTTTCTCTCCAGACACAAAGAGTATACAAAATTGCCATGCCTCCATGCATCCAACGTGTCCTAGAGTTTTTCTCAGGGACAAGGCCAGGATCTTAAAAGTAGTTTTTCAAAATAAAAATGCAGAACCTAACTCTACCTCTTTGTGAGGGAGTTGAGTGCTATGGCTACAAAGATTTCAAAGTTCAGAGATAGAAGGCTTTTCCACCCTCTTCTTTTGCACTGATTCTATTTCACATAATTTTTACTACTTCTTGATTTGTGCTCATAAGAGGAGAAACTGGAACATAGCATTCCTAGATTTTAGATAGGTACTCTAACTAGAAGGCTAATATAATTCCTGCATAGAAAATGAATAATTACTTGTATAAAGTCAAATACTCAATGGAAAATTACTTTAGAATAGCCAATAACCCACTGATATATGAAATTATCTAAAAGGTGAAAAAGCAAGATGCAAACACTTGGGTGAGAGCTGTATAGCAGGGACTAGTACTTGCCTTCTCTATGTTGCAGCCAAGTTCTCCAAGAACTAGATGGTCCTGAGAAGAAAATGTTTCTCTTTTGGTACTTCTGTCTGAAGTCTTATTCTGAACTTAATCCTGTCCAATGAAAATGACGCATTCCATGAAACAGGTGTTTCTGGTATTTGATAGATAGAGAGAAATTAAAATACTCCTGAAAAATGTGAGTGTAAGCCCCTTCCTTCCCCTCAGAAAAACTAATCTCATGGTGCACACCATTTTTAAAGTCCTTAGGCAGTTCCTTTTATGGCACTTGGCAGAGCAGCAGAAAGCCAAGCAGAGCACTTGGCTTTCTGGCTTTAGCATCAAAAGCACTTACATACGTGTTTATCACTTACCACACCACCAATTTCTGAATTATCGTGAAAGCATTGTCTTGTATTGCATGGAAACCAAACATGCTTTTAAACACTAATTTGAAAAGTCTCATCAATTTTTAAGCAAACTCTTTTTTCATCCTATCGCCCAGCAAAATCCTTCCTCATGTCACTCCTAACACACAGATCTGGTTTTTTAACCAAGATTTCTCAGGTAAGTTCAACACCTTGCGGAATGAGCCACTTGCAGTGCTGAAGGTGCTTGTACAGCAGATGCAAAAGACTTCAAAGAGGTCAAGTAGTCTAACAAGAATGAGTGCAGTGGCTTGGGTGCCCACACTGGCCAGAAGCACAGAATCATTGAGGTTGGAAAAGACCTATAAGTCCATTACCAGCTGTAAACCTACCACTGCCAGGTCCATGGCCAGTCCACGCTTTTTCTATGGTGTTTTTAACTTTTGCATGACTGACAATGTGTTTGTTCCTTCTTCACAGCTCTTTGGTGGTGGAACCTCACTTGCAGCTTCACACAAGGATTCTGTAACAGCACAACCATGAATTTGTCATACTTTAGCAAACCCCAAATCTTGAAAAACTCATGGGAATATGCAAAGCCACAAATTACTACTGACACATCATCAGCACGTTTGGACCCCATGTGGGAAGAAGAGATGAATGCACACTGTTCTTTTCTGATCCTCACCCTGTCAGAGAACCAGGAGGGCATCACTTGTCAGCTTCCTCAACTTGCACACACTGAAGATAAGGAATGCAAGGTACATGACAGACCATATCTGTACCACACTTTAAATGTAGCTAAAAGAAGTTAAAAGCGTGTCAGAAAGTCTTTTAATGCTTTTTCTGCTTTTACCTTTTGAGTGATTTTTTTTCCCTTTTCACTTTTGCATCAATGACTTACTTATTACTCTCTATTTAGCTACTGTTAGTTGCACATAATATCAATTATACATTTAAAAGTATGTTCTTAGACTAATCAGTACCTCTATATGTAGATGGCATACTGTTAGTGATTGTAGCATGCAATCCTTATTGATAATCTGTACAATCTGAAGAAAAACAAAAACTTTCTTCTTCAATGGTGTTTTTAACTCTCTTGCATGTCCGACAATGTGTTTGTTCCTTCTTCTCAGCTCATTGGTGGTGGAACCTCACTTGCAGCTTCACACAAGGATTCCGTAACAGCACGACCATGAATTTGTCATACTTTAGCAAACCCGCAGATCTTGAAAAACTCATGGGAATATGCAAAGCCACAAATTACTACTGACACATCATCACCAATGTCCCGTTGAGAACAAAAAAAAGTGGAAAGGCTAATTCTAATGCAGAAATAAATTGAAAGGGAGAGAGGATCCCTTCCAGTCTAGCTAAACTATCCACAGAGAAATAGCCTTTCTTATAGTGTGATATTTCTCAAACTGATAATGTATAAGTCACATTTAATCATGTGAATCAAGCCCAGGTCTTCCCATTGACTACAAGGACAGAAAAGAATAGCACTGTAGAAATCTCGAATTAGGTCAGGTTACGATCTTGAAAGACAATATAATGGTAAGTGGGTTTTAGCCATTTTTTATTTTTATTATTATTATCATTTTAGACATCAATGTCTCCATAATGACTATTTAAAAAAAATACAGAATATTTGGCCACTCTGGGACCTTTGGTTTGTGTCTGTTACAAGGAAACAGGGTCACATAATGCCTTGCAAATCTAGCCAAGTTTGCTAACTAAATCAACAAGTAAACAAGGAAAAACAATCTGCCAAAAAGTGTCTTTCCTATTGCTTTGTATTGAGCATACAGCAGCACAAATTATTGAAAGTCGGCACACACAAAACTTGACCCGAAATGTCACAGGCATTTATTTCCTGCACATCTTTTCTACTATCAGGGCAAATATCACAAACATAATCAAACAAAAACAATTTCTAACCTTAGTCAATTTGACATATAAGCTTTATTAACCATTATACTGATGGTGTGCAGATTTCAAGTCATCTGTCATATTAATTATATATTACAATTTAATGACCAACCCATAGAATTTTTCCATATAAATAAATATATAAATATATATATTAAACCCCATGCATATATATGAGATAATATATAAACAGATACTTATATCCATGTTGTGCTTTTTTGATGCAAAACATTCAGAGGCAATATTGGCTTGATGTTGGGCATCTGTCTGTTTCCAAGGCTGCCTCACAAAGCACTATCTTTGCAGCTGCACCTGCAGAGCTGTGGGTGAGCCCAGGACTCCTGCAGTTGGAGAAGAACCTGCCAAAAAATGTACATGTTTTAAATCTAAACCCAGGACATGTTCAAACATGTTCTTCTCTCTGTATCATGACACAATAAAGGGAGCTGGAAATGATGTCACCAGCACCATGACAAGTGGCACACCCTAAGCTGTCAGCATCCCCACACCACTGTGCACAGCCACAGCCTGTACCCCAGGTCCTGAGACTGCACAGCGTGCAGTAGGAACGACATTGTTAGGTCTCCCCCAGATGATATAAGTGACCTTAGCGCAGATCTTGATCTGAGAAACAGTTCTCAACTATGTCTTCACAAAACCTGACATTTTCCTGAAAAAATCCCAGCTTCAGAGTCTGATGAACCACCATTTTCCCAGGAAAATCTGTTTTGTTAAAAGAAAAATCTTCCTCACCACAATGGTAACACTTTTGCAGGCTGTTATTCACTGACAGTGGTCTAGAATATCATTGTCCTTCATCAGGACCCCCTGCCAATGTGAACTACTTTTAGAAGTACTGTATGTTTGATTCATCAGAGAACACATAGAAGAACATTTGGCTCTAAAATAATAATAAAAAAAACCCTGCAAAACCTGTAAAGAATACTTAGCTTTTTCAGTGGGCTGTATTTGCTAAGCTCTAAGGAAATGTTTTCTAATTGCTCAAAGTTAACTGGTAATGAGACAGAGAGGGATTTTTTTCTCTTTGCTTTACCCATTTGTCTCAGTCATGTTCTTTCCGTGTTCCCTGTGTCATTTGTCCCTCTTTCTCACTGTCCTTTCTTTGCCATATGCTAGGAACATTAACACACGTATGCATGTATGACTTACTTACACCTTCATAAATTCCTTTTCCTCCTTCTCCCTCCTCTATGTACCTACAGGTTATTAATTGAACATGTCCTTCAAAAATGATCAACATCATAACTTCTTTTAAGTGCCACTCTTGTTATCTTTGCAAAACAAAATATATTCCCTCATATTCAAGAGGATCCTAATTTCTTTGCCTGTTCTTACTGACACTCACCCTTTCCCACTAAAATTAGAGAATCTGAAATCAGTTATTTTCTGCAGTTGTAGAGCTTGCACTGTATTTTCAAATTAATTTTGAACAAATTTTCCCATTGCTAGCCCTAAAAATCAGTTTGGTTTACAATATCAAACCTCTTCTGCTGAATCTGTGATCTGTTTGCTGCAAAATGGCATCTTTAAGGCATCTTATTAATCTGAGGGGCTTATCCACATGCATTTGTGTATAGGATTGGGTCTGGGATACCAAGGCAGACCTTGTCCCCATCCAAATAAGGATAAAGGCTTTCTGTGGTTACAGTTGTGTTATTTTACTATGATGTGCACTGCTGACAATTGTCAGAGATGATTTATCAGAGAGAAGCTGTCAGTTTTAGTGAATGTATGTGGGTGTTTAAAATATGCGATTTGTGGCCAGGCAAACAGCAAAAATTTTACCTCACCAATGATTATATAAAATCATATCAATAATAAGTCTGGCAATGTTCATTATGCAAACAGATTTATGAATACTCTTAAGTCCTAAAGTGAACTGTTATTTTTATGAATTATATTGAATTATTGAAATTCTGTGACAATCTGATGAACAATGTATTGCATGTATTTGGAATGAATTAGTGTACTGTGTGAATAACAAAAAATGCTGTTCCTAAGAAAAAAATCTATAACTGCTACAATAAAAATGTAAGAATGTCACAGACTGCAAAGGAAAGATAGATACAGGAGTCAACTTTCACAAGCAACACTCTTTAAGCGGAAGTGAATTGCCTTTGGAATATTCAGAGTGTTGTGAAGAAAATTTAATGGGCCACTGCAATAGAAAACACCACACATTTCTCTCCTACGATGAGTGGACATAGACAAATTAAGATTTTCCTACAGATTTATCCAGCATTTCAAACAGTAAACATTGTAAATGTGTTAGTGTGATAAACTTGCATTTGTCATCAAGTCAGCAAGAATTCTCTTACTTTACAGATGTAAATATTATTGTTCGTCTTACCATGGCAAAGTGGTAAAGTCCTGCTTTTCAACGTTTTTATTTTTTTTGTTACTAGGCAACCAAAGCAATACTGTTTCATACCGAGAAAGCAGCTTGTCATTTATTTTAATGGGAAATAGCTGTGAACAGAAATAACAGATTTTGTACTGATATTTTGACAAGCAATATATAAATGAACATTTTAAAATTAAGAAAATATTAATTTTGTACCTCTTGTATAGAATGAAAAAGCCTTTTAGCCAGTCTCAAAGTTAGGGTGTCCAAATCACCTCTTTTGGGTCACTGGCAAAATATCAGCTAATTTTAAAGGGAGCATCCTTCTTGGCCAACTGTAAAAACTTTCGGAAAATATCATGCATTTAGAAAGTAATGTCATGAAAGCCGGCTGAATCCAAGAGGCAGTCATCATCCTCTGGTATTAGTTAAATGTATTAAAGGTAAAGGGCAATATCGTTTTTTCTTAACACATAAAGTGCTTGCTGGCATTAGTTTGGTGAGGAGTTCTGAATGCTTTTGTTGTAAAAACATCTAATTTTTTATGTTAAGTGATAAGTTTTGCAGTGAAGGAGACAAGAATAATATAGCAAAATATTATTAGAGAAAGCATTAACATATAGGGTGAATACACAGACAGACAGCATCAAAATGCAGAACCACTTAGATACTGAATCTGGCAGAAAGCCCACAAGTCCTCTGTAGTAGTGCTGCAGGTCTGTAATACAATGCATCAGGGTAGCTATTTCACACCTAGGATATAAATCATTATGCCGTTCACTCAGCCTTTATTCTTCTAAAAATATGCTTAAGCAATTGCAGCAAGCCTCAGCCGAGAATCAACATGCACTAAAAGTGCTCTATAAAGCACTACCATAATGCTAGGTTCACTAATTTTCTAGTCAGCTAATTCTTTTGAGCAGGAGTCCTCCATACAGCCCATTATTCTACTGTACAGAGACACCCTACAGTGACCCCTTTCGTGACCATATGAAGGAACCTAGTTCACACAGTTAATTTAAATCAATCCAAACTGAAAGTACAGCATAAGGATTAAATCAACCAAAACCGAAAGTACAGCATAAGGAAGACCTATCAGGCCACCTTTCCAGATCCACAATAGAGCTGTAGAACCAGTTATCTTGCAGGAAAGAGCATCAATGTCATTATAAGCCTGTCCTTTTCCCTTTGGCATGGCAGCAGGTATCTTCTCGCCACCCTTCCACTGGAGGAAAGACATGACTTCTTAGACCATCTAGTGGATTTAGCAAGGACCAGTACATACCATGGGTTAGATGGGCCAGGATTACTGCAACCTTCTACTCCTACCATCCATCCAGTTTTTTACTTCGTAAGTCTTCCAGGGCATTTTATCTTTGTCTTTTTTCCTGAACCTGAAGCTCCAATCCTTCTGTAGCTCAGAATCCTTTCATACATATTTTATTGTGCATAAATCTGCTATTGACCAGTTGACCCACAAAAATGTAAAATATATGAATATAAATTTGTTGGTGATTATGAAAGCTCATGTGCTGCTATTTGAGAGAAATCTATGCAAAGAAATCTAAAAATATCTCCTTTCTTCAGTGAAATCAAGGAGTTAAATTAATCCATCTTCATTAATTTGTTGTTTAATTTCATAAGCTCCTTAGATGTTAAAGTCACATTCAAGATTTTTTTTAATAACATAAAGAACTTTCCCATTATTTTACTTGACTGAAAAGCAGAAAGAAAAGGTTTTTCCAGACAAAAATTAGCATAGTGCCAAGAAGTAAGGATACATTTTCTATTTTTCACTTTTCAGAATGTCCCATTAGTGTGGCTTGTCTCACAGAATGTGGATAACAGTCTCTTATAAATAATCTTCAAAAATAACCCAGCAGTTTCTAAACCTCCCACTCCTAGGAATTTTTGAGAGATTTATATAACAACATTAATTGGGAAAATATGCAATCATGCTGGAAGCATTTGTGCCACTAAAGATGCCTTTGATCTGTAAGAAACACAGACCTTGTTAAAGCTGACAAGCTTCTAGCCATCTTCCATCTACATCTGATGAAAGACTTCATTGATGCCTCCCTGAGAGGTTAAATTAATGGAAATCTGGAAGACACTACATTTAATATCTGTTATGCTGCTGGGAAATATCTGAACAAGAGAAACTTAAGGACATGTAACAAACTGAAGGGCTGTGACCACGGCTGATGAAACTAGATGAGTGACTTTCAGAAAGCTCAGAGAAAACCAGAGACACACCCAAGAGCATAGATCTTAGAGGAAGCAGAGATAGAGCTGCCTGGGTCGTAAACTGTCTGCAAGATTTTGATTCTCGAACAAAGGAAGATATTGTTTCCTGTTCTTTTTCCTTACTACACTCTTACTATGCTCTTACTTCTTACTAAACTAAGACATTGTTTGTATTCTTTTGTTATCACAGAGAAATGTAAGCAACAAAGACTGAATTCTGTCATCTTCTTGCCCTCCTAAACAAACACAACAATAAAGATCTAAATAATGGCCAAGCACAAACCCAAGAGGAACAGCAAATCAGCAATTATATGTACTTATTTTTGAGGATGACCACAGAATGAAAGACATAATCTTAACTAAAAATAGATCCTTTAGTTTTGTGCAGGGGAGATTTGGAGTGTTATTATTGAAAGGGCTGGGAAAAGCCATGGAAAAGAAGTATGGAAAAACATGACTTAAAAGGCTTTGTAAGGAGCATTAAGCTCATTGTCTTCCTTTAAAAAAAAAAAAAAATAGATAGGAAGAGAAAGACTGCATGAAATTACATATGTAACTAGTCACTGGTCTTGCCTTACCAGTTTCTGTAATTCTATATTGGCTGTCATAAACGTGAAGACTACATCATGGAATTCCTCTCTGATGTTGGCGTGATGAGGAACAGCACCCAGGAGCTAAACTGTTACACAAGCAAAGATCTAGACAGAGTCTTAATAGCATCAGAATGAAAATGAAGGGAAGATAAATTTAATTTAATTGTAAGAATTTAAACTTGTGGCTCTACAACATGAATTTCCTTAGTAAGGCTTAGATTTCCATGAAGTTTTCCTAAAATTTAGGATTTTAATTTCTATCTACCACTTCACAAATTCCCTATACCGTGGACTATAAAGGCTTTAGTTAACGAAGTATCTCCTAATGAAGGAGGCCAAAAAAACAAATAATTGTCACTTATTGATTAATAAATCTTGTGTGTGGAAGGAGGAGTGTGGAAAATGGTGGGGCAAATCCTTAAGTAAGTAGTGGCAGATAAAGTTTGAAGAAAGTCTTTTGCATCCTAATTAAATTTCTGGTAGCAGGGCAGAGTTGGTCTGTTAGAACAGATCTTCCAGTGGTGATGGAAAGCTCAATGATTTCAGAATCTTCAGAAGCCTCACAGGAAAAAACCCCAGGGTTTTCATTCTTGGAAAAATAGAGCAACATTTTGTCAGCAGCAATTGGTAAGGTTTTTTTTTTTCTTTTTGATATGTCTTTCTCGTCTTGCCATCTTGGTTTGCTTTGCAGTCCTAACATCCTGATAAATGCAAAAAGGATATTTCAGACAAAATATGTGTACAATGCTAAAATATAATTTTGGTCAGTGCCTGTTTATTCTGAGCTGCATGCCCCAGTCATAGTATGTGAAATGTGCTAGAGAACAGCTGGAGAAAAATGTGCAAATTTTGATTACAGTGAAGTCTGTCTTTGTTTAGTAATTGACTCACATGGAGTACAATACATGATCAATGATGAAGCTGACTAAAGGACAGTGACGAAACATACAGTTTGAGGAAGTAGGTTTTATCCATTTAAATTTGCTTTCTACTAAGATCAGACATAAAGTTCAGACATGAATTTTATTATTTTATTTTTAGCATAATTAGTGTTAATACATCGTGTTCAAAACCAGTTGTGTTGGGGAAGGTGTTCCTCTCAGAAAAAGCAGAGTTTTTAAGTAGTTCCATATTTTTCCACCTGATTTCATATTCAAAATTTCTACAGAAAAGGAATCCAATATTCTAGCAACTAGAAAGTTCAAAGACCCTCTAATGGATGGCAATCCACTTTAAAGACTACTTCTATTGAGCATTAGTTTATCTTGTATTTCTGAAAGATGCAGAACACATTATCTACTCATAAAGTCATTACTAAGGTGGCTGATTGATCACCTATGATGGGAAGAGGTAGGACCAGAACCAGTAACATAATTCTAGTTCAGTTGCCTAGGACAGCATCACCTTGCACTGAGGAAGATGTGCATATTGGTATTTTGTTCTTTATCTCGTCTTTACGGACATCCTACATCCTTTGCAAACATCACTCTTTTCATACAGTTAATGTTTGATCCTGACCTTTTTTCCAACCTCATTTAGGAAAGAGAATTCAGTCATTCAAGGAGACAATTCTTCATAGAAATAAATGCTGAGATGCCTATCAAGTGAATGAGCTTTTAAAAACAGACATCTCAAGGAAGAGGAAATTGCTTGTGCAACTGTTTCATGTAACAGAGAGAGTGGAAAGTGTAAAACAGAGACAGGAGAGTAGGGATCAGATTCACAGGAACAGAAAAATCTTTGAGAGCTGTGAGAAAGGCAAGACTGTAAAACCATGAGGAGTTTGTTGCAGTAAAAAAAGCAGGAAGTCATCAAAAGCTTGAAAATCAGCTGTGTTCAATATTAGCAAACTGGTTGCACTGATGTGGACTTACTGGAGTCTTAAAAACAGTGTCCTTACGGACAGTTTAAAGTTTGTAGCTTTCATACTTTATTAATGACCCCTTCAAGTTCCCATGTCCTGATTCAGGACAATGAGACAGGCAAAACTTCTGAACGGCAGAAGAAATCACTCTCATAATACTCATAGGTGAGCAGCTTTGATTTGCCACAAGGTATGGCTAGCAATGAGAAGAAAGAAATCCAGATAAATAACAGTATTTTGGAATGAGAAGAAACATACAGGGAAGCCAGAAAATAGGAGACAACCAAAGCTTTTACAGTGGGGAACAGTGCCTTATTTACATGAAGAAATAGCCAGAATTTCCAAGATCTCAGATACTTAGAGTGAGAAGATAGAGTTACACATGAAAATTTAATTCCTCTGAACACTCATGCGTTTGGCTGTTTTTACAGAAAGAAAAGATTTGTATCCGTCTATCTGATAGGGCTAGTAAAGAAAAAAAAAAGATGTTCAGATCTAGTCAGGCTGTTAAAATCCAGACTTTACCTTTCTTTGAAGGAACAGATATTTTATGACTGCTCTGTGCCTTATGTAGAATCAGTGTCATTGTCCTTGTACACTGCTCCACTATTTGTGTTGAAAAGATATGAAGACCTGAATGGCAAGAGAGTTATTCCTAAATGTGATTTATGTGGGTCAGGATTTAAGTAAATTGTGTGTCAGATCTTATACTGACTTACAGTATTTTGAGCGTTAAAAGCTCGATGGGATCTGTCTAGAATCTAGACATTATTTCTGATGAAGCTCTCAAGTATTGCTTTGTTTTTGAAGTGGTGCCAAGCCTTTACTCAGACTTTCCAATGCAGGTGCACAGGATTTTATTCTCTAAGCATTAGAGAATTTGAAAAATTTTGTTGCTATGGCTACAAATCTTTCACAATCCAAAATTTATATATGAATGTTGCTAATTTTACCACTTTGTAGAAAGGTAACTTGCTCTCGGCAATTGGTAACACACACTGCTTCACATCTGAAAACCCTAAAGCGAGTTACTAGTTTCTGCGGTTTAAGCCTTTGCTGCCAGTGACCAGTAGCCGTTAGTTTGGTGTCTAATATGTTCAGTTATAGATAGTCAAAGTACGTTCCATCTGTCATACCAAGTTTTTACCAGCACAAGCCACCCTGATTTAATGAGCAGGCTATAATTTCTTTCTGATTTTGTTTTTACAACCAAATGCAACTTTAGTAGTCCATTCATATTTTTTACTTATAGTTAACATATTGAGTACTAATTCTTCAGACATATGCATTTCAGGCAAATTACACATGTTCTGTCCTTCTGGAAACATATAGTTTAGTTATCAGGCCATAAAAATGTTACTGCTATCATGTTTGAAGGAACACAGGATGTATATTCATCCCAATCTCATGAATGTAACTTATTTCTTATGTATAATAGAGAAAAAAATCTCTTCTAAGCCTTTGCTCTCTAATGCTGAAACTATCCACTTTAGTGCTCAAAATTCTTGAGGCAAGGATTTTTACCAATCACAACTTCATTAAATGAAATAAAACAAAACAGCAAACATATGGGCAAGTACTGGGATGTGAGTAACCCAAAATGATTACATTCTTTATGAAAAAACTGCCAGCCTAAATTTTCAGTATCTGGAGAGAAAGGAAAGATGATAAATCATAGCATCACTCTAGAGGCCTCTTGATTCTAATACTCACTCTACAAATAGAATGGGGCAGGAGGAGAGCAGAAAAAAACAAACTGTAATGGCTTCTTTAAAAAAGAAGAAAGAATAATAAATATATTAAATTAAGGCAGAATGCAAAATTGGAATGTATCTTGCTTATATACTAATAGCAGTAACTTTATAATCAGTTCTCAATCTTAAATGTTCTTTTATTTTTTAATTCATGTCTATAGTTATTGTAAGAATAAAAATAATGTATCTGCAATACATCTAGTTTCTTAGCTTCAAAGAGCTCTCTCGTGTCCCATATCTGCCATTAAAACTCTTCCATGGCTGTTGTCTTCTAACATAGTTGACACTAATGGTCCAGCCGACTCCTCTTACCAAACAAGCTGGTATAAATAAATCAGCAAGCAGTGCGTTCATTTGGAGCTGCAAAATGGCAGCAGCATAATCCAGGTCTGTGGAGTCGCGGAGGGACACCTACACCAGCAGCTGCTTTCAGTGCCGTGCTCCCTTGCAGTGCTGCAGTGTGACCCCTGCCTCTTCTGTGACCAGCTGGAAACAGCTTGTCAGCCTGGCAGTTAGTTACTCCTTATACTCAGGAAGGGAAGGACTCCATCCACTGGGGCCCTGCTGTCATTGGAACTTTGCTGGGAAGTAGAGATATGGCTGTACCCAGGCAGCTCACCTGCCACCTCCTCTCTGCCATCTGCTCCTTCAGCCTGACAGCTTGGGAGAGAAGAAGCTTCAGATATCTGCAAACATAATTATGCAGCAATAGCATAGTCAAGGGACCAAGTCTGGACATCCTGCTATTCCAAAAACTCAGCAGCAGCTCAAATTCGTCATGTTCTAATGTCAGTGCTTAATTTAATCATTACTACATAAAATTTTTTAACATGCCCTTACATGAAAATGAGCCTGGCCAAATCCTGCTGAGTAAGATACTAGCACTTCACGACAAAGTCCATATCAGGCAAAGTAAACTTTACTTTGATCAGCTCGCCGTACATAGCTTGGTCAGGTCAGGAACAGCAGCTACAGCAATTCTTAGATTTCAGTTCAAAAGAACTATGGGCTATTGGTTCTACGCACACCAGTGTGAAAAAACATTTTGAAAGGAATGCAGTGGAGATTGAACAATGTCTCTGAGCATTGTGATGGGTATTTTAAAGCTCCTATTGCCCTGTTATCTTAGCACATGGCCAGCAGCTAGTGGGTGCAATGCTACTTATTTGACATTTGATGCTTCCGAGTGCTGGTAAAAATAGCAGTCTGTTGGTTCAGAAGAAAAGACTGGCTGTCTGTGAATGTGAGTCAGGGGATGACACATGCCAGTCAGCTGAAGTACTGGAGGTGGGATCCTAATTGAGTTGTGCCTAACCGTGAGAATTGAATTGACAATCAAAAGCCTACAAATGTCTAGCCCCAACAGGGTCTGAGGGAGAAAAAGGTGGCTGAGATGAATTAGTGAAGACAAGTACACCAGCCAAAATAGGCATCCAAGAAGGGGAGGGCTCTCCTTCTCTGCGTCTCATTAAAAGTCAAATTGTAGATGTGGTTGCCTGTGTGAGGCTGTCATCCTGTCATCCTGAGTTGCAGTGGCTAAATTGTCCAAATAAACTGGGCAGAGAGGAGAGGAAGGGAGACTGGGACAGGTAGGGCAGAAAGATAATAGTTTCCTAGGAAAGTTAGCTAGTGATTACTAGTATTTATGCTTCTAAGAGAAATGGGTGCATTTGGGACAAGGACAAATTCCTCTGCAATATTTGTTGATAGTCCACAGAAGCACATGAAAAAACAACACAGCTAAAGCTCTTGGTTCTTTGGTACAGAGACTTTCCTGCCTCCCTTTTGAAGCTGGTAAGGAAAATGTTAAAATTAAGTTCTCTAGTAAAGCTGCATTTAAAGCCAGGACTGGGATGATGTTACTCTAATTGCAGCACTGCAGGCAGCACAGCCTAGGAGAAGCAATTATCCTTGTGAGGAGCAGCCACCGATTTGGATGGTAAGGGGGCTTTGGGAATTAAATACTGTAAACATAATCTAAAAATACTCCAAAACTACATTACACTCTCACTGAAAGTGCCTGAACCTCATAGCTGAGTCTGTGCTTTAGATTTCTATGTGTGGTATACTTCTGTAGTCACTGCAGGTCCCCTTCAAGATGGTACTTCAAGTACCATCTGATCTCAGGTACTGCTGTTAGTGGGAGTGATCTGGACATGAAGCAGGTGCCACAAAGATGCAAAACTTATCTTTCATATTGTATTATGCAGGAGTATATTGCACCAATTTTTTGGCTTTACATGAGGACAATTAAACTACCTATGTGGTGAATAAAAGAACTCACCTGCAGTCCCTTCCCATCAAAACCTACCACATTCTTCTAGAAATAAATACAACTTTTCCCATTTCACTTCCCAAGCAGGGAGTGATGGCCAAAGATCTGAAACAGTCATAGGTTTTTGATTTTACATATCTCCTTTCTTGCCACTAGTACTAGAAAAAGGCAATAAAATTTGAATGCAATTTTTAACTAGTAGTTGGGTTATTTTAGTAGACAAAAATTTAAAATTACTAAAATTGAAAGTTGAACTCCCTTTAAAAAATAAATTATAGTAATTTCTCTCTACTTTAATTAGTCTTACCAGACATAAAGAATAAATACAAAAAGAAAATACATCAAAGGATCTAACCCAAAGTCAACCCTTTGGTGCATATTTATATTAACCATTTGAATATATTCAAATTAATACTCAGTGGCAACATCTACTTTTTGAGAACATACTTTGGTTTCTTCCAAACCACAATTTTGTTCTGCAGGTTTTAGCCATACACTAGAAAATACCTGGGCACCTGATTTTGTTAAATACTTTGGCAGACCCACTGAATTCAGGAATGTGTTTGTGTATCTTGTTTTGCTAGAGCAAAAAAAAAATCTTGTTAGCTCCAACAGTGGCAAAATATTTTTCACTACAGGACCATTGGACAGAGCTTAAATTCTCAGTTCAGACTATATGTTTCTCGAACAAAAGATACTGCACTACAAAAGAGGTAAATGAGAAGAGGTCCTGCAAATCAAAGTTGTTGCTCTTCATCTTGTGTGTGGGAGAACTGCCGAGTGAATGCAATTCAATAGTTCATTTGCATCAGCCTGGCTTATATATCCACTGAGGGAGGAAAAAGTTTGGCAAGCTGTGTCAGCAGGTTACCTTGCCATTGTGAAAAAGCAAAGCAACGGCTTGCTAAGCATAAGGAGACAAATGTTGTGCATTCAGCTCCCCGAAGTCTTTTCTTGCTAAAAGAGAAGAAAAGAATAGTATGTATTAATACTCTGGATATGCCTCTTGTTTACACAGCCTCATCAATTGTGTTCTACTCACTGAGGTGTTGAAGGTGCATTTATGAATGCATTAAATCTGACCTAAGAAACAGACAAAGTCTTATTTCTTGCATATTTTATGTCATGGAAAAGAACATGTTAAGAGTATGAGTGATCATTGTCTGTGGTTCATACTGTGGCTGGAGCAAAAGCAGCTTAGTTCACTAATGAGTGGAAATCAGCTATACCTTGCTGCCAATTCACACTATAAGTATGAAGAGGCCAGGAAATAGAAGTGACATGGAGGCAGAGGTAAATGACACAGAAACATTTTGTTTCTGCAGCACAAGCTGTTCTGCATCACAGGGGGATTACTTGAGCATCAACAAAAAAGGAAACGGTGAATTCTGCAGACTTGTAAGAGTCTATAAGTCATCTTCTGCAAAGCCTGGAGCAGTCCCTAAGAGTTGCTGTAAAGAGCAACACTGGGGCGAAAGACCAGCCTGAAGAGTGCCTCACAGAAGGGGACAAAGTTGTGACATGGGGAGGAGGTGCATTCAGTCCCAGCAGGTATTGTTGCTGCTACGAGTTACAAAGAGAGTTGGCATAGTGAACAACAGCATCTGACATGGCCAGGGAGGAGGAAAAGGAAGACAGTGGACAGAGTGCAGACATAGTGTGATGCTACAGGTGAAATGACCTGAACCCTCTCCCTGCTTATAGATTTCAGCTCTAGTTTTGCACTGGTACACTGGCAATTGCTGCCCTCTTTCTGAAGGCAAATGGCAGTAAACTCAAGATTTTATTTAGCTGATACAACCGATTCATGCATACATAGGGGCATGGTATCACTAGCACTGTATTTTCCACCATCTGCAAGTGGTTTTACGTTCTTTCCTCTGCTAGAGCTGATAGAGTAGCCTTAAGGCTGATCTAAATTACTGGTCTCCAGAGTTGTCATGGCAACAGGGACTGGCTGAGCAGCCCAGGCATTTTATCTTTTCCTTGAACATATTCTGAACGCTACATTCGGAACAGTGATTGAAGCTATGCCATTCCCATGGGCTTCCCTTCTCTTGTAGAACATCCTAGGTGCACAACTAAATCAGCCTGCTTCACAGCATGTGAGTGGCAGATCTGTGACAAAACAGTTTCCAGAACCTGCTGCATGATTTCAGTGGTCAGAACTGTCATTCTACACTTGGTATATTGACACGAACATTATATTTCAAAATACCTTTCCACTGCAACTTGGAAAACAACTCATGTAATTTTTAAAAGTACTTCCTCTCCTAAAAATTCAGCTCAAGTCAAATGACCTTTTTGTGTTTACTGTCTGAAAGTATTCATGTGAAAAAGATCTGAATTCAGCAACCTTATTTATGGAACCTCCTGTTCCTACCGTAGAAGCGTTACTTGCATTAAGTTTAATGTTTTTTATTACTGTTGTGCAAATTGTGTGTGTTCCTTCAATTGGGATTTGTCTGCTCTGAAGGATGTAAGGTACTCAGAGAATAAGGAAAGATGAGCATGGTCATCCTGCTTTCTTAGATAGGAGGTTGTGATGTTAGAACATTATGGAGTTTGACAAAGGGAGAACACAAAGATCTGTGCCTTGGCCAGCAGATCCTTCTCAAAAAGTAAGGAGCTGCCCATGGCTTTGTCTTGGATTCTTCATGCTGAAGGTCAGAAAGCATGAATGTTGTCTGTAAGAATTAAATGGATGAGGTTCTGCTGATTGTAGAAACTGTGCTGGATTAGCCTTTAATGGATCAGTGGAAAATGGACTTAACTTTGGCCATTTAATAGGATCAATGCGACAGATGGCACAGAACTGAATGACACATAACTGTCAGCTAATGGAGTATTGCCTGTACAGCCCTACTCCACAGTCAGATTTGATGATTAAGATATTCAGTGCCTGAAGCGGGTGGGTGGAGAAGAGCCATCCATGACACTACCTGAACTACAATTTTTAAGGTGTCAGGGAGCTGGAGCTTGTTATGATGGACTGCACAGCTCACTTTTACACAGAATATCTAATTCATGGAGAATTAGGCTTGGCCACACTCCTAACCCTGAGGTTTGCTTCTGTTATGCAGTGTTTGTCATTTCTTCCCATTCAGCTAATACATTTCAGCTCCATGTTCAAGGATTTGAGTATGTGAAGCCTTGCAAATAAAGAGTAATTATTTAAGCAAATGACCTAGTAGGCTATTTTTCTTCCTCATACTAGTAGTAACACATCCTTTTGGTTACTGCTCCAGCAATAGCTATGTTTCAGGACTCTACTGGCAGTACGTGATCAGTTATCATTGTTGCTGCCAAGACCAATATAGTTACAAAGACTCTCAGGAAAAGAAGAAATATTAACAGTCTTTACATTACTGGAGCATTAAGACTTATAGTCAAGTATTCACTGTACCCCAAATTAACCTAGAATACCCAGAAAGTATCTGGAACCTAAGCATTGAAAAAATTAATTTAGTTAGGGAGAGCAAAGAGCAAGGATACAATGCAGGCTTACCGTTAGCAATATAAACTTTGTCATTCTCATTCCTCTGTATTAAATACCTGAAAATATTTTAAAATTGCACATGAGGAATTGTCTGTAGAGAATGGCAATGAATATTCTCCAAGGGCAAAATAAAGAAATTTTCAAGCTCCCTGAAGAAAACTGTTGAATCAAAATGCAAGCAAACAATGTGTATAGCTCTTCCAGAAACAGGAGGAGGAATCATGTAGACATACTTTTCACCATCTAATCTCATAAATGTGGTAGCTGGAAGGAGAAATGTCATTACTCACACTTACTTTCCTTCAAAAAGCTCCCTCCCATAACTAAGCACAACAACTCTTTACTTCTGTGTGCACAAGGAACGGTATTGTCAGAATTCCACTGTGCAGAAAATTCTACCAGTGTAGTTTGCTTTTATTGGTTAGTGGTTTGGGATTGATTTATTGAATGATAAAATCATGTCTTCCAAGGTTGGGATTTTTTTTCATAATAAAATAAAGAAGAATTTTCACTTAAAGCCAGGTTCTAAGTGGCTTACTTATACACTGAAATGCAAATTCTAATTGCTACATTTTTTCTTTAATAAAGAAAATAGCAAGTTATCTATTGATCATCTGATGACTGATATTTCCTGTTTTTCCTGTAATTTGAGACATCCTGGGTTTCCAACATGGCCGTGTAAAATGTAAAAAACCCTTCCATAAAATGCCATAGAAAATATGTTTTGTCACAGTCTCTTGGGAGCTTACTTGAAGATCCTTCAGAGGAGAGACTAGAAGAGCTTCCACAAGCTTCCAGCGGAAGCAGGAATCTGCTTTTTTCTGATTGGAAAAGTATATACACTAGGTTCTCATACAGCATGCAACAAACACATGCTCAGAGATGTACATGTATATGAATGTATATATATTTCCATAAGCATATAAAACCACATATATATCAGGTCCTAATTTGTCTTTATCCAAACTAAATTAAATGGGATGGAAATTTCTGAGCTCTTTTAGCCCTGTTTTATGCATATGCAGTCCTCATTCACCTACTTAGTGAACTGAAACACTAACATCGCAACCTGGAAGAGTTTCTGCAGACTACATTCTTAATATCCTTGCAAATTTAAGACACAAAAGCTTTACTTGTCAGATTCTAACATCAACAAAATTAAATTATTTTGTGGGTTCTTCCATGTAATTCTACAGTTAATTTTTCTAAGTGCCTAAAGCTCTCCTAATTCTAAATTGTTTTCTGGGGTTATTTGACATCTAAGAAATCTTTATCTCTGCACTCCAGAGACACAGACCACAGGGATTGAGGCCTGGCACCTCTTCAGGTAAGGTGACAGCTCCCAAAGACATGTACATTTGTCTGATAGTCCATCAGCTTATTTTCAACCTTTTTTTTTTTTTAAGATGGTCTGTAAATCAATAGAGACAAGGTGTTGGGGTAGCAGCCTGTTACCAGATTTTTTTTTACATGTCTATTTCAACACTTTGTTTAGGTACTGACTCTCATGTCTGCTTCATAATCCAGTTCATCCCTCCTTCAACTTGGAAACAAAGGTAAGTGCTCCTCAAAGCTGCTTATGGTAATCTCCAATTAGTGGGCTACTTTTCGTGTTTATTTTCTTTCTATTCACAGTTACTCTGTGCTTGAAATGTAAACAATGGGAAAAAGTTAAGTAATAACTGAAATAGCCGTTAGACTCATCTACTTTCCTTCTCCTCCCTGAGAAAACCTCACAGTAAGAGCATTTTACTCTGCCCTCAATATGCTTTGACACTTGTTTTTAACTGTAGTGTCTTGGACGTGTGGGTTCTTTGTAACCCAAACAAAATCTTCCATTTCCTAGGTAGGTAATATATTTCCACTACTACAGAGGCAGCATATTGCCCAGTGAATTGTTTTACAAAAACTGGAGAAACTAAGCTGCCTGATCACAATGACCAAGAGTCTGGAGCATGTTTTGGATATTGGAGCTTGGTCTCCAAGTAGAGCAAGAAGATAAAGCTGGGTCTCCTAACATTATGTTTATGTGTCTGAACTAGTTTTTCTTCTGATGCCCTACTCCCTATTCCCATGGACTCTAGCCTGGATTTTGAGAAACTTTGCTTAAATAAGATTAAAAAAAAAAAAAAAAAAAATAATAATTTCCCTCAAAACCCTTTGTTTTCCTTAAAAAAACCCCACAAATGATTGTCTGTCAACTCAGCATTGAGCACCCAGTGCCTCCCAGAGTCTTAAAGGTCCAATATTTTGTTCATTGCCTGGCCAACTGTCTCATAGGAAGATGTGAAAAGGAGTGGATATGGAGTGGTTTTTCCTAAAGCAGCTTTCTATCATTTTCTAAAGGATTCTGTTGCCAGGGACTGTAATGACAAAAGCAACTACAGCCCACAGGGAAAAATACAGCAGGATTTTTAGAGTGGTTTCTGCAACCTTTCTTTTAAATACACATACTTGACTTCTCCAACTCTGATGACTCTGCCACATGGAATATGCAGTTTCCTGCAAATTTACCAGTAGCTCTGCAGGCTGGAAGGGTAGGTAGGAATGGAACTGATGTGCTGTTTCAAGCAGGATTTTCTCCTAAACATGTATTTATTGGATTTAGTTTCAAGATATAGATGAATGGTTCTGATTCCATCTGGAATCAAAAGAATTTATGCTACTAATTTCTCCTGGAGCAGAATTAAAATCCAGAAATTGTATTTTGCTTAAAATCCTTTTCTTTCTGACATATTTCAGTTTAAGGACAGGAATCAACAGTTAACCAAGACTGCAGCTTCCTGTACCTCCTAATCCACAGGAACGCTCAGGTCACAGCAGTCCCTGAAAAAATTCAGTGCACAAATATAGACAGAGCTCTTCTCTTTAACAAATAATATCATTTCCTCTAGCTGAGCTGAAAGGAGGTATCAATCATCCAGAAAGCCTGGTACAGCTGTTCTCTGCCCAGGAACACCAAGGGCTAGAAAAGAACATCTTTATGCTGTAGCACTAGAAGAGCTATTTTTAAAAGGCATAGCTCTCCAACTGTCTACCACCTGAATTTCTGTAGCTGTTTGGGCTGGAGTAACACAAAGCCAAGAAGTTCATTGTGAGGCTGGAAAGTAGGAAGACTGTACGTCGAATATCAATCAACAAGGGTGAAACAACCTCTGAATGAGCTTTTTGGATAATATCTTGGGAGCCAGCACTGCATGGAAGTGAATTGTAGAAAACAAACAACAGAATGAGATTTCTTGATGAGCCTTCTGGGTACAGCAGAGGTACAGAACCTAGAAGTCCACTGGTGCTTCAAGCATCAAAGCTCAAATACTTTAAATGATCAGGAGCGTCAATTAGTTATTTTTATTACCCTATTTTAATCCATCATAATAATTGTAACACTATTTGCATACAGAATATCAAAAGAAATAGGCCATTGTAAATTAACATGCATACTTTTTAAGTGGCAAAATTCTTCTGAACTGTGAGCCTAAAAATGCAACTAGGGCTATTTTTTAGATTATGTATTTTCTTATTTACGTATTTCTAGAATAGAATGGAAAACCTCTAGGGTCAGTTATTTTAAGCAACAGTTTCTGACAGGGTGTGAATTAACTTGGATTGCAAAGTCACCTTGAAAAGCTTATCTCACAAGTTTTGAAAAAAAAGAAATAAGGAATTAAATACTCAGGGGAAAAAATGGTGCTTTCAATAAGGAATTTCTTCTTCAGTATGGCCACTAGAAACCTCTGGAGTTCTTACATCCTGTTATGTGGATGTATTCTTCCTTTCCCCACACCCTTTAAAACATTACAGAGCAGTATGGATTAACTATGTAGGATTCTCTGGTCTAAACACCGATGTTTAGAGAAGCTATACAGGGCTGGCAAATATAATATAGCTCCTGCAAGACGCACGTCCCTCTGGTGAACCATCTGGAATCCAGGCAAGATACTCTGGGCTTTCTAAAAAGTCAATAGATGCTGAGTTCAGGCATTTCAATCCTGCCACTATCTTGCTAAATAAGGATCTGATCCTGCATCTCTCACTACCTTCCAGATGCAAACTTTGGCAACATCAGCTGTTATGATTGTGACATACAGATGATGACAATATAAAACTTCTGCAGCACTTTCCTGAGCAGATGGGAAAGTGTCTAGATGTAACTTCATTACATGAAATCTCAAGGAATGGGAGAGGTGACATAGAGAATAAAAGGTGATGAATGTAAAACAGGCATGTGTATATATGTATTACATACATCTAAATAAAATGAAATCTTCGAGTCATTTACACTAAGTAGATGAATCACATCTTACTTCATGCATTCAGTCAACACTTAGTTCCAAAGAACTACTCCTCTGTTCAGTATGTAGATATAAATACAATGGTGAAATCGCCATTGCTTTTTAGCTTACAATCAGTCTAATATAGGTGTTAAAATTTTAAATCAACAGAATATGTAAGACAAAAAAAAAAAAACCCTCAATAGATAATATATTTGGTTTCAAAAAAAATTTCAGATTTTTAAAATTTCCTGTTTTGCTGGAAATCTGCTGCATGCATTTAGTGGATGTAATGCAAAAATAGAGATTAAGGTAATGAAATTTAGAAATCACCATCTTAAGTCTCCTAAATCATTCATTCTCTGATGGTCTGAGAGGTACTATTGTAATATACTTTTGGTACAACATACCAATACTGACTATTTTGTGTACAAATAAATGCACCAAGTCAGCACATATTTCTTGCATTCAGAAAATTCCAGTTAAAGGTATGTATGTTCTGAATAACTCTCAAAAGAAACTTATTGACTTGGAAGTTAGGATGGAGGGGAGAATTATAGCATGAAAAAGAGGAAGAAAGAGCTACTTTTTGTTGGAGATTTTTTGAAAGCATTGATTTTTGAATCCACTTTTCTTGAAGTTGATAATAAAATTCTTAAGGATTTTGGTGACAAGAAAACCAGTTCCCAGACCTTTTGAAATTTTCTTCCTATCAGTATAAGTCTCTCCCTACTGAAGTGTTGCTTCTGTGACTTCATGCTTAACTGAACAAAAGAAAAACAATTCTTCTGAGACTGCAAGAGAGGAGGTCGAATAAGTGAAAGAATAATAACAGAGTGAGAAATAAAGAGCTAGACTTTCTGTTACTGTGCAGCTGAAAGCCAATGGAGCAGCACACGCCACATAAGGAAGAAAAACAGAAAGTTTGGTAATAATTTACTGACTGTGTACTAGGTATTCTGGAAACATATGCATGGTATTATTTTGTAGCCATTTCCCTCATTATACAGTAAATGCAAAGTTATCATTAAAACATAAGAAAAATATATATGCACAGGGAGGCAATCACTCAGCTCTTTACTTTTTAGTTTTCAGAATCCAAGAAGGTTGATATATTGTTGTAACTTCTCTTTCAGATAAAAAAGGCTGATGCAATTATTTCCCAGGAATGAGGGGGTTAGGGGATACAAAAATGTGTCTTACCTGGTTTTATCGCTCTGCTATTACTTTCATACCAAAACGAATTGTAACTTGCCATGTTGAACATACTATGGTGAAAATTACAATCTGACAATGAAGTCTTCTGATCATGTATACAGGATATAATTCTCACCAATCCTCAGCTTCTGTGAAGACTGTTAAAGTAAATAGTCTTTTGCATAGATTTTCTCATTAACAGTTAAAAGGAAACTGAATGAATGCAATAAACTCAATGACTTGATTATCTCAACATTTATGCACCCCTTTTGTGGAACTGGCTTCTCCCTTTAAGTCCCTGGAAGTTACACTGGTGTTGATATTTTCTCTGTCTTTCATTTTCCCTTTTCCTCAAATCTTAGCTACATCAGAGCTAAGTTGTATAAACCAGCAACAGATCTGGTGGGTCTTTGCAATCTCACAGCCTGTCGTGGTTTAAGCCCAGCCGGTAACTCAGAACCACACAGCCGCTTGCTCACTCCCCACCTTCTTCCTCCCCCCACTCCTGGAGGGATGGGGAGGAGAATCGGAAGAATGTAACTCCCACGGGTTGAGATAAGAGCAGTCCAGTAACTAAGGTATAATACAAAACCACTACTGCTACCACCAATAATAATAATGATAAGGGAAATAACAAGTGGAGAGGATACAATTGCTCACCACCCGCCGACCGATACCCAGCCCAACTCGAGCAGTGATCTGGGCCTTCCGGGTAACTCCCCCCACTTTATATACTGGGCATGATGTGCCAGGGTATGGAATACCCCTTTGGCTAGTTTGGGTCAGGTGTCCTGTCTCTGCTTCCTCCCGGCTTCCCCTCCTCCCTGGCAGAGCATGAGACTGAGAAAGTCCTTGGTCAGAGTAAACATTACTTAGCAAGAACTAAAAGCATCGGTGTTATCAGCGTTGTTCCCAGGCTGAAAGTCAAAAACACAGCACTGCACCAGCTACTAAGAAGGAGAAAAAAAATGATTGCTGTAGCTGAACCCAGGACACAGCCTTTTTGGGTCAAATAGAATAAGCGATGGAGGTCCCCTGGCTAATGTGGCTGCATGATGCTGTGGTGGTTTAGAGATCTCTTCATCAGCCAACTGCTCACTTTAGACCATGACAAAACATTCAGTGACCTTAGCAATTAAAGGTTAGACCAATGAGTTATTTTGAAAGTCCCATTATAAATTTCTGGTTAATTTTTCAGTACTAGAACTGATCAAAACCTAGGCATTTTTATGAGAAAAATGTCAGAAATACAGCTGCATGTGGTTTTGTTTTGTAACAGAAAATGGCAATGCTACCGTGAATACACAGCTGTGAAAAACAACAGCCTTCTCAAGACAAAAATTACTTCATTATTACTATGTTCAATAAGTCTTTCAACATAAGTGCTTAAATTTAATTAACAGCTGGGAAAAATGTAAACTTGGACAGTTTTTCTTTGCTGAAATGCTGTTTCCCAGCATCATCTCACCTCATTTTGATAGTTTTCATAAAAGATCTTATTTTAGCAAGGCAGGGCATCATTGTTCAGATTCTCAATGTCATGTGAAACGAATATGCTAAAATGGATGGGAAATTCAAGTTGAGGCTAACCTTTTCATTTTTTTTTTTTCCTAAATCATGTCTGTAGAATCATTTCTTTATTTCTGGAAGTACCATCCCCAGTGAACAGGACCATCCAATGTGTATGCAGTGATTAGCCTAGAAACCTGCTGGTTCTGGTCCAGCAAACTGATCCTTATGGGGAAAGACTGAAAGAGAATCAGACCAGAATCTCGACATTTATTGCTGCCTCACAGGTGAGTTCAAGATGAATATGCAACATATTCAGCGTAATTTAATATTTTTTATATTATTATTCCATTTACTTCAAGGAGAGCAATTAAATTCTACAATGAAAGTAGAACTTTTTTTTTTTTGTGCTCTCGTTAATAACCAATGGGATGTAATAAACATGCAGACCACTTCTCTTGAAGGTTCCCCCAGCTGATGTGGGACACCTAAGTACCAATGCAGTTTTAACCAAGCCAGAAACGATGACCGTGGGAGTACTGACTGATTCTGTGATTCCCTTAGGCCATAAGAAGTACCACCTCATGTTGGAATGACAGAATAGTGGCACTTTCTGCTTTTGCTCAATACGCAGACTTGTTCATTTGTGACTGCAGACTGATCATTAAACTTCCTGCTGTGGTGTTGATTCACTGAGCTGAGATCTTTCTGCATCCCTCAAACTGCAGCTCAAAGCAGCTATGAGAAAGCTCTCCTAGAGCATGTTTGGACCATCTTACTATGGAGAAGTCAGATGTTTACAGGGAGGTGACTGCCATGTGGTTAAAAGGAGATTCTGGGTAGTTAAATTGTGTGTTCTACAGCTTTAGAGACAAGAAAAGGCTTTAATGCATTAAGGTTTTGTTCTTTCTGTGTGTTATTTTCTTTTTCTTTTTCCTTGAGAAGCAGTTCTTTGAGAGGAATCATCCAAGCCTTTACTCCTTTAAAGTTAAAGGCAGATCTTAGATTTAAAAGCTGAGTATAGGGTAATTTTGACAGGAGGAAAAATACAGATCAGTCAGCAATCAATAGAAGAGTCTGGCCTTCTGCATTTGAATCCTGTAAGGCACTGTTGCCAGAAAGAGCTCCCTGGTTTGTTTTTAAAACACCTCCTTCCCTCTGTTCCTTCTTCCTTTGAAGTGTATTTCTTTCTCCTACTGTTACTGCTGTCACTGCTAAATTATACATGCCCTCATATTCTAAAAATTCTGCATCAGCCACAGTATTCAAGCACCACTTTCTTCTGTGGCTTGCAGCTGTATGCAACTCAGATTTCAAAGCAATTCTGCCTCCTTGAATGCCTCACTGCCTTTTACTATGTATCCTCCAAAAAAAGGAATATACCCTACTCTGTATGTAGGAATAAAGCAGGCTTGTTCTAGTGCTGCAGTATTAGCCCCCTGCATATCTTCCACAATAAAAAGATTTTCTATGGTTCAAGATCAGATTGAGGAAAATCAATCCAAGTAATTGATATAGAATTACAGTGTAAAATTAGGGTTATCTCCTGAATTCTTTGAATCTGCTGGAATATCCAGCTTCTCTCTCACAGCTATACAGATCTTCATTAGCTAAGGTCCCAGTAATGTGAAACACTGAAAAAAGAAAAGAAAAAAAATAAAAGAGTGTACTGCACTGGAAAGGAAGACTTGTGTTACTTGGGCCTAAATATGATCTCACAGTAACCAGCTAACATCCATGGTGAATCCAGTGAAGTTTTGGCTTAATGAGGTTGCAATGAACAGCCACACAGTCTTAGAAATAGAAAATTTTTTGTTTCTTTTGTATTTTCCTGTAGTAGTTCACAGCCTAATACAATCAACACGACAATAAAATTAAGAAAAATACAATGTCTGCCTATAATCAGGCAATAAAAGGGGGGAAAACAAGATAAAGGAAAGATGTTTCCCTCTTCTGCAGGAGGATAATGGACTCAGTCTTGTGCTGAAACCAACCAGAACATTTTCTAACAATGCTTTGCTAGATCACTGCAGTTGTCCACTTCCAAGTTAAGCAACTAAATCTAAAGGCAACTCACAATATAATATGAGACTGAGATCTGTTAGAAGTGGATTATTGGAAACTGAGCAATTCAAAGAGAAGTTGTTTGAAAAGTTGAAGATAAATGAGCATTGTCAATACCCATCTGTAGACATGTTACTAAGGACTGCAAAAGCCACTTTGTTGCAAAAACCTAGCAATGCATCTTTTTACCAGATCCAAATTACACTGAAGTCGGTAAGAGTTTTTGCATTGCACTAAGCAGCCTTTGTATCAGGTCCAAAGTTAGGGAAAAGAGTACACTCAGGACAGCCATCAGTGCAAAATGCCCTTACATGGGGTAAAGTGTTGTTTTGGGTGTACAGACTACATTACTGCCCATCAATACTGGCAAAATGGCTGTAACCTTTTCCAAAATACAGCCATGGTTTGGCAGAATAAAACGGCCTTTTCTTTGCTGACTTCCCAGGGGAAAAGAGAAGTATGTCTTTCTTGCAAACTGTCAGTCATGCTGCAATGAGCACAGACATCATGAGTCACTCTTCTTTGAGCTCTAATCTGCACGCATAGTGACAAATGAACCTTGAAAATCAATCCAGTTCTGACTCCTCAAAAAAAAAAAACCAACCCTAAACAAACAAAACCCCCCTGTATTGCTTAACATACCAAATTAGGGGATGTGAAATTGTGAGCATATTTAAATGGAATGTCAAAAAGCCTGGAATGGTCTTGCAATTTTGTAACAAAAATGTAAGCTAACTCCCAAATGTTTGAAGCCTTTTTTAGGTTACCCTTCTAGGCTTATGACAGCCTACCCCTTCCTTCCTTTGCAACCACAAGTTGCAAAGCAACACAGTGCATCTCTCTTCTACAAGTTAGCAGAAGATGCGTACAGAGTAACTGCCTTGAACTATAGTAAAAGGATCTACAATCAATAACTTGATGTACAATTCCTTCCCAAAAGAGCTGCTATCTTCCTACGTTCATCCTATTTTTGTCCAGGATGTAATAAACATTAGCTGTCTTATCTTGTTTATCATCTACATACCTATCTAGCTAGGTATTTCCTTTGCCACTAGTTTTTGTGGCAGTAACTAGCTATTCCACTAGTTTTATCCACTAGTTTTCTTGGTATAAAGTTGTCCTCCAAAAGAATAAAAGGAGGTCTGCCAAGATAGAACTACCTTCCAGAGTATGTCAGAAGTAAACATTTGAGAGAAACTAAGACCATTTCTTTTCTTTGCTTAATATCAGAAGAAATATTTTTTCTGTAACTACCTCTGTCATAGGATCCACCATACTCTGCAACAGTACTATCCGTTTTAGATTTGTTTACATTTTCAACAAAGCTTTAAAGATCATCATCAACATAAATACTCTCCTCCTGAAAAATTTCACTGATAATTTTAAAAGTAACCCTGAACAATGTTGTAACAGAAAAATCCTAGTCCTAATTAACCTGCAGATTTGCTACTATTGTAACTTTTTCAGTTGAGGATAAAAATTTGCATAAAAATTGAAATAATTACATCACTGAAATTAGCACAACTCCTGCTTTGTGAACAGCTACAACAGTAGAAGTGCATTCCTGTAAAATAATTACTCCTCTTGTTGCCTTTTACAATGAGTTCAGTGCACACTTAGCATATGGGTTACACAACTTTTGCCGCTATGGTCACAGTTGTACAACATATATGTGAAGAACACATTAAAAAAACAATGCATTGTTTCTCCTCCTAGACTTGCTGTTTGAATTTATTTTATAGCACGTTGTCTTTATTTCTCAATATATGGTCTTTCACATAGCCAGTAAGAAAGAAAAAATAGTTCTAAAATAAGATTAATTTTATGAAAAAGCATCAGTTTCCATCTGCAAGTACCATTGACATTTCCAGTACAAAAAGCTGCTTTTAAATTACCTCTGGATTTGACTAGCTTTTAATTCTGTAACACTTCTTCAAATAAGCAAAGGAAATGAAGAACAAACTAGTATAATCCAGCAGTTACAATGAGTGCAAGGGTGGGTTTTATTTTTATGAGAGGCAATAGCAACATTCTTGAAGTGGGAGAGATGCATGTGAAGAATGCTACAACCCTTGATATTACAAGGTTCAATACCGCAAACCCTGCCAAAAATCCCTCTACCTGTTAATCACCCTGCAAGGTATTTCTAGTTCAGGCAAAAGGAAGAAAGTGAGTGGGGAAAATGGTATGGTCCTACACTGTGCTTGCATTAGGGCTTAAAGAAATTGTAACTAACTTTAACCTTCTCTGAGAAGGCTCTTCAGAAAATCACAGGAAAACTCAACTATCCAGCAGAATAAAGTATATGGTTGTGCAATTGCAAGGAATCATAGAATCATAGAACGGTTTGAGTTGGAAAGGATCTTAAGACCATCTAGTTCCAACCCCCCTGCCATGGGCAGAGATGCCTCCCACTAGACCAAGGCCTCATCCAGCCTGGCCTTGAACACTGCCAGGGATGGAGCATTCACGATTTCCTTGGGCAACCTGTTCCAGTGCCTCACCACCCTCACTGTAAAGAACTTCTTCCTTATATCTAATCTAAACTTGCCCTGTTAAAGTTTAAACCCATTACCTCTTGTTTTGTCATTACAGGCCCTGATGAAGAGTCCCTCCCCAGCATCCTTGTAGGCCCCCTTCAGATATGGGAAGTCTGCTATGAGGTCTCCACGCAGCCTTCTCTTCTCCAGGCTGAACAGCCCCAACTTTCTCAGCCTGTCTTCATATGGGAGGTGCTCCAGCCCCCTGATCATCCTCGTGGCCCTCCTCTGGACTTGCTACAACAGCTCCGTGTCCTTTTTATGTTGAGGGCACCAGAACTGCACACAATACTCCAAGTGGGGTCTCAGAGAGCAGAGTAGTGGGGCAGGATCACCTCCTTTGACCTGCTGGTCACACTTCTTTTGATGCAGCCCAGGACATGGTTGGCTTTTTGGGCTGCAAGCGCACACTGCTGGCTCATGTTCAGTTTCTCATCCACCAGCACATCCAAGACCTTCTTGTCAGGGCTGCTCTGAATCACTGAGGAGCTTGATATAAGAAGATTGATATAACGTTGTTTAAGACACTGCAGGAGGATGTGTCAGCACAATTATGAACACCATAAGTAATAAAAGCCTCAAATAATAATATACACACTCCCTTTGTCATCATTATGCACCATCATTTATGGATGAACAGTACCTGCATTCCTGCTGAATCCTCTGGCATGTCTCCATTAGGTCCATTTACTGTCAAGTATTCTCCCATGCAGTAGATGTGATCCTTTCATTGCTACTCAAAGAAACCTTCAGAGATATCCAAAGCTAATAGAATTTTTGGAAACTAACTGTAAAAATAATCCTAAAAAGAAAGAAAACTAGAATTGTGTCTTTTTAACTTCTTTCTAAATTACTTTAAAAATCTGAAATGCAAGCATGGACTTACTTTTCACGATATCAGAAAACAGTAGAAATCAAAGGAAAGCTGAAACCCACAGCCACAGTACAGTTTCAGGGTGCGTGTCAGAGGGTGCACTTGGAAAATACACATGGGTGCAGGAGGGTTAGTGGAACTTTTGGCTTGAATTGAGGTGCATAAGCTTCTACAAAATCATACAGATAAAACAGTAGTTAAATTCTTCATTCAGTGCTCTTACTTCTTCTCTGAACATGCACAACTTTCAACATTAGGAGACACTTTTCTATGTTCAGTGGATTGAGAGGGAGCAAAGGTGCTAAAGTAGCATATGTGAATCTCCAGGCTTTACCCTTAATGTACAGTACAGTAGTGGAAAGCTTTTAAGTACATCTGCAGAAGAATACAAAGAGAGGACAAAGCTGCTGTTGTCTAACACGGCTAAAGACTTTGCAAAGCGAATAATCCACAGAGCAAAATTGCTGTAGTGTGACTGATACCAGGCTAGAATGCAAAAACATTTATTATTTTATTAATCTCTGTCAAAAGTAAACATTTCTCTGCATCAGAAGAAGAGTGGTAAAAACACACACACATGCAACCACACACACTTTCAATTTTGAAATTCAGGCCTGAAGTGACTTTTGATGCAATCTAGGCTGATTGACAAATTCAATGACAGCTATTGACAGGCCGATCTCACAAGCTGATTAATTTTCATAGAGACAAAAGTTTTCTCAAAATAGATGAAAAAGACAATCCTGTCATACCAAGCAACCTTTGGAGGTCTAAATTTCTTCAACTGTTGTATCAATGTAAAAATTCTTCACTGTATTATTCATTCACTCTAAAAAACACTATGATGAATGATATAGAGTAACATAAACTGTATCTAATGATTCCTCCATCTAAGCCTGACACTCATGGAAAGGTTATTTCAATTTTAAGTGGAAAACTAAGAAATGGCATGGAATACAAACTAATAACATTTTCTTTTTGAAATGCTTTCCAAGCTATATAGCTGTCTCTCTAAAATCTGAACTTCGTGCTGGTACTCTGTTGTGGTTACAGCTTATCCTGAAGAAGCATGAATCAATGCTGTGTATAGAGATTCGATCTTTTATTCACATAAGATTTCTGGATTCATTCTGCCTAACTTTACCTATCTTCAAGTCAGGTGTCTAGTCTAACCTCATTACTTATCTTTCCTCCATAGTCAGTACAGCAGGAGAGACAAAGGGATACCTTCACAGGCACGTTTATCTCGCTTTCCACCGTCACCTGTCTGAGGTGGCTTATGTCAGGAGAAGTGAAGCCCTCCTGCTTAGCAGTTGTCAAAGATGTCAGTGGAACACATTTGGTCTGACAGCCATGCTGCTCTGCAGAGCCCAGCTACACCGCCTTCCTCTCTAGCCTTATGCCACCCAAACCAAGAGCACAGAAAAAGGATTTGGAGTCAATTGTTTACTTATTTTGCACTTTGCAACTCCACATATCCTAAGTGAAGGGCAAGTTCTGGCCTATTCAGCAATGTCTGGAAAATTTAGAAGATGGAGGAAGAGAGAGTTTAAAATACAAAATTAAAACTAACAAAATCAGAAAATATAGTTAATATATTAAGGTGGGGGGGTTTTTCTTTTCTTTTTTTCAGATTTGCAGCAGCAGACTATAATTGTTACCTGCTTTGAAATGTATTTAATAAGTCTTAGGAAAAAAAACCAAATGGAAATCATTCTTAATGTTTTTCTAAAGCTTTTCTATGTAATTTTTTTCTGCATTTTTTGAGATGCCAGTATCATGGTTTATTAAAAGAGCTCCATCTTCTGGCACCTGATGAAGAACGGATCCTTCATAGATGTACAAGAAAGGCTTAAAATCACTTGCAGAATTTAATGAAAAATTGATCCTGAGTAACCAATGTCTGCAGCTGCATTCCACAGAGACTTTGTGACATTTTTATTTTAGAGTAATTTGTTACTTGTTAACCTTGATTTCTAACCTTTTGTCAGGAATCTTAGTGGTTATTGAATTAAAATAAAAGGGTGACATATTAGAACAATCCTGAAGAAGGGAAGTAAATGTCTATGGGGAAAAAAAAAAAAAAAAAGCATTGAAAATTTAGTTCAGCTTTTCAGAAAGAGCAGAATAAACATGAGAAGTACATCCTTGCACATTTTGTTTGCCTGCCTTCCCAGTAGCTCAATATTTTAAAAAGATAGTCAATGCCAGAGAAGCAAGATGGCATCCTGCGCTTTGTCATTTTTAGCACTTACCTCACCTTTGATTTTATTACTACGGGGCTCAGGGGGAGTGTTGGAGGAAAAGCAAGCTAAATCCCCAGCCTCCTTTCCCATGTTCTGCCAATGATGACATAACTGCTTGGAGTTACAGCATCATAGATCTGAGGAGAAATCAACTTACCATATTTGTTGCCCCTCTTCAGTTTATTTATAAAAGCATAGTAAGACTCTGTTGCAGTAACAGGTTGAAGGTTTGCTGTACTGAAAAGTCTTCACGTAAAGAATTACTGAAATGGTGGCTAAAATACCAACTTCCATTTTTTGAATCCTCCCTGTGTCAAAAGAGATCACCTAAAAATGGAGAGAGATCTGACTGCAGAATTAGTTCTTCAGAGACCTCTGAAACACTGATCCTGCATAACAACTTCCAAATGAAAGGTTAAATATTTAAAGCTTGAAATGGAATATTTGGGGTATTTCCTCTTGCATGGAAATGCAAAAATAAGCAATGAAGTAGGAATGCCCTTTGTTTTATAGCCGTTTCATCATTAGCAATTAATTGCACATTCTGAAAAATAGTATGAAATGTGTGTTTCAGTGAAATAATTACTGAACATTCACCATGGAATAATATTATAAAAATAGGCAGGCAAAAGACTAATGTATATAATTCATCAGATTTCTTGTTTATGTTTTTCTTAACTTTATATGAATTTTTCTCTGAAGCTTTACTTAGTAGATTTACTTTAAAAAATCATCCACTTCCCAGTGACACCACTAAAATCACATTTAGGCATATTACTTTATTGCAGATAAACTGGCCATAAACAAAACTAGGTTGGAATTTAGAGGAAGGTTTTTAAAACTCCAAGCAGTAAAACCTTTCAGTCAGTGCTGCAGTTAAAATATCGCATCAGTTCTAACTTCTGCATGATTATAGACCCACATGCTGGTAATGCAGGTTATTTAAAGTAGTCTTGCCGAAACTGCATTAGATTTAGTAGAAAGTATACTCATTTCTACTGCTGGGAAGTACTCCCTTTTTACACTGTTTTGTAACAAGTCCATCCAAAGAACTGCCACATCTGAAGCTCCCATGCTCCTTCTGCAGAGGTCACCTGCTCATGGCTTGACTCAGAATGCTCATGCAACATGTGACGTTATTACTCAAACCTGAAGGGACTGATCAGAATAGATTGCCTAAAAATACAGACTCTTACGAATTATCCGTAATCAAAGTGCACCCTTGTCACTATTATTATCCATATAGAGCTTTCCTGACTACATATATAATATTCATGAAATCTCCTTGAAGACCCAAGGAACTCTCATCATCCTGGGTTTTACCGAGAATGTTGAGGAAATGAGAAGCAATGAAATTCTGACCTCAATTTGGTTTGGGATTGTGGCTGCCTTCAGAGGTCCCCATTTATTCTGATCAGTTATCCTCACTGGGGCTCATCTTAAGTCCATTTCCAGATACACAGTGTCTACTGCATAGAAGAAAATACTATTAGAGTTGCAAATTATTCATTATAGCATTCTTCAGTAGCTAGTTGTCTGTTCTTCTCACATTTTGTAGCAGAAGTTTTTTTCTCTTTTCACCCAACAGTAATCTTCATGAAATGAATTTGAGTAAAAGTAACTTCATTATTCTTGTGTACATTGAAGATGGAAAGAAAAATATACACATTCTTTTAAGTATTTAAAGTCTTCCGGGCAAAACAAGTGTGTTTAAGGAAAAGGGATATTATGTAGTGGTATCTCTGTCAGATATTGGCTGTGTTCTTTTCCAAAAGAAATTTGCTTTGGTTTCAGGAGGTTATGAAGGTCTGAAAACTGAGTATCAGTGAAGTATCATGTAATCATCTGGAAAATACTGGTGTAATGAAGAAAAGACATATTGTTCTAATAAAAACTTAGGCCGGGAGTACATACTGCATGTAAGAAAGATCACATTCAGGAAAACTAAATTCTTTTTCTAACAGTCTTTTCTCTGTTGGGTGATCACAGGCATGTATTTAATTTTCCTTACTTCAGTTTCTCTGCCTGAAAGATGGTTATAACATAACTTCCCACTCTAAAGTGAGTTCTGCTTAAAAAACCCCACGTTAAAGAATATTACTACTTCAGTGGAAAACCAGATCTACAGGAAATGCATCAGAGAGGCGAGCTTGACTCGGTAACTAGAATATTTGGCAGGGCCTCTGAAATCTGGCCATCATTCCTTACCTGAAGCTCTTCTGCGGTAGGGTTTTTCTATTTGCTGTCCTCCAGCCTGTTTACATTGTCATGGACATAGGCATTCTCTCTTACAATACAGCTTGAATGGTGCCTACTACTGTGGAGCCACTCGGGTCTGGACTGGGCTGCTTTATATTAACTGTAGTTAAAACAATGCTTCACAATAAATAAATCTCCCATGAAATTTCAGTCATATGGTCATCTGCACACAATCCTGAGCAATGTGCTCTAGGTGACCCTCCTTAAGGACCCCCGGTGGTCTCTACCAACTTCAACCATTTTGTGATTGTGTGATTCTGTTTTATATCCAGTCAGAAGAGTGGAGAAGTTCAGGTAAAAATCAGTAAAGATGACATCTTATGGCATACCTAAAAAGTGCCAAATGCATGAGGAACCTAGTTTCAGGGAAAATGATATTGCCACAACATAAAGAAGAAAGAGATACAGATACAAAATATTGTCATAAATCACATTTCATTAGATGTGGTTTTAACTATATATAAAAATATTTTTAGAGACAGAGGGAACAGCAAGTTCTCAATCTATCAAATACATCCCTTTTTCACACAAATTATTTCTGTGAAATATTGTGCCATGTCTTAACATCTCGTATTGGTTCTAAGTCATTCTTGCTTCTAAATTTGAAAATGACTGTGGAAAGGTCTCTCCTCCTCATTTTCCCATAATATAGTTGATTAATCCATTACCGCTACTGATTCCTCTTTATGGAGCTGTTAGTGGCAAGGCAGAGCTGATGCTGAGCCAGGATAGAGGAAACCTCTCCTGAGGTCTCCTTACTGAAGGATTAAAAATCGTGACTTTCAGAAACGATCATATTTTGTTGAGCTGCAGTACTTTGGCTTCCTACAGTAATAGACAACTTCTGATTTGTGTATCTTTGATTTAATCAGTATGAAATCCTAGAAAGGGACTGATTTGGCTGTGTTTTACAGTATTTCTCTGAAGTTTTCTGTCGCCATGTGTCACCTCCTTTTCTTAGGTGCTGCCAAGAGGATGTTTTGAGCTATAAATATTCAGGAGCAAAGCTGGAAGACAACAGGAAAATGGTAAAAAGAATGTAAAACCTGTAACGGGAATCATTCGTGCAGTAGATGGAAGCTCCTCAGGCAAATTGTGCAGTATATAAAACCGGTTCTGAGAAAATCATCCCAGACGAAAAGATTAATAAACCGTTGTCCTGCCCAGTCATTAAAGAGCAACACCACCTCCGTGAATGTCTGGAACCACATAAACTCTCCTGCATGCTTCAGAAACAATATAATAGGGCCACCTACTGAAATTCAGCATCTTTTTTCATATTATTTCATTTATATTACTGAAGCAGCATAATAAAGACAAATTAATCACAGAAGCTTCAGGGACTTATTTCACAGTGTATCAAGCAATTATATGTTGAAGATGATGAAATAATAGTATCTTTGATGTAGCTTCCCACCTAGGACCTGCATAAGAAACCACTAGAACCTAGAAGATCAGAAAGAGAAGAAAATTAGGAAGAAAAAAAAATACAAAGGAATAGCCAAGACTATATTTCTCTAATGTTCTTTTCATTCTTAAGAGATTCAAAATGTTTGAAAAAACTAACAATGATCAGCAAGAAAGAGGGAATGAGGAGAGAGGGCTATAATTTTTATTAAACGGGAAAGCCTGTAAGGGATTAACCCTACTGTTCATTATGCGTATTAAAATACACTTGTGTCATATAATTTAACTCATTTTAGCTTTCTATTCTCTTCCTATCCCTCTGAGAGAAGAGCTCTATATTGAAGATAAACTGATTAGAAATACACAGACGCTGCAAATAAAATGTTGCATATCTGAACAAAATAAACATAAGGCTGATGCCAAGACAAAATATTAATTTGTCAGTAAATGTGTAATTGTAACTGGCCACAGATTTGGCAAGGAGACAAAAGACATTCACACAGAGGAAATGTGTGCCAGGAAATAAACTAAACTGAAGAAGATAAATTGCACCCCATCAATAAGCTGGCCAGCTGTAGCATCATCTTGTGGTCTCTGGCTAGAAGGAACCTGGGGTCGATCCACAGATTTGTTCTATTTTTGATAATGGCACATCCCTCAAAAAAATCTGAATAAAATGAATAAAAAAATAAACAAACAAACATATTAGTGTTACAGTCAGAAAACAAAGCGCTGAAATTTTGTTAAAAACAAAGCACTGGCATTTTGTAACAAATTGCTGGCATTTTGTTAAAAAGAGTAACTTTACCCTGGATTTGTAAAATGCGCTCAGCAGAAGACAGACCTGCAGCTGTCTTGCCCAGCCTTGACAGATCTTTATAGTGCTTTGAATACTAAACAATTTCAAGGAAAAAAGTTATTATTTATTTATAATGGAAATTGCAGCTACACTGCCTTCTACTGATGTCTGTACACAGGAGGCACGGGAAAGGATGGTACTGCTGTCCACCAACTAACATCTGTGGTGTAAGATTGCAAGCCCATAGGGACAGAGGGAGCTGCTTTCAAAATCCAGACGTCACCCGGTAAGAACGTAGTTGTTACCCTCATCTCAGAGATGAGGGATCATGGCCCAGGAGGCAAGTATATAATCAGTTCTCAGTGTTGAGACCAGAGTTTTGCAGGAAAAGCAAAATAAAGCTACAGGGATCCCAAGCTTCTCTTAAGTCTTCCATTTAATATCCTTTTCTACTGTTGACAGTAAGGTTTCCCTGAAAATCACACAGGTATTTTCTGCTTTATTTGTGGTAATCATCTAATCTATTTTTACTCATAAATAGCTACTCATCTCTTTCTGTATAGGACTAAGGTGTGTTTTGCGCCATGGACATCCATATTCATCACTCAAAAGTGCAGGTTGAAACTAAAAAAGTATAATCAAAACTGTCCACAGTAAACTACTGAGCCCCAGGTATACGGAAGCATTACATGGGTTCAAGGGAAATTGTGATGTGAAGCCCTGCACTACATTTTAAGCTCCCATGTAACATTAGACTCAGTAATACTGAAATGCTGGGACATTCCTTACATGAATTTTATTTTCTCTAACAGCAATCTAGGAAGTCAGGGTTGACCTTGCTGTCATGCATTGTAGCTACCAAAAGGAGACTTCCACATTTTTTTATGGATCAGTCCACTGAAAGACTCGTCACGAATGTTCTCCTTTTTAAGTGTGATGAGTAATATCCAGTACTAGAACATGAGTTAATTTAGATAAAGATACTGTGTTAACATTGGCTAGCACTGTGGAATTAACTTCTACCGTTGTATTAGCAAAGCTATGCAGCAGAGAGTAGAAGACGACTGACTTCCCCTACTCACTCTGTCTCCATGCAAAACTATTTTGATTACTAAGAAACTAGAGTATTTGAATTGGATAAGGACATGAGCACTGATCCCCATGGTACTGTTTTATCTCATATGGTGTTGCTGCATTTGCAAAACTTCAGGCACTGATTTCATTCACAGTTTATATTTTCACCAGAAATATTAAACACAATGCAGGTCATAAAAAGTAAACCTGTGTGTACAGTGTATCAATACTACTCTTGCCTGGACACCTCAGCATGCATTATTTTCTGGTTTGTGACTATGATGGCCACAGCAGAAAAGAGAGAAAGCCACCATCCAGCACCAGGAGTTTTTTGGCTTCTATCAAGACACACACACACTTCTGGGCACTGTAATACATGCTAAACACAGGTGAGCAGGACAGGACACTTAGGTACTATGAGGAGATATCAGAAGCCCAATTATCATTGCTCTGTACCAGTAGAGAATGCCCAGATGATTTGTCTACAGGTGAAATTAAAATTAACTTATATACATTTTTTACACATTTTGCACCTCCCCCAGACACAAGAAAATGTAAATTTACATTAAGTATAACATGCTACATGGCAAATATTTGAGCTAAGCCAGGTTAGTGATTGAATTTGTTGGGAAAAGGTTTCATTAAAGAAAAAAAAATCCACAGCTGAAGTTGTTAATCCTTCAGTGAAACACTGTAGCTTGCATATTTCATTGCAGAAATGAGGACAAAGTTATAATATACTTTCATGTTGTACTAACTCTAAATTTAGGGAACCATACAAGATTTCATTTTTTTGTATATAATAACCCATTAAAAGTAGCAGTCTTCTGCAGTGTCTGATAAGAAAAAAATGCATCATGGCTCTTACGAGTCAAAGAAAATATCACTATTTTCTTCTGTGTGTTATCCTATGCTAAGTTCTGCTCCTAAAGTATTTGCTATAAATAGACTTCTCACCACAGGTGCACTGATAGATAGCATAGAACCTTCCCTTCCAAGTGTCTTTGGTGTCCCCTGTCCTTCCCACAGTTCATCAATATCCCAGCCTACCCATGTTTAACATTTTCATCCAGTCATTGTGCAACTTTTCTTCATATAAAATGCTTCCAATCTTCCTTCACTGGTGCACCAAATCTTGCACTGATCTTCTTTCATTAATTTAAGATTCCCTTACAGCATACTAATCGTATTTATAGGTCTCGGGAGCAGTTTTTGAGCAGCCTCTGCTCTAAGCCCTTCTCCTAGTTCTATTATTTGATATTTCGTGTTTACCAGATTGTATGGTGATCCTTTAAAATGTCACAACTTAATCAGGGTCACCATTAAATGAGAGAATTCCAGAAAGGCTGAAAATTGGAGAAATACCGCTTGTATTCAATGTACATTATTTATTCCCAAAATTAAAACCCAAGCATATGAGATTAAAAGGGAACTGGAGAGAAAAGGGTATTGAATTTGAACTTAAATAGGAAAAGAGTTTTACTGATTTGCAGTTAGTTGGAATCTACCGGTCCTTACAGTCTGTCTACCTAAATGTTTCAAACACAGATGCCATTATTCATTTCATAGTTTTCATACTGTCTAGTCCCCCTGGTGACTGCTACTTGATATTAATTCAGAGCAAAATTGCATGTCACTGTACTGTCTGTTTTATGTATGCCACTCTGAATATGGTTGTATTCTGGTGGCAGGTGAATAAATCCTATTTACCTACATCTCCATGGATGTGTGATACCTAATTACTGCTTGAAAACCTCTCTGAGATTATTGATTAAAAAAAAAAATCCCTTCAGCCATCCCAAGAATCATAATACAGTGCTCCCAATAATATCTTCAATTTAAAAGTCCTGTAGTACATCTCTGAACAGAGCTGCAAAATTAAAAAGAAAGAAGCTATCATTATGCTTGGTTGGTTTTTTTGAGGGTTTTTTGTGAGGATTCTTTTGGGATTTTTTTTTTTTTTTTGGTTGGTTGGTTGGTTGGTTGATTTTGGAGTGTTTTTTGTGGTTTTTTTTAATATCTAGATCAGTCAATTCAACCATCATAGTAAAGCATATCAGGCCAACTGCAAACACATCCTAAAAACTCCAGAATCTTCCATGCAGAGCATTCAGTTGTCCTTAGAGCACAAATTCCGTTCCTCATAATACCAGATATTGTTACCAAGAACAAAATAGGTCTTTGACAGAAAATACGTATTCTGTATGAAGTCTATTTATGGACTGTAGAAGCCCTTAAGAGTCACTGTAGTTTGCCTCCTGATAAACTGGAGATGGGCATCTGTATTTTATTTTTTTTATTTTGCATATTGAAACATCTCTGCAGTTGGGGCTCCAAAAAGAAAATCCTAAGTTACCTCAAGTGAAATACAAAGAAATCCAAGGTTAGACTTTGGCTCTAAAGCTTTATTAGTACTCTAACACTATATCTCATAGGCCAGTGAAATGGTTATGAGTAATTGCAAGATTTCTACTATGCTACTGGAGAAAGAGTGGAAGGAAAGAGGAAAAAAAAAATATACTTCCTGGGGACTATCACAGTGAGGCACATCATCATCAAAAGAAAATAATGCTGCGTATCCCAAGAACTCCCTGAATGGAAAGAAGCTAAGACACCGAGGTGTAATTTCGGCAATATTGGCATAACTGCTACAGACACCACCACGTCACGGGAATCTTGAGCTGCTCTGTAAAAGATTTTTTCCAGTCTTCTTTTTCCTCATCCATCAAGTCCTCAGCTGCTATTTCTGAGAAGCATACACAATTTCACTTTATGCCTTTCCAGATTCACCAGCAGAAGATTTATTTTACGTATCTCTAGAATCATGAACAGTTGACAACATTTCTTTACTAACAATCAGTTCATTCCCATAACTTGCAGTCCTGTGATTTACTCTAGATGATTATGATCTGTATTTTAATGCATCATATCAGCAGAAACAGAATGCAGGCATTTATTAGCACATCTGTCATTTGTTCCTATTTAATATCATGGTCCATGTCTTATTAAAGAAATTGGCTATTGAACTCCAAATATTTAGAGCCAGAAATATTAATATAAATGTTTTCCCTCAAAAGCATTTAAAAAAAAATCAGATTATTTGTCCTAAATGAAAGTTGACTTCAACCAATATCAAATATAAAGAAGATATTTCTTTTTTCAAAATCAATGTCCACGTTCTTCTAAATATACAGACCCATATCTATAAAAGATCATAATCTCACAAATTCAGTTACAAAAAATGTGAATTCGTTTTCTGGTCTGTTACTCTACTTTCTGCTGTACTTCTTTATTATAAGCATTAAAATTAATCTTTATTCTTGGATACACCCCATGGTGTTGGCGAGTTGACTATCATCCCCTCGTGATTTTCCACACTACCCAGTTGTTCTAGCTGTTAAAGACTTTTTCTTAATGTCTAACTTAAGCTTTTCCTTTCTTATCTTCAGGCCATCGCTTCTTGTCATGCCATCTTCCGAGACAGTGTAATTCCCTTCATTCACTTTCATTGTTACCTTGATGGTGTTTATAGGCTGGGATCATGTTCCTCTTGAGCCTTCTCTTTCCTAAACTATAAAATGTTATTTCCCCTATGCTTCTACTTGGACTGGATTATTCTTGTTGAATCTCATTGTATTTTCTTCACTATCAGTTTGTCAAGCAACATGCCCAGTGGCAGGCACATCAAACTCCTTCACACATTCTGGTGCATCATAACAATGCACAAGTATTTGTATTAAAAAAAAAAAAAAGTCTACAGGAGTTTATAAAATTTGGTTGTATTCTTGGTTGTATTCAGGGACTGGAAGAGGGGGTACACAAGACTCAGAAATGAAATACTGAATTGTGCTGAGCTGAAAACCTCAGTCTTTCAAATCAAAAGAAGTATTTCCAAAAACATTAATATGAATTCTGTAACTGGGAATTATATATCAAATTAAAATACATCATCAGAGATCTACATTAATTTTTCTTTTTTTTTTCTTTTTTTTTTGTTTATCACAAAATCACAAAAGCTCCAAAGCTCCACGTCTATCAAATGATCTTCTTCCAAGGAAAAACAGCTTCACTAAGAAAAATTTATCTGTTCTTCTTAAGAGTAGTGAATTGTTAGAAAAAAGATGCAGCAAGTGTCAGATAACTATAAAATTATTATTGGCAAGGTATATTTGAATTCAGCAGCTTTTAGACTGCAGAACTCTATGGTCATTTAAACTAATTTGAAGAAAAAAATACCCACACAAAGAAGCAAGCCAGCAATGTGAAATTAATAAGGAAGGTAAGCAAAAAGTGGGCATGTTTCTGAGCACTGTGTTACCTTTGTACCACTAAAGATGCTATCTGCAAACGTAATAATGATTTAAGTCACACTTCACTCTACAAAAGTACAATTCCTTTTACTTCGGTAATCCTATTCCCCTTCCTAACCCTGCTGGGTTCTTCATTTTGCTGTTTCTCTGAAAGACATCAAATCCATGCTACAGTATTTTGGTCTAGCTGGTATGCATCGTACAATATGTTATTCTGCAACTGATAGAATTGCTTTACTGAATTAATTTTACAAGGTAAATCAGGACATTGAGGACAAGGGATTGCTTTTGCTCTGCAAAATCACTTTGGCAAACCCATCAAGCTCATTATCTACCAAGGGGCATTTTCCAAATATGGCCTCTTTTCCAAAAGGGGTTTAGATACGTGGTCATGGGCCCAGTGAGCTGGGCCTTACTGCAGTGACGGAGAGCCCAGTGCCCATGTGCCAGTGTCACATTCACAGAGCCTTCCCTATCCCCTCACCACCTTTTCTTACTTTCTTTTTTCTTTTTTCTCTTTTTCTTTTTCATTTCCTTTTTATATAATCAGTTGGTAAGGGGTTAACACAGCTAACACAGAAATCATGTGGATTTGTGTAAACAGAATAAAGCACTAGGCTTATTGTCTTTCTGTATATTTCTCTGTGTGTGTCATATCAAGGGTGGATTTGCTGGGGGAAGGAGATCAGATTCTGTAGTGCAACCACATAGCCTTATGCAGAACAGGATGACATTCAGCAGTGCATGTATATGTAGATGTTTGTTCACTTCTGGTATTTTCTCAAATTTAACTTATAGAATTGAATTACATTGACCTTTCTCTAAGTCCTTTCTGTCTCTCCTCAGAATGTAATGTATGTGTGCGTGTGTATATATATATGCAGACATATATATATGTATATATTTCACTTCTAATACCTAGAAGGAAAGAACAGAATCATAGTTATTTACACAATTCCATTCCATGCCCACCATTTCAGTAACACAAATAGTACATGCCTTTTTTCTTTTTTCTTTTTTTCCACCACTGGAATATGAAACCAGAGAGAGGAAACACGTTTCCACGCTGCCATCCACTGATTAACTAGCTAGGACAGTTATCAGCCAGACTCCATTTGCAACCTGCGTGGCGTGCCGCTGGCAGAGCTGACAGCCAGAAAAAGAATGATGGTAAGGGGTCAAATGCTGCTCCGCTACCCAGGAGGAACCCTCAGAATAACTCCACTGACTTTGAAATCAAAGAGTAAGTGCATTGCCACAAAATTCCAACATGCAGCAGGACAAAATGCAATCACTGAGCAGAGCATTTCTCATCAGTAGATACATAATTAATGTTTCTCTGAAAATGTTTAAGACAATGCTCTCATATTCAGGCCAGTTGGGCCAGCTCCAGTGCCTGCTGAAGTCCATGGCAAAAGTCCTAGAGGACTCTCCCTGTTACCCCTCATGTTCTTATGTTGAAGGATTTTGAATGTTTCTCTCATTATTTCACTGACTTCAGCCTGATTCTACATTCCCAGTCTTACTATGAAAGCTGAAGTACGATCAAAATTATTGTATCATTGTATAAAAGAAAGTGGGTCAAAAGAAGAAAGCTGCAGGCCAGAGTCTGGATCAGTTCCAGCAACAGTTCTCTTAGCTCTGATCTCTCTTGAAGTTCTTTTCTCTGATCATTCATTTATGGCACCATTTCAAACATAAAGAAATAAATACAAAAGTTTGTTAGTAAAAATCTCATTTATAAGGTGTCCATGTATATGTCTGTGTCTCCACATTTTCTCTCCTATATTTTTTATTTATTCAGCCTAAGACTATCTTTTTAAATACATTTCAAACAGCAGCAAAAGCAGCCCACTATGTTATCTCGCATTTCAAGTAGAATTTTCTCTTTTTCATTTATAGCCTGTTTTCCTTCTGTTTCAAGATTTATCTACAGTACTGCTTGCAACTCATTGTTATATGCAAACACCAACATCCCTGTGGGGCAGTGTTCAAATGAGGATCAAGAAATTCCACTTAAAAGATTAGTAAGTGGAGAGAAGGGGAGGTATTAGCACCATATTTTGCCTTTAAAGCTCCTCTGCCAGTCAAACGAAATCAACCAATGCTACTCTTTGTTCTAAAAATGTATAAAAAATAACTGTAAGTAAAGCCTATTTTTTACAAAGGAATACCCAACAGATTTAATTATGAGGGAAGACTGTGACACTTATGGAAAAAATATGATGCTATATTCTAACCTTTTGTGTATCCTTCATCCACTAGAGATTGCTGAGCTGACCCCACTGCAGCTGAGGAGTCAGAAATTTGATTTTTAATGCCATAATCACAGCAATTAGTACATAGTGTCTGGATTTTGACACATCAGGCAGAGGCAGAAGAGTCTCTAAAATATGGTCTATTGAGGAAAAAGAAAGCAAAACCTAAAACCACACACACACAAAAACCAAAACCAAGAGAAAACCCAGATAGAATTAGAGCAATCCTGCAAAGCTGATTCTGCATACGTGGACGGATCAGTGCCTCTAAGTGGCTCAGCTTCATGACCCGTAGTGCAGTTGGTAAGCCCTGTGTGCCAAATCCAAATAATTTAATTTTCATCATAAAATAAAAGTACAAATTTGGAGGACAACATAAAAATTACTTGTTTCTCTGTGGGAGAACAAGAATTAGAGCAAGGATCCAGGGGTCACTGAGCACTCTTGCTTTGGATCCGAGGTGCTAACAGGGGTAAATGCCTTGTTGCTCTCTCTGTTATACCCTTTCCTTCACCTGACAAGGTCAATTTATTTTCGGTTAAAGGAAAAGACAACTGTGTGACTGAATATAATTTGCAATAGGATATAAAAATATCCCTTACTATCTGAATGAGGTAGCAGCTCTTAATGTTCTATGGTATATCATAAGTGTGATCTGCCATTCCTATTCCATATTGTTATTTTGGGTAAAAGAACCCATACAGGAGCAAGTGCGTATTATAAATGCATTTTAAAGTGTTTCAGTTTAAGGGAAATTACAACAGATATGGGTATAACAGACCATATTCTCTGTTCTATTCCACCAATTTTCTCAGTATCATGCAGATATATGACCATATAGATATCTCTTACTTAATTTTTCTGCAGGCTACCTGCTTTATGTGGAGAGATGTTGGAAGGCTACAATGCTAATGCAATTTCTGACTGGTTAACAATCTATTATGGGCTATTATCAACTAGCATAGATCATTTCAGGCCCAAGGTTAAACAAAGCCTGGTACAGATCAGGAACCATGGATAGAAAATGGAAACCTTCAGTATCCTCCTTTATCTCCTTCTGCATACAATGGAGAGAAAGGATCAAGAGACCTAAAACAAAGTAGTGCGTCATTAGTCAAGATTTCTTCTCAGTTCTCATCTGTTTCAAAGTGTTGCCACTCTTTCAGCTTCTGTTTCTCACTGGGAAAGGACTGAGTATAACTTGACCTTGTTTAGGGTCTATTTTGATAGGCTTTTTTCTTCTGTGGTGGAAAGTGGGGATAACGGAATGGTCTCCATAGCTAAAATGTTATTTGCTTTGAAGTTAATGTGACTGGATTTCATCACCTGACTGTAGCAATGGGAGCACTCTACTCAGCATGTGCCAGTGCAGAAGTTCTGCATCTCCATGATTAAGCAGTTTCAGTTTACAGTAGTTGCGGATCCTACTTTCTTTTTAACCCAGGACAGAATTTAATTTTCAGTGGTCAATAAATACATATTCAAGAAATAATTTTAAAAAGGTATTGTGGTGAACAAACATCTCAGGGCAATATAAATTCAAAGTAATTTTGGAAGATCAGTTAATTAAGTTAAAATTTCATCCTCTCCTTTAATTTAATTAAACATGAGTTTTCTTCCTTTAGTGGTAGGATTTATTTCAATTAACTATGTACCCAGTTTGGACTTTTCATTATCCTCCAACCTGTGGAGAGAAATGAGCACACCCAGAGAGAAATTAATCCCATTCTGTATTAGAAATCTCTATCTGGTCATAATGACTCACACTCTGAAAATGTCCCCACTAACTAAAGAGCTATCTAGACGACCACCTTAGGCTAAATACATAATTTTCATATACCTGAAGTTAGGTGAAACATATCTTACTAAAATGTCAATGAAGTTAGCCTCATACCATTTCCAGGCTAATAGAAAATGGTTATCCACAAAATTCACATGCACAAATCCATAATATCAACAAACAGCACTTATTTTTTTTAATTAAAGATTAATTTTTTAATTAAAGATTTCACTAGTTGTCAAGGAAATATCAAGCCACCTATTTTCATGCTCGTATCCATTTTGGAAGTATGCAATCCTCCATGAACAATATCCAGTGTTTTTTGGCTATAGGAAATTTACAAAAATTTACTGCTCTGGATTCTTAAAATGTAACCTATACAGTGTGCAAGTCTACTGAATAGCATCTGGATTCTTGAAGGAGGGCAGCTGGCATAGTTTGTTGTTAAAGGTGGACCTTAATTACCTTCTCGTGCCTCCTTTTGTACAGTCATTATGGACAAAGGATAAATTACTTGCTTCCAGAAAAGTAAGCCAGGCAAAATCAAATTCTTAATTTCCCCTTTAGTTCACTTCAGTATTTGTAGAAGTATAAAGTATAATACAAATCTATGGACTGTCTATTACAGACAGTAAATTTATTTTGCCACTAAATCCTCCAAGTAACATACGATAATTTCTAGCTGTTCAGAAAACCCAGAGATATCTTTTTCAAGTGTCATGCATTTTTGTATGCAAGCAGTGTCTAACGGTAGTTCAAGGTACTTTGTTCTTACTGCCAAACACAGAACAAGCTTCTTACATTTTCTCTAACCTAGAATTATACAGAATATCCTCTTAAGTGGGACTAACACCAAGACATATTTACAGTTATACCAGAAGATTAAAGATGCAATTTGTAAACCAAAGGATTTTTTTAAATTACCTCCAACAGTGTTTTCTGAAACCATCCCAGAGAGATCACACTGCTATTTTTATGCCAATTCCTCTGTCAAATCATTTGCACTGCCACTATGAGATTTGCTGACAGAAAGGAAGACAGCAGATAGATACACTACTTTTTTTTATGTGACAGCCACGTCACAAACCTGCTTCTTACCTAAGAAATGTGAAATGTTTGTCATGTTATCAGCATGAATGTGCCAGTCAATACAGTTCTGCAACGATGATGACACATGAATAATTTCTTTTTCTGTTATGTTTTCTTGTTATCCACTGTGTAATGTATATTAGATATTGCTTTCTGCATGTGATCTACACAGTATTTAGGGTTATTACAGCGGACAGTTACAATCAGTTTGTATTGATTCATGATCGCTTGTTTGGAAAATCCCAGTTTGGATTTTAGTATGTCAGAGAGTCATGGCTCTGGCAACATTGAGGAAGGAGACAACCAAGAATGGAGTCTTTGAAATGCTTGCAATGAGATTTTGCAATGAAAGGGCATTCTTTAATGTTTTGGAACTGGGGGGAAAAAAAAAAAAGTTAGAGTGTTATTGTCCCTTTTTATGTCTATTTGTACACTATGAGTAAAAGGCTGTGAGAGACTGAACCAAGGGCTGAAAAGCTTTTCTTGCTTTTTTAACCTGAGGTACCTACTAAATACATACTATGTTAATTCCAGAAGACTGAAGATTCTCAAAAGAAAGCTCATGCATATCTCAAGCCTCGATCTGTTGAGAGGTGCCTCCTATCTTCTGAAATTTTAACTGCCCTGAGCTACAAAAGTGTAATTTCCATTTAGTTTGTCTGAGGTGTGTCAAAGGGGTATAATAGTATATAGTGCAGAACTGGCAGGCACCATATTTCATATTATCTTCCCTTTCACAGAAAAATCACACACAGCATACGTTTTTCTGTTGACTTGGGATAGTGGGAACAAACTAGATGGCATAAAGACAGACAACAGTGTGAATGCACACTGCTGAAGATGAAGGAAGCTTCTTTAATCAGTTCTTTCCTTTTTCTTTTGTTTCCTGCTTCTTACGCAAGGAGCAGTCATACCACACCGACGAGCACAGTGTGAATGCTTGTATTAATAGGTTTTCCTTAACGTATAATTTCAAAAACATTAATTTACTCAAATTATGTGTACATAGTGTAAATCACTTTAGCAAACTAAAAACCTGCAGAGTTTGACTCAAAATCCTATCATAGGTCATATTCACAACAGTTTTTAAAGGGATATACTGACAGAGATGGATCTGGACAGGCTGGATCAACGGGCTGTGGCCAATTACACGAGGTTCCACAAGGCTCAGTGCCAGGTCCTGCACTTGGGTCACAACAACCCCATGTAACGCTACAGGCTTGGGGAAGAGTGGCTGGAAAGCTGCTCAGCAGGAAAGGACCTGGGGATGTTGGTCAACACCAACACGAGCAGCTTGTGCCCAGGCGGCCAAGAAGGCCAACAGCATCATGGCCTGTATCAGAAATAGTGGGGCCAGCAGGACTAGGGAAGTGATTGTCCCCCTGTACTCAGCACTGGTGAGGCTGTACCTTGAATACTGTGTTCAGTTCTGGGCTTCTTACTACAAGAGACATTGAGGTGCTGGAGTAGGTCCAGAGAAGGGCAATGAAGCTGGTGAAGGGTCTGGAGAACAAGTCTTATGAGGAGCAGCTGAGGGAACTGGGGTTGTTTAGCCTGGAGAAAAGGCGGCTCAGGGGGGACCTTATCACTTTCTACAGCTACCTGAAAGGAGGATCGAGAGAGGAGGTGGCTGGTCTCTTTTCCCAAATAACAAGCAATAGGACGTGAGGAAACGGCCTCAAGCTGCATCAAGTGAGGTTTAGACTGGATATTAGGAAACATCTATTCACTGAAAGGGTGATCAGGCATTGGAACAGGCTGCCCAAGGAAGTGGTGGTATCACCATCCCTGGAAGTGTTCAAAAACCATGAGATGAGGCTCCAGTGACATGGTTTAGTGGTGGTCTTGGCAGTACTGGGGTAAAGGTTGGACTTGATGATCTCAAAGGTCTTTTCCAACCTAGTTGATTCTATGATTCTATGATCATATGACATGAACAAAGTGATATCAACTTCAAGTTGTACCTGCTGAGGAAGGAAAGGTCTTAATACTGTTTTGATGGATATGGCATACCTATGTATTAACAAATATGAACATGCCAGCAGCCATCCTTCTTTTACAGTGGTCAGAAGAGGCTGAGCACACTTCTTAAGTCTTTTTAACAGCTAAAGCATCCTGCAATTAGAAAAATTCTCCATTTTTAACTGCTTTAGCAAAGGAGACTCTACTTATTATAATGTTGTGGGACTAGCACTGTCTACAAAGTTGCACTGCTTACTGTGTACCCACACAGTTTGGGTTTTGTCACTGTATCAGCTCATGTACATTTATAACTGGATGTGCGCTCCAGTCTGTTGCAGCAAACAGAGAAACTGGCTGTAACATACCCTAAAGAAAAGGTAAAGCTATGACCTCTGGGGAACACTGAGACACTTTACCATGTGCCTTAATGTTAGAACAGAGAAATGTATTAAAAAATAGTTTTTCTATTTGGTTTCAAGATATTCCTGTAAGCTTTAGCTACCCTTCAGGTATTTTTCCTTCAAGAATAACACACTACTTTGAAGATAAAAATGCAGATGTGAATGTAAAATATTATTTTTTTAATTATTTTATTGTTCATATTAATTTGGACAATCCTTAAAGATATTAAAGTGCTTAAATGAAACAGAACTTGGCCTTTGTTCCTTCAGGACAAAAAAAATTCTTCTCGTCTGTTTCCTGGCGATTTGTTTGGTTACAGCTAACAGTATCGGTGACTTGTTCCACCTTGAAGATTAGGAATTTTGCAGGGGGGGGACTATGTCTAGAAAGCTAAGAATATGTATGAAACCTCCTGCATTTCACCACAGCTGATGGTCAGCCTGTCAATCCTAAATGACAGTTATATTAATCTATGGAAAGGGTAAAGAAAATAAAGGTAAAAAAATCACTCAATAAGGTACAAGAACCAAAAGGATTTAGTGTTGCAGATCTGCAGACAGAAATAAATCTGGACAGGAGAAGATCAGAAAGAACACAGACACTTGGCAGAAGCATATCAACGTGAATGAAACTTCAAATTTAGACATCATTTTCAGCCTGACACTGTAATGTTTCTAAAATTACTTGTTCCTTGCCATGATCAAGAATATGCATTGTAGATGAAGGGGCTGAAGAGAAAGCTAACTACAACAGGTGTCCTGACTGTCCTTTACACTACAGTGAATGGGTGCCAGTATCCCACAGGAAAGGTGCATGGAGGATTACACTGATCTGCAGAAGAGGCTTTTAGAAGTGCAGCCCAAGGAGGCTTTTTCTAGAGAAGGACAGGATAATGCATATTAAAAGGTGGTTCAATCATATGAAATGCGAGGGATGTCTTAACACTGGTAAAATTTATTTAAGGATTAATTATTTCAACTGATGAAATCTATGTAAGTAGCTGGAAAAACACACAGATAAGACAAGCTTTCAATTGCTAAATGATTGAAGAAAAAACTCATGTAATGTCCATGCCTGATTTCAGTAAAAAGCAAAAAGAAAATCATGCAATCAAAGACACAGGAAAGAGAAGGACTGCAAGAGGAGGAAAATCATAAGGTTTATAGGAAAAAGGTGCTAGGAACACAATCATTGGTAGAGTGAAACCTAATCTAGTTGGAAAATTTGGTGAGGGCAGTAAAAAGCTCAGAAAGCTTGTGCATTGTTGCAAGGAACAAAACAGAAGAATCTGAATCACTGCAGTAGGACATAATAAACTTACATTTTACAAGAGGCAGACAGGCAAGAATAATAAAACATAGTTTCTGAAAGATATCTATTATTAAACACAGCTAGAAATAAAAGTGCTGAAGAAACACTAAGTAAATAAATGTTACATGGAGAAGTGATAGAGCAGATAAAACTGAGTCATCACTGGAAAATAGTATGGAGGAATTTGTTTCAAGGTCCAGAATCAACTTTAAATACTGATGCTGTCTCAAATCCTATGACTATTCATTTACATTATGTAGAAGATTGAAATAGTCCTGAGAACTTGGGATGGAACCCTGATTTCTTACACTGTATTTGAGCATTCAATTCTTTCTCATTCACTTTTTTGTGCAGTTACTATGCTCTGAGGCCCTGCGTCCCCTCGTTAATCCAGGGACGCTGGCCCCCAGCTAGGCACTGGTTTACCCAGAGTGGACTGCTTCTGTGAGTAAGTAGGAGTCTAAGTTCACAAACCTGAGGAACTCTGAAGTTCAAAATACTGACACCAAAGTAAGTGATGAGTTCTGGGGAATAATGTTTTTTAATAACTGCGTTGCATAGTGCAGCAACATGTCCACATTCCACCAAAAACTTACCCCAGATGCCAAAAAACCCCCTCTGAATCTTACCTGACCAGCAAGATTTTAAGAACAGTTTGTTGAGTCTTTCAGTTTCACAAATACCCTGATCACAGCAGAGACATTTCTTACAGTTTAGGTCATTTTCTTTTACTGGTAAGTATGAAGAAAGCCAGAAGTCATTTTACTTTCACATACTATTTCCCTAAGCCAATCTGCGCTGCTTGCACAGAGGGAGAGTTTAAGGCAGAAGGAAGACAAAAATCAAATGAGTAGTAGCACATTTTATCAGACAGATTAAGGAAATCGGTCTTGCTCCCCAAATACCCTACCTTTCTACGCCTGGCCAATTGCTAATGGAACACCTTGATCATTTGTTTTTCAAACCACAGATAAGGAAGGTATACATTTATGAATGTGGTGCTCCTTTCTAAATTCATTTACCAGTGTGTCTATACAAATTTGCAGATATGTAAACAACTGCATATTTACCTGAGGTGAAGCTAATAAATGTTTAATGTATTCTAAAGCAAAATAACTTTTTCAAGCCAGTGCCACAGCTGAGTCTAATGCTTGCTGACAGATTCTATTTTGACAATTATTTTTAAAGGTCTGCTTCTCTTCATTTTATTAGTGCATGATAAAGTCAAGCCCTAAGGCATCCAATTTCTGAGTTAAATGGTGAAATACAGTAGTTACTGAAGAGGACTAAATTAAAAAGATAGAAATTACATTATATTTGAAAGAAAAAAAACCCCTACCCTCCACACAGAGTATTTTTTTAGAAACTTGGGCTCTAGAAAGAGTATATAGTAAGTATAAGGTGACAGTATAGACAGTATTATTGACAGGCCATGCTTTAAAGTTCAGTTTCTATGCCTTTCAGTTGTGCTAGATGGTAAGGTACATGTCACTGAATGCAAGAGAGAATAGTAACCCCTCTGACTTCGTGCTGTTTAGAGTTGTTTGTTAACAGGCTTGGTAGGAAAGGTATTGACAAAACTACTGAGAAAGGCAGCGAGCTGGCAAACCAGCAACAGCTATGCTGAGGGTGAGAGGATGCAAGCTATGAATTAAAAGCCTCTTCATTTTGGAATTGCAATGATAGACACAGAACTGTGAACAGAAAATCTGTCTATCATTTCAAAACATAACTTTTTGTCCAGTAAAGAAGCATGAAATAATTTATTTAAGTTCAAAGACGTTTCGCTAATTATCCAGACATTACTAACACCAGGGATAAAAGATTTTAAGCAGAACGCTGTTTCATCTTCTTCTGACTGTTTATTTACATTTTATGGAGAAGTCTTAGAACTGAATGATGTGCAATATATGAATGTAAAAAGAATTTGACCTACCCCTTTTTGGATACCTGAAATGTATTACAGTGTCAATAGGAAACTAGTAACCAGTATACATAAAAATCTTTTGAATTATAGATGTGAGAAAGAGGTCTGGAACAGCAGAAATACTAGCTTACATAAGCTATTCAAAATAAACAGCATCTAGTAACAGCACTGCAGCTGTTTGATTACTAAATTAAAAGGAGTTTATTGATTACCTTGACCTTTATACAAGTAGTAGTGTTAGTTACCGGTGTACCTGAAATAATCAGAAGCATAGGAGATGGGATGCATCTGACCATAGGTAAATTGCTTCACCGTTTATAAGTAGGCTAGTAATTTAGACTCATTTTATGATCGGTGGTGAAAAATGGGAATTCTAGATTGTGGTATGTCTCATGTTAGAGACGATATCTTAAAATAAATCAGATTAATAGTTTCTGTGTTTTCCTTTGATGGTAATGAGATACCTGCTGTAGACATCTACATTATAAATTTACCTAAAGAGAATGTCATGAATTCTGACTCTAAATGCAACAGAAATGAGTAGTATGTGCACATACAGAGAAGAAATAGTCTAGAAGATTCCCGGAGTGTGTGGGAGATAATTTCCCAGCTGATGAGTCAGACAAATAGAGAAGGTGCCTTGCTGTGAACAGAAAAGGACTTATGGTGATGTGATGGTTGAGGCCATCTTGGGCATAGCAATCACAAAATAAGTTTTTGATTCTTGGAGAACGAGGGGGCACAGTAAAACTGCTATTTTGGACTTCCAGAGGGCAGACTTTGGTCTGTTTGGAGCTGGCTGGTCTCTTCTCCCAACAGCACAAATGGAAACAGCCTCAAGTTGCACCAGGTGAGGTTTAGATTAGATACTAGGAAAACTTTTTTCATGGAAAAGGTTGTCAAGCATTGGAACAGGCTGCCCAGGGAAGTGGTAGAGTCACCAGTCCTGGAGGTATTTAGAAGATGTGTAGATGTGGCACTTAGAGACATGGTTTAGTTGCTTTCACTACATGAACACTGGTTCATGCTGACTGATTTTCTGCAATTCCATTAGTATGAAAGTATTTTTTAAACATTAGCTTCTGCTACTTCACTGTCAATTTCTAGCACCTCTTTTTCGAGTAAACAAAAGTATAACTTCCAAAATATACAAATTAAGCCTTCCAGTTTGTTCAGTCATGAAAAGAATTCAGCCATAGTGTGATATTTCTGTTCGAGCACTGTGCCTCAAAAAAACATGCAGTCCAAAGAGATGAGAATAATGGAATATCTAGAAACATGCCACGTGCGAAAAGTCTGAAGGACATAGGATTGCTAAAGTAAAAAATAACTTGCAGTCATACTTGCATACATAAAACACTGTTGAAGAGAAAGGAAGTAATTTGCTTTCCATTTCTACAGTGGATAGGAACAATGGGCCTCAGTTGCAGCAAGACACATTTAGAATAGACAGTAAGGAAACACTTCACAACAATAAAGATGATGAAGTACTGCCGGTGCAAGCTCAGGTGTCTTCATCACTAGAGGTTTTTAAGTGGTTAATCAAGCCACTGTCAGAAATGCTTTAGGTCTAATTGATCTTGCATTGAAGATAGTAGCAAATGGAATACATGGCATCAGTCCTTTCACATATATTGTCTATGAGGCATATCTGCTAGACCCCATATTCCTCTTCCCAGAATTGAGGAGAATTTACCACTCAGAAACAGTGCATTGTTTTTCATCTTCTGATATTCCAGTAATTAAACTTTCATGAACAAGAACAGACTGTGAATGTGCTTTAACAAAAATAAATAATCTATTTGAAGCAGAAATAGTATTTAACTTATCAGACATGGAATCATAAAATAATTCAGGTTGGAAAAGATCTTTGGACATCATCTAGTCCAATTACCTCCTCCAAGCACGTTCATACATGCACCAGAAGTCTCTAATTGCCCTGATCACATTATAATCTCTTTGCCCAAGGCTCAGCTGCCTGCATCAAAGTCAGCTATGATATAGCACAGCTGTGATACTCTGGTTCAGACTCCTGTGAAGACAACTAAGTTGTGAAAAAGAGCAGTGAGAAGCCTTATCTGGCTTTTCTAGCCATGCACTCCATGTGCATGGGCCCACAAGCTGCATTTAACCTCAGGCCCTTTGTTTTCATCCTTCCTTGAGCTACAATGTATGCATGCTGTGCATGGCCTTATATCTTGTTGATCCTGGCCTTGTTGGCTTGCCTTTCTGGCTTGACCTCAAACATGTTTTGTCACTACAGACTTCTCTGGTCATCACTCCATGAACCTGGCTACCACCACCAGATCTGATCTCCTCATTTAGGTTATGTGGAACTGTCCCCTATCTGCAAGGGAACAGTCTGTCTGCAGGAGACAATTTGTGCACACTGCCTGAGGCCATCAGTGAAGCTGCTGGTGCCTCTGTACCAACATATTTAAGAAAGGGCAGTAAACACCAAGACAAAGGAACAAGGCTAGAGCAGGAAAAGGTGTTCCACAGTGGAGATGGTTAACACTCCAGGGAGACTGCAGCCTCTAGATAATCCCATGATCGAGTAGGTACAACCATAAGGAACCTGTGGACATTGAAGGACCCATGCCAAAGCAGGTACATCACTGAAGAGACTGCAGCCTGGGGAGAACCACCATCAGAGGAAACCACTAAGAAGGAAGGCATAGTGGAAAAAAAGGAGTAACAAATAAGTAGCTGCAGAAACCAGTATGCAGTGAGCACCAACTTGCTGCAATGGCCTTTGCCTCAACAAAAGGACTGAGACTAGGAAAAGGGAACGAGATGTGTCTGGAATGAAGTTTAGCATGGGAAAGGGGGAAAAAAGGTGTTTTCTTTAAGTGTTTGTCTTTTTTGCTTCTCAATACTGGATCAGTAGTTGTTCTAAACTGAGTTAAATTTCCCAAGTCAAATCTGCTTTGGCCACAACAGTAATGGGTGAGTGACTCCCCTGTCTTGATTTTGATTTGTGAGTTTTCTCACTTGTTTTTTCCTATTTTTCTTCCCTGTCTCACTGTGTGTGTGTATGGGAGGAGTGAGCAACAGCTTGGCTACTAGCTGGGGCCAACCCACCTTAGCCTAAACAAATTCAGCTTCATAGCCCCTCTTCCTACATTATATACTCCAGGCCCATAAACACCTTAGTGGCCCTTACTGAATTCTCTCCAGTTTGTTGATATTTCTCTCGTACTGAAGTAGCCAAACTGACCAATTATAACTGGTTAATAACAAGACATTTAAAATTATGGCCGTCCTTAAAATTTTCTCCTTTTCTGAGTAATTCTTTAATTAAAGAAAACTTTTGATATTATTAAAAGAAAAACTACACTGACATACAAGAATAAAAAATTAAACAATCTAATCCTTCTAGCTAGCCATCCTCGTAGGGCTGAGATGAGATGGGTTAGGAAGGATATTTAAGGAGTAACAGAAAGAGGAAAATGAAACAACAGTTTCAGGAAACTGAAACTTGTTAAATGGATTAGGGCAAGGCTGAGACATTCTCCTTGTCTTCCTTCAGGAGACATTCTCCTTGTCTTCCTCCTCAGACTGTGAAATTCTTGTGTAACTGTTTTATTTATTCTTTCCAACAACCAAGAAGAAAGGAATGGACTGCAGTGATAAGATTTTTTGACATGCTTCCAGTCAGTGCTAGAGGGTTCAGAGTCAGAGTTTCTATTTCTTTCAACAAAACCCAAAATAATCTAACAAAGCCTTCTTTTGACTTTATCCCTCTGAAAATCTGGACTGAGAATTTTAGGCTGATTCCTGAAACTCACAGAAAAGAATCAGAAGCAAAATAAAGGAAAAACCCCTCAAACCTATGTCATTTACTCATAGAAATATAACTGACAACATTATTGGTAATGTTCTAAAATATAACAATAAAAATCAAATGGAGTCATAAAAATATATGTTTAAATAACATTTAAAACTTTAGCTAGACCTTATAAAGTAGATGATGGAAGCTTTAACATATTTTCTTCCTATGTGTTACTACCACATTTCCAAACAGGAGCTGCAATGTTTTACCGTGTAATAGGCAGAGACTATAATAAAATGGCTAAAGAATGGAGTTTAAAATGCTAATTTTGTATTCTCACGCTTTGTGTGAAGTGCGCCCCTATGTGCAATATACTTATGATGAGAGAGCTTCCTAACAACAAGATTTGCCTATTTTTTGGAGGTAACTAAGAAACAAAGCAACAATCAAACAACATGAGAACCATGCAACATTTCCAGCCCCTAGTCTAGGGAAAGCTAGTTCTCTCAAAACATAATTATTAGTTATGATTAACCATTCTCCCATACAGCCTGACTAGGATCATTGATTCATTTTAGAAGTTACCAGTTTATTGTCTCAAAGGAGGATATTTAAGCCAACAGCAAGCAGGAATCATGCTGAGATGGAAGTGATGTCAAAGCATTTAAGCCAAAAGGGCTGAAGCTCAGAAATATATTCAAATGAAAAGGGCAATGTGCAAAATTTACATATTTGTTCTTCCCTCTCAACAGAGAAATGCAATGTAACACCTGTCTTAAAGTCTGCTTGTTCATTTCATTGGCTTTGCCTGTTTGATTTTATCTTTTAAAAATAGGTCTGTTGAAGGATGATTCCATGCTTAGCTTTTACGCTGAACAATTTATTTTTGTTTGACATGCTACAGAAATTGTTGCACATAGTCTGGTTAAAGGATACACATGAACATTCACCTTTGCACTTCTACAAATTGCGGTTCTTCTTCAGATCAAGGGCAAATTATTCAGAAATCTGTGTTTCAGACCCCTCTGTGCTACCACTATCATCTAGTTGATCATTTAAACTAACAGATGACATGACTGCTAGTACAGATAAAGTCTTCAAAAGCACACAAAAAAAACGTAAGCTTAAGCTCCCATTGAAACAAGAGGTATTTATCATGGATATTAGTGGGTGCTAACTTCATATACAGATGTCTTTTTTGAGGCATTTGCTGGTTAAGATAATTTTGTAATGATAAATCACAGGAATAATAGGCCATAGGAACAGAATTAGCAGGGTTTTCATCTTGAAATGAAATGACAGAAGTGGGATTTGGGAGTTGATCCAGTCCAGATCCCTCAGCCCTCGTGATGTGGCTGAACTGTGCATGGGAACCCAGCTGTTTTGAGGGTATGAGCAGATCTGCCAGGGTACTGTAGGCCAGATAACCTGTTGAATTTAGCTTTGCAAAACTGGAACAGCCACTGAATTGACAAAGCTCCCTAAGACTAAGCCCCATTCTTTGCCAAAACTCTTGCTGAGTTGCAGGAGGAGGCAGGCTGTTCCACAGGGAGGGCAAACTACAGTTAAGGTTACACATAGCACAGGCATCACCGTGTCCTGTCACGGCACAGTGCCTGAGCAGGCTGAGCACAGTGGGGATTCCCATCACAATGGGTCCCATCTGCAGCCCAGACAAACTGAGGTAACCAGTCATGTCTAACATCAGCCCAAGAAATCTAACCAACAGGTCAGGAACAGCAGAGGACAGGGCTGGAGAGAGTCAGCTGAGGCCAAGACTAGGGGCTCAGGCTTGAGCTGAAAAGGGGCTCCTGGCCATGAACAGAGTGGGTGCGTCAGGGTCCTAGGGGAGGCTTCTCAAGGCACTAAGGTTATTTCCCAGAGGGATTCAGGAGCCTCAGCAGAAGAGATTTTCACTGTTAGCAAGAGGAAAATTCTCCCAGCACAGACTCTAAGCTGTCCTCCTACTTCTGTAGCAAAACATCGCAGTCTCATTACAGTTAGAATTACCTTGGGTAACCGACTGTGAAGGAAAAGTAAATGACTGTAGACAGACCCATAAAACCAAAGAAATAATTAAATAGGTCCTTGTGGATAAGCAACATTCCAGAAAACAGAGCAACAGTTTCGCCTATTTATTATTTGGTAGATGTGTTCTGACTTTATGGGAAGAATTAAAGCTGCTTATTACTTCTCCCATTTTCAGTATTGATCCTGGTATCCAAGAAATAGTGCTTGGATTATGATGCCAATTGGTTCCTGGGAAGGTGGAAAGTACACAAACCTTATATTTCACATTTCCCTCCTGATGCAACAGCATTGCCCCTCCTGCCTGTTTCACCCATGGTTAGTGTTAGTTAAATTTAAAATTAGTAAGACCCTACAAGTGTAGATTAAAAGAGACCTTCTTGCTCTCTAGCCCTTTGCTTTCTGTTCTATAATACAATTAATAAACAAATAAACTTGGCATTTGAAGTAATTGGTGGGTTTGCTGTCACTTTTTTCTTGAAGGCTACTCCAAGCTATTTCTTTGCATATCGTGTAGTCAGGATGTGCAACTCTCAACACTAGTAGGTCTTACAGTCAAGTGTTCCTAACAGATTTAAAAAAGAAAAGGCTAATTTTATGACTGGCCATTTCAAGTTATTTATTTTATCAACAAAAATGGATGAATTCCTGTTCTTCACTGAATCAGTGAATGGAAGAGGAAAGACCATTACACAATTGATAAGTAAACAAGGTCCCATCCCGCAGGGCAGGGATGGATCATCGGATCATCACAGTTTTCTCAGAAATATCACCAAGCCTTTCTCAAAGGTGTTTATCAAACAAGTTGAATAAATAGTCTGATCAGAATCAACAGCTTCACTTGACATCCATGTAGCACTGAAGTGTTGCAAATAATCGTGGTAAAGGGAAACTCCACCTGACAAAATTCCAGATAGTTCAAGCTATATAGTGAAATTTTTCTGCTTATCAGTTTTGCTTCATTCTCTAACCCTTCCCCCAGCTTTTCTCCAGTCTGTGGTAGAAACATGCTAATACTTGCCCAATAATGGAATAACATTTAAAAGAATACTCTTTCCTCCAGCTCTGCCAGTTTTTTCAACTATCTGAATACTGCCACTCTATTTATCTTATATTTCATTTATCTTTATACTACTGAGGCTACAACAGTACTATCAACAGTGAAAGAAGATCACTAAAGCGGCCTTACTACTGGCAAAACAGTTTGAGCGCTGGCATAGTGGATTTGCTGTGCAGATTTGGATAATCTTAAGCTACACTTATTCATAAGAAAAGTTTTGGCTTACCATAGAAACAAAAATATGCATTTGAGTGTAGTTCACCAGAACTCAAGGGAAGCTCTTTGTACTCAAATAGTTACTCATTGGTCTCAGATTAGTGTCTGAGTATTATTTATACAGCTATACTGAATTTTTAAGAAGTAAATATCCATGGAGAGAAAATAGCTTCTTCTATTTCAATTTCCAGCTTTAACTTTGGATGTTCTGAGCTGGATCCATAGCTCCCTGAGCACTTGCCAATTATTTTTCCACCAGAAAATCTGGTATAGTAAAAAAAAATAAAAAAAAAAATACAAAAACATTAGGCTAGACAGAAGGACTTGTAACAACTTACCTCTGCTCCTTCATAAAATCCTGATGTTTTCCCTTGAGAGAAATCACAATTTTACAGTATGAGAATCTGTAAATTCCATTTGAAAAACCTGAGGTTAAATTCTGAGGTGATAGTTTTTCGGTTTTTTATATGAATTTTCAGTGGGGGAGAGAAGCCAAAGTCGCTATTTCCTTTTAAGAGAGCTGGCCCACAGGGGGTTTTATTTCCATTTTGTGGTCATGAAAATGTCTACATTTTTTACTAAGTCTGCTCCATCTGACTACAGAATATATATAAAGAAAAGTATTATTTTACCTATATGTGATCCTGTTGCAATTACCAGTGTTAGTCATTGATATCAGCCATTATGAGATGGCCTACTGATTTCACAAGGATTAGTTATGTCAGTAATATTAAAAGCACGCATCTATGACAACAGAGAGTTTAGAATAATGTAGTTTATGAATTATTATATGCCTTTAAGCACTTCTGCTTCTGCATTTTATGATGTTTTGTTACATACTGCATTTACAGGAAAGTCTATTGACAATTTTTATTTCCAAAGCTTCAGTGTCTGGATTCTGGTGATTCTATGAGGGGCAAAAAGATTAAATTCCTGGACATAGGTAGTTGCAGACAAAAGTTTGAACATCTGAGATATAACACTTATGGTAAATTGAACCAATAAATGAAACATAAAATTATTTTCTTAATTGAACTTTCAGACAGTTTTCTAAGTATGAAAGACCCAGCTTAGTTTTTCTGAATGTAGTTTTAGTAATGCTGGGTTGTAAGAGATCAGAGGGAGTTTTACGAAGATCAAGTAAAAGTGAAGGGAAAGGAAAGATGACACCAGAGAATTATGCTAGTAAATTAAATTTACTGAGAATATTCCTGGGTCTTGAAACCAGCTGGCACAGCAAAGCCTGCTTCTATGCTAGTAATTGCTGCTACCCTGGGAAATCGGGTGGTTGCATGCGATCTATTGGCAGCCCTCACTGGAACTCTCCAACTCCAGCACTATGCCCAGGAATTCTTTGGGTAAGTAAGTTGCTTGTGGCACATGAAAACATCATGACAGGAACACTAACTAAAAAGCTAAAAGCTTACTAGCATAGGCAGTTGTATTCCAACACTCAGAAACAGCACTGCATATTGCATAAAGAGCTAGTAGCTTGTGTCCAGTATTAGGATTGCATGAAATATATATATATATATAAAATTTAGATATACATAAACATATAAAAAATAAATGCTCTAACAGCCATATAATGTGACAACAGCTCCTGTGGCTTCCTACGTACGTTGTAGTCTCAAACACTGTGTCTATTCAATTTCACGTCATGTCTTTACATTGGGTTAATCTAATGCTATGTTTACTTATTCACTGTTGATCTCACGCATTGGTCTTCCGCCCCGAGTTACAACTTCCTGCTCTGGGCACACTGAAACAACCCACAGAGCATGGTACCAAGGCAAACACATAAGATGACCTACTTGAAGATGTTCCTGCTCACTGGGGGGTTGGAACTAGATGACCTTTGAAGGTCCCTTCCAACACAAACTATTCTATGATTCCATGTCTGAAGCGCACATGTTCCTTTTGTCACATATTTTCTGACATTGTTTACAGCTCTGTCATTCTTCCAGAAAGGCCTCTAACTCACTGTCTCATGTCACAGAGCACTCTCAGGCTGGTTCAGCTGACCCACCATGCAGAACAGCGCCTTACATGGACAAGGCTGGAGTATATAGAGCTGATGATCAGTAACTATTTATAGGATCCACAATAAGTATAATGTATGATAACATACAGCAACAGGGAATTTCTCCTGTCTATGTAAACTTTGTTGGTGTAAAGTTAGCAAAAATATGCATGCAAGAAGCACAGTGGACTAGACAAAACAGTTTCCATGCAGCTCCAAACAAATCCAAACTGCCTTGAACTATGCACACACTATTTGCAGCTGACCTGTTCTGTTACATCCAGCAGTGGGAAAGAATTTTGAGTGCACAGATCATGACGTCAAGCTGAGAAAACTTACCAAACATTCCTTCTTGATAACAGAAAAAAGAACACTATGGCTCTTCTTGGCCAAGCCCAGCCATGATCATCTCCTGTAGCTGTTTCCAGATGATTTACAGAGCAAACACTATCTCAAGGCACAATAAATTGTTGAAGGGTTTGTGAACAAACTGCTCCACAAATTGTACACTGAGACAAACATCCTGGACCCAAAGAAAGTCAAAAAACATCCTCATATTTTGAAGCATTTTTCATCTCGAGGACAGAACATCAGGTTTGGGGAATTTACAAACCTTCCAGGTGAAACAGTCAAATTGATTTCCAGAAAAGTGTTTTGAGCAAGAGTGGTTCTATTTGTCAAATTCTGTAGTTCTCTCAGCCGACAGAGAAAATGTCAGCTGTGGTAGCACAAATCAAACTACCTCAAGTAATGTTTGCATGCATGTAGCAAGAACAAAAGGGTTTTGTTATTACCCGGGGCTCTCTGACATATAACTGCGACAGTGGAGCCAAGCACACTGGTTAGTGCTGAGAGTGTGAGGCAGAAGCAATTGTATAAAAGATTAAAAACCACATCTCTAGTCCTGTTTGTGCCATAAATCCTCCAAGGACTTTTGTGATTTTGTGGATATCAATTACGCGTCTGTGCCCACATATTCAGGTAATCTTGAGCTCATACTTCTACCAACAACTGAAAAGTCCTGCTGCTTTGGCCAGCACTGAAAGATCACTTCTTGTCCTCTGAAGCAATGCCATATATATTGCTCTGCTAAGCAACAAATCTGCTTTGTCTTTGTTCACAGCCTGCTATTGTTATTCACAAAAAGCCAATGCAGTTTTCAAAAAGCTGAACTAATTTCTCCACTTCATGCAAGAGATTAAATCAATACAGTAAACAGTAAATAACTTGAATCTCTCAAAAATTCTATATTACATCATGCAATGCTACTGTGAATAGGCTATATCATTTCATAAAGTACAATGATGTGAATGAAACTTAATTCCAGCTTAGAACTCCATACAGTCAGAATTGTTTTATATGTTTGCATTTTTTATTTTTCCTCCTCACTCTATTTTCCCCTAGTAATTTAGGTAGTTTTGCTTCTTTTGACTTGTGGCATCTGTCAAAACATGGCAAAAATCAATTTCACTAAAATAACACAGATCACATATATGAAAAGGAAGCAGGAGAGAAAACTAGTAAGATCTAACCTACCTTTTCCTGTTTTACTGCCGTATGTGTTATAACAGCTTAATACCCTGCTCTTCTCTGCAACAGGGAAATAAAAATAGCAAAAACTATTACGTGAAAACTTCTTTGCAAACACAACTTCAAAAGGGTGACAATATTTAAGGAATGCAGGATTCAGGTTGTCCAGCCAGTGAAATAAGTCGGGTTTTTTGCTATTCCATGTGCTTAAAGACTGTACCCTCATCATTTTTATAACACACACTTGAAGAGCTTACAAATATGGACCAAGTACTTCCTCAAGGGAAGTACTGAGTTTTCCTAGACCAGTGAGAATTTTCTGAAATACATCTTTGTTGCATGGCAAACTCTCAGATGCTGTTAGATAATTTTTAATGAAGCCCTCCTGCTACCTTCTGAGCTACTTTCTTCTGTTGAGATTTAAAAATATCTTACATTATTCCTAAATTAGTCACATTTGAAGCAATCACCAGGGGTTTCCTTGCAGGTTTCTCAGAATTGGTTGCTTCACAAAATGTTGACTTTGTGAACTATGAAAACACTGGAGTAACTGACAAATTTGTCAAGTCTGAACTGGAATGTAAAGGCAGCTTGTTTGATGCAGTAAATCATGTGAAAGCTATTTCCAAGAAGCTTTTTGACAAGCTGTCAGGACATTGGTTGGACAAGCACTAGGCAGTGCTACTCAGGAGTGAAGCAGTGACAATGGTGAAGAAACTCATGTCATTTCAGCTCTGTATTCCACTTCTTGAGAACCAGTTGTCATATGATAGAAAATATCCTTCCTGTCAGATTGATTTTGTGTGCTAAGGCTCTTCAAGCTGGCTGCTTAAAAGATGCACATTTACAAAGTGTAACTTCAGGCACAAGAACCTAAACTATGCAGGTTCCTCCTTTCCCAACCAGTGGTGAGAAAGGCTCTTCCACAGGCTCCTTCAGAGATCACAGGTGAGGCTCGTTTCACAAATTTACCCTAAAATGGCTTTTCTCCTGGGTTCTTGTCGGCCCACTTCTCTAAGCCTGTTATGGTCTCTCTGAAGGGTAGATAGCACAGCCATCAGTCATTCCTCCCAGTTTTGCATCATATTCAAACATCATATTCAAATGGCCTGTCCCGTTGTCCAGGACATTAATGAAGATGTATGAAGATGCCCCAGTATCAACTCCTGGGGCATGCCACCAGCAACTGTCCTCCAGAAGGACTTTATCCTGATGATTGCAACCCTCTGAGCCCAGGTCTTCAGCCAGTCTTTAGTCTACTTCACTGTCCACTTATCTAATTTGTACTTAATCAACTTGTCCTCAGAGACAAGCTGTTAGAAGAAATAAAATCAATAGCCTTACTAAAGTTGAGATAAACTGCCCTTCCCTCATCCTCCAAGGCAATAATTATCACAACTAAAGGGTTACCCAGTCTGCAAGTGTGTAGAGGTCGTGGCTGTGGGTTCTTAGGATTCCATAATAGAAAAGGACATAGAGGCTTTATCCTCTAAATGTCTTTGCTTTATTACAGATTACCACAAGCACCACAGAAATCACCACTAGCCAGTATAACTATGATTAATAACGAAAATATGTATCAAGCTCTTACAAATTATTATCAGCAATCAGTAATACAGTAATAGTAGCAATCAGTAGTATCACTACAACTGATCACATAGCAACAATCAATATAATAGCAACAACCAGTAACAGCAACAACAAAATAGGTATATACTATTACAGGTTACTGGAAACATAATTAATGAAGCAAACGTATCAACAATGTAACACTCATGTTCACATACCTATGAACACCATATACATATATGGATACATAATACTGGCATCAAGAAAATTAATTTCAGAAGGGGGCAAAAAACCCCAGAGGGAGAACCAACCATCCCAGAAATCAGAGGGCAAACCAAACAGAGCCCAGAAGTGCTCAGCGGGGGACCAAAGGGGGACCAGCAGAATAACTGACAGATTCTCACTGCAAAGACGATCCACATCGCAGAGTCTGAAGTCAGCTAGGCATCCCCACTGAGTCCAGGATCTTGAAGAAAGCTTGTGCAGAAAATTCAACCTATTTAGGAAAAGTATCTGCAGCATGGGAAGTTCTCAGAGAGAGGCTGCATTTTGGGCAAACATTAACTCATTTTTGCATCATAGCGACATAAGAGGCCATGGGACGCCACCACTTCGAGCAGCCAATAGATGTAGTTAACTTTTATTTTTCACCTGGAACAGCCAACAGGTGATTATATTTTCTGTTCTCTCAGACCAGTTTTTACTTTTCCAGCCTGTTTTCCTGTTCCTACAGTTCGAACAGCTAATGGCAGTTACTGTTTCTTACTTTCTGAAGATATTTCCCCTTTTTGTGGAAAATTGTCAACAATTTTCAGCAGCATTTAAAAAGAATATAATTATTATTGCATTGACTCAAAGCAAAAGCATTACACCAGACTCATAGCCCCACCTGACGAGCTCTGATGTTTCACAAGACCCACCAATTGCTGACATCTTTTGGGTTTTATGAGAGCATTATATAATTTTAAAGTCTACTGTAGGGATACTTCTCCTTAGTTATCAATAAACCTAAGATCTAATTGTTAGTCTCCCCTTTCTTGGAGAACTTATTCATCTTAGTTTATGGCCTAAGGGAGGTGGTATAGATTTAGAGTAAATTATAGATGTCTGGTCAGATAGCAAAATGTTAAATGCATCTTTTCTTGGGTTTATAGCCTTCCTGTTTCTTGTTCTGCTCCTTTTCTATCTTGTTTTCTAGTTCAGCTCTTCATATCACATTTCTCTGGTTTTATATGTAGATATGCCTATGACAGTTAAATAATTCATAAAAGGATTGTTCATGGCTTTCCATAAATATCATTAATTTATGGAATGTCACTCTACATAGAGAGTCCACAACAATTCTCACACCATTACATGCAACACCTGTTGGTATCAGGAAGCTGTGTTCTGTCATATGTCATCATTTGAGGCAGTACTGATAAAATTTCTATTTTACCAGTCCACTCGACAAAAATTTCCAGAACAATCTGATTCCTGACATCAAGGAAAGGAAGATTTTTAGTATTCTGAGCAGTGTGTGATACTTTGTTTTGCAAGCACATCGTATGGGAAATCAGTCTGTATTTCAGTGATTATTAAGTTTAGAGTGAGATTATGGTAGTAAACAGACTGCCAATTAATCAATGTCTTGCTATTATCTTGCCTATGAACTTCACAATTGTCATCTCAGTATCTTCCCACTTGTAAGACGTGCCAAGCTGCAGTACCACTGTCTTGAGAAAACTCTGTAGAAAGTCCTCTCCATAGAGGCCAGAGGTGCTGACCCACAGAATATAGAAACCCTCGTTTCCTTGTTTTCTTCTTCTGATCCCAAGAGTTCAATAAAACTACTATGAAGAAGGGTGGATGAGAAAAAAGGCAGAGTTAATAGGTAGTGATGGCACATTCATATTTAAGAGATGCACAAAGTATTGATCTTTAATCACTACTGCAGTCCTTTTTCACCTTTTTTCTTTTTTTCCTTTGAATTATCTCTGTGATTTCTACTGTCATTTAGCCAAATACACTAGCTGCAGGATATTTGAATCCTCTGGAATAGATATTGGATATTTCTCCAATAATGGTAATGACCTACACTGTTCATTATGATCCTTTTTTTTAAATCTTGTCCACCACAGTTCGTGCCTTCTGGCTTTTTCTCCCTCTTGACTTATTCTCACACATGGAGACTGGCTTCTGTCAGACCAACAGGAAAATGAACAGATGACTCACTAAGAAATTGGACAGCTGACCCTGGCAACACTTAATTTGCTGCTGTGCTAAGACTACCTCTCATCAGGCTGACCTTATTACTTTGCTGGCCTTCTCGTCTTCAGCTGGTTGGAAGCACTTACTGTCAGTAGCTGTTGCTCTCTTCAGGACAATGTGGTATTAGTTTCTGATAAAGCTCCTACTTGCTAGACTAATAAACCTAATATACATTAAAAAAAAGTTGCCCACCCCAAGAGAAATTTAGAGCTGGATGTCAATATAAATGATAAATTATCTCTGTCAATGCATAGCAATATCTGTTAACTATCACATAAGTCAGACTAACAGCTATAAATACAGATTTTATACATTACTTTTTTAAATTAAAAGCCATGAGCCAAGCTGAGAAGAAAGAAATTATGAAAGCTGATGAGAGGCATGCAGAACTTCAAATTTCTGATGATTCTATTCAGTTCTTACAGATGATGGGATATGAATTTTCTGTCTGAAAAAGCAATGTGGATGGATAAACGTTTCTATGTTGGTGTGGCAAGGTTTTGTTAGCGTGGAGTTGCAGAGGTGGCCTCTGTGGAAGGTCAGAGACTGTGCTGGATGCAGTTCCAGAGAGGTCTGGACAAATCGCAGGCCAAAGCTGAGCCTGTAAGTGAAAGACAGAATAAGGGAACAGAGATAGGAGGAGGGAATCAGAAGGAAACAGAAAGAGAACCCTGAGGTCAGAGGGGCAGGAACTGCTCCATAGCAGAGCAGGTATTCCCGAAGGGACAGAGCCTGTGAAAGACCCATGCCAGAACAGAGGAAAAGAGCATAGAAGGAGCAACAAAAGCAACCACTGCGCCCTAACTGCAAGCACCACCCCCCCTCACGCCCTCCCACACCTTTTGCGTTCCTTGCCTCACTGAAGGCATTGAGTATAACCTGCGGCCATAACGAAGTGAGAGGACAGGTGCCTGATGTGAAGCCGAGCCTGGGATAAGGAGTGGTGTGTTTTCCCTGTTTTAATGCTTTTTTCTTGGGTTTGTTTCTTGATACCTGAAAGAGTAATTAAATATCCAATTAAAGTCTATTTTGCCTGCCTACGTAACTGGTAAGTGACCCCCTTGTCTCTATCTCAACTCACTAGCTGTCTTGCTCCTGTTCTATTTTCTCCCCTGACATGCTGAGGGGGTGCAGTGAGTGCATAGTTGGGCGGATGCTCGGCTGCCGGCCAGGGCCAACCCACCACTACTGATAATGTTGCTGGCTTCTTTAGTAGTCCCTACTCTCAAAAAGAAATGCACCTTGTTTAGAAGAATTTACCTTTCTAAGCCACAGAGAAGCTAAAACTCCTGAAATCCTCACTGTTGTAAATACTTCAGAGACAGCTTCACATTTGAGAAGACACATGCAGATAGGTAGTGTTTGATCAATTATAATGTCCTGTGAACAGAATCACACAAAAGATTCTCATGAAACTAGAAAAGAAATACTCATATTCACCAGGGTTGAGACAAATGTGACCTACATGACTCTTCTTGGAAAAATGTCCTGTTTTCTTTGAAAATGCCATCTTGGACATCATCTCTACAGATATAAATTACATCAACATTAATAATCATATCTAAATAAATTGACCTTCTCCTCTATGAGAAGACTGTTTGTATTAGTAAGAGTTGCAAGCTCCAAATGTGGTGTGCTATTATGCTCCTTCAAGCCTGACTGCTTTCTTAAAGACGCAGAAATCGGTATCAGGAACCCTTGTCTATATTCAGTGCAAATGCAGCATTCAGCTGCAATTTTTCAAAATAATTAGATGCTTGGTTGAGCACCTACTTTTAGGCAGTTCAGTTGAACGCACATATAATTATACCAGAAAACACTGTTTACAACATTTATTCCTTTTTGATACTAATCAAATTATGAAACAGATTTTAAATTTTATTTTTGAAACCACTTAACACTTCTTCTTAGATTTTTGAGTTATCTAAAAGATGACAATTGCACCAATAACATTAAAACACACAAACCACAAAACTGAATAACACTGTCAATATAGAAAAAAGAACAAAGAACTAAAGCAGCATAAAAATGTGGCGATGAACAATCAAGCAAGTTTGTGTAAAATAAAACTAAATGACAGCTTTTAAGTACATATTAACCACAACCAATCAAATACAATGAATATATACTAAGTCATAAAAAAGCAACAAATTGTAAATATTTCACATACTGCATATAAAGAGCCTTCCGTCCTTGGCCAGCGATTGCTTTGTGTTAACGTAAAAGGCTTAGAACAATGCTGTCTAACTGAGAATAATACAGCTTTAAGAAGATAATAAATTTAAAATAAGTTTCATACCAAATCTTATAGAACCATAGAGAAATAAAGTTGAAATGACTTTCAGAAAGTATCTTATCCATCCATCTACTCTGAGACAGATCAGCTAGTTAAACTAAATATTTTATTAACCTGGTCAAAAAAAGAGATCCATTTAGTAATGCAGATTTCAGAAAACTTATTCCATACCTCAATTTTTTTTTTTTTGTCAGAGTCTGTCCTATTGTCTAATAAGTCATTTTGTAATTTAAGCTTATTACTTCTTCTCCTGTGTACCATGGGCACATAGAAACAATTATTTCTTCTTTGTTTCTGTGTTTTATTTACCACATGACTCCACATGAGAAAAACATACTCTCGACTTCAGGCTAAATAATCCCAGGTCTTTAATCCCAGTCATCTTTAGAGGTCGTGTTTCCTAAGCCTTTCATCATTCTTGCCAATGTCCTTTAGAACCTCTCCAACTGACCTATGTTTTTCTTGAAGTTTCATGACAGAAACTAAACACATTACTTCAGCTTATCAGAGCCCTTGAACAGAAGGTTATTTTATGTATTTTACAGGTTATTTATGTCATTTGTTCTTTTCCAGAAGGGAATGACATGGCTGACTCACAATCAGCTTGTGATTCATTCCTTTTTTCTCTAAAGAACTGCCACTTAGCCCATTGTTTTCCCTCATGTATTTAAGCAGTTGACAATTTCTGATTAAGTGCAGTGTCTTTTGCTTGCCCCTGTTGACTGTATCTGATTTTTAAAACCCTTTCCTTCAATTTGACAAAATACTTTTGTAGTACAACAAAGAAGCAACATCCTCAGCATGTTTAAGAGTCTTTCTTCAGATTACCATGCTTCCCAGGTGTGCTATATTTTAGAGACCACAGCAACAACTCCACTGCCAAGGATGTAAGAACATGTCAGCATATTTTCATAATTCTGGAGGTCCTGAATATCTGCTCTGACACTTTTAAGGAAATCCAGCTCATGCTGTAGTCTGCTAAATAAGGTCTTAACACAGCTGAAGAATGCTTATTTCCATAAAATTCCATGTGGCTTCAAGTCCCACAAAAATCACCAAAGTACCACATAGGTGCACGTAAAAAAACTGTGGCCAGTAACGATGAAATCACAAGTACTCTTAAATTAAGCAAACCTTAGAAGTAAAGATGAGTACAAAATCATCAATAAACTGTTATATCAGATAGATACTTTCACACAGGTTTGAAGCTTTTCCTGTGCTTCTCCCTTACTCAGTTGCTATGGGATACTTTTTCATATCAGTCATGGTAAAAAAAAAAAAAAAAAAAGGCATATTTTGCCTTAATCTGAGTATTTTGGCTGTTTCGAAATGTAAAGAAATGTTTATGTTCACCATGTTTTGGTAAACTCTGCTTCTGTTTTTCTGTAATACAGAAGCTTCAAAAAATAATCATCTGGCCTAAGAAAATAAGCAGATGAAAATTTTTGGAAGATTAAAACCAAACATCTTCAAAATTATAAAAGTTTTAAAATAAGGTGGTTTGTCATTTATGGTAGAAGAACTTCTTTTCAGGTTTTCACAGAGCACTGAAGCTAAAGGGGTTAAGAGCACTGGATGCGTGATGCTTTAGCTTCAGGATACCAAAAACCACTTAAGATCCTTTGACTTAAAACTTGAATTAAGGACCTCTTAGGAAATCTTCAGGATATCTCAGGATAGGAGATGAACATGACTAGTGATAAAGTCATTCTATTTAAGCCACAGGTCTTTCCCCTCCTTTATTTACATAGTTTTGATTTTCATTTAATTTTCCTTTTATCTTTCTGAAAGCAAAATATGTAACTTTTTAAAAATATATTGATGCAAAGCCAAAATGAGAATTAAAAGTAAAAAAAAGCAGTAAAAAAAAATTATATATATATTTTTAATAGTCCTGCCACAGTCATTGAAGATAGAATTATCAGAATTGAGCCCTAACAGCTAAAGATTTTCAAGAAAAAGAACAAATGCTCTTTGTGCTTTTGGGGTATTTCATATACACCAAAAAGTCTGGGGTTTCTTAAATTATAATTCATTTTATGTAGTGAAGTTTTCTTCAGGCTGGAGAATGCAACAGTATCTAGAAAGCTGACACCATTATTACATTAGTGAATGCTAAGTAGCTTAAGGAATAGGTTTCCCAGTAACATCTCTTCTTAAGTCTCCTCTTGCTTCCTGACGTAGTTTTTGGTTTCAGATTAAGTATCTCACTACATTATAAATTAACTCCAGTTCTAATTGTCTCAGTGTATTTTGACTGTAAACCTAGCAGGGTGAAGACTACCATCGCACTGTAGAACACAAATGGATTTTCAGTTCATGATGGCATCTATAGATTTCCACAGGGAGGACAATGATGCCTGGGATAATAAACATAGTCAGACTTTCATTCCTGAAACTGAAGAACTTGAATTTTCCACATAAATTGGTTGCTAAAGAATGCTATTTAAAAAGTCAGAAAAAAACTCCCTCTCAGGTCTTAGTATATATCATAGAAAAGCAATTGCTTCAGTTAATGAAAATAATAGAGCAAGAAACATTTCATTATATTACAAGTAATATTTAAATAGCTCTTATAGAAATAGTTTTGTTTATCTGTGCTCACACAATTTCACCCTTTAATAAGCTCTCTCAATGACTTCCTTGAAAATAGATGCCTAGGTTCCTGTCCTCTGTCGTCTACAATTGAAGCACATTTACAAATTCACCTGTAATGAATGGGCATACAAATGCTCTGACATTAAGTACAGGCACTTAAAAGATTAAACACCTCACTGATGCCATTTTGTTTTTCATTGCCTTGTACCTATGAATGTTATACTCTTCTCACAGAAATGTCTTATATTCCTGGATTTCTTCCTGTGCTTGCACACACACACGCGCACACACAAAAAAAAAAAAAAAAAAAAAAAAAAGGAAGATCCAGTGCTTCTGAAGTGTTGGGGTTTCTTTTCATTATCTTACTCCCAGGACATGTGTCACACTAACACATCAACTCCTTGGGAAACTATATAAATTAAACTATATAAATTAGATTTATTTTTGCAGGAGCTTTCTTAGCCAGTATAAGCTTATAAGCATCAGTGAAGGAAGCACACACAAACTTCTATAGCTAGTCAGATAGCTGAGGTTTTAGAATAAAGAACAGTATTTCAACATTCTTAGAGTAGGGAGTATTTAATTTAAAATATAGAAAAACTACTATGCAAAGGGAAAACAAATCTCCATTATTGTTCATTTCACCAGAAGGCTTTTGAGTAGCTGCCTCATTAAAAAATAAAATTGTATTGCTAAGCAAATTAGCTAATACACAACCACAAAGTAAGCATACTTAAAGAGTGTATTAAATTTAGAAAAGAAAAATGTCTCATTTTAAACAGAGGCAGACTTAATACTGGCAAACAAAAATCTCATCTGCAGTGTCTGTGATGATTTGATGAATCGGAAACCCTTGAAACCAACAGAAAGACTAAGATTGACTTCAATCATCTTTGGGTCGGGTTCCAAAATTTACACTGACTCTAATAACTCATCATATTCTATTAATATCTGTCTTATTAATGCTGAAAACCCCAGTAAGCTTTGAATTAGCCAGTAGGTATAAAAACTATTCCTTTGAGAGAGACTCCATGTATCACCTTCTTTTACAAGAGAACTTGGAGACTGAAGATATATTTTTGAGTTGCTGAACCACATAATTCCCACAAGCAGAGATGTTTCAGGAATCACAATAGTGGAGACCTTCTTCACTCCTTTGCCTTACATTCAGCCTTTTGCTTTTCCCTGGATGCTCTCCCATTTCTTTTCCTTATCACCTAAATACAGGAGAAAATTGTCCTCTGCCCAGAATAAGACTTTCTTCACCCACTACTCTGTTAAGAGAGTTATTTACAGCTGGCTTCTTCTGGTCAGGGAGCCAGTCATGACTCTGTTCTGTGAGTGAGGTACTGAAATATCAGCAATAACCTGGTATCATATAACTTGTACAATCTATAACCTATACAATTTGGTCTAATAAAAGATTTATCCTCCTTTGCAAATCTTGCTTCCTTAATTATCATAATATATCTATTAAATACTTATTAAATGTATGTTCTATTTTTATACCCACATAAGCTACATCTATGTAAGTGAGATTCAATTACATAGAACATTAATATAATACAAATAATGAAGAATTACTTAAGTACTTCATATATACTGATTTCAAAATACTCTAATTCTGGCCTCTGTATTTCAGGTTTGCCAGCAGTGATAACAAAAACTCATGGATCTGAGACTGTCCTTTAGAGAAGAAAAATGATTTAAGCACAGCACTTTGTAGTGATTCATTGCACAGGAGCTATGTTTAAAAAGATACAATTAGTCAAAATGCATTTTTGGAAATCACCTAGAACTTATTAAACATTTCTACTGTAATAATTTTAGTAATTTTAATAAATCTGGATTTTTTCACTTTTATTAGCCTATCAACTCCAACAAGCAACACATCATTTCAAATATATTGCAAAGGATCTCTGCCCCATAACTGTCTGAATTTGGCCTGTATCTGTAAAAGTCTACTAAAAAATTGAGTGCTGCCTTTAGCTGTGGAGGTATTTGGAAATAGTTTTACCATAGCTCTCAAAGGAAATGGAAGCTGATCCTTTTTCAGAGCTACATTATTTAGAATCAGAGTATATACTTCACGTTTAACACTGTCTCAGCAGTCTGTGAAATGTCTCATGCTGAACTTGGAAAACGTTATACCAGGAGAGCTGCTAATGGAGATAAGCTATATTTCTACAGGACAATTCTCTTGCTATTGTCTTCTAAGATGTCAGAGGAAAGTAAGGTTGAGCTGATAGAATTTTCAATATTGCTACGGAGTTGACTATCACTGCTAAGTGTTTAAAAAAAGGAAAAATTGAAAATCTTGCCTGATATTTTCAAATTACTCCAAAAATTTGAAAAAGACCCTGAGCCTGAGGCTAGTTTCTGAAACCCCTATTTAGCTTCCTGCCTCTTTAAGAGAACTGTCTTCAGGAGCTTCTGTGACTACATATTGATTTAATGTATAAAGCTTCTATTTCTGAAAGCTTTTATTCAATGCTTTCTGATTTGCATTTGTATTTTTGATGCACTGTGGGAAGTTTTGGTCTTGCTGAAGTGAATGGAAATTTTTCATTATTTTCAGTGGGATCACAATTTCAGTTGCATTTGGGGCTTTCTAGGATTCCTTAACTGGTTAGAAGTACAAGCAACTGTTGCCTGTTACAACAATCCCCCCATTTTAAAACACAAGTTCAAGAAATAAAGCTACCCTGTTGTTATTTATTTATGAACTTTCATTTAGTAGTGAAAGCTTTAAACACGATTTATTGAAAGTTATATAGCAAACCAATGTTAACATCAGAATTCTGTTGAGGGGAGTGTTTTGTTTGGGGTTTTCCTCTGCAGAGATATTACTTTCTACTAAGATACATATAAATTGCAGCACATTTAAAGATCACTGCAAATAGCACGAGAACATACAGTATATACTTACCGGAACACAAAAAATCATGGTCTGATGTAATGTAATTAAAAATATTTTTCATCTAAATTCTCATATTGATTGTAATATTATACTGACAGAAACTGGATAATTTCTTGAAGAAAAACTAATAACTGAAGAGTAAGATGACTATAATTAAAAAAAAACCAAAACAAAACCCCAATATTAAAAATTAGAGAAAAGATTTCAGGCTAAATTTCTGACAGACCCAACAACTATTCTGTTGACAGATAAAACTGGGATCTATCTTCTTTTGTCAAAATTCTGCTTGTATACCTCTTCTCCTTCATTTTTCTCTTTTGATTATTTACATATAAGTTTGAGATGAGAAGATCAAGCAACTATTTAAATTACTCAGGAGTGCAACTTCTGAACAATTTTAATTTAATTCATCTATAATGTATAAGCTTTCCCTGATTTCACTTCACCATAATTATAATTGCTAAGCAGATCTTTTACAGGCATGAAAAAAGAATCAGAACAGAAAAGAGAAGCACATCAGTGCGCTAAAGCACCCTTTTAAATTTTACAGATTTTTTTTCCTACTTAATGTTTCTAAAAATGTTTTATTCCTGACTGCATCCTTCGCCGCTTTATTAACTCATTTTCCGACAAATATTTAATTGTGATCAAAACTGTTGTTTTCAAAATGTAGATTTAAAAACAGAGACTATAAGACAGGGCAGACAACATTCCATGAGGATTGCTCACTTGACATAACTTATTAGTCTAAAAATAAGGTTGATATCTCCAAAGCTTTTGATGGAAACAAAGGACATGGGTAAGTGACACCAATCTTCTCAGCCTATCTACTCTGCTGTAGTTGGCTCTTCAGACAGCCAGATCATTAACCCTCCAGAAAACCAGGTGTGCTTAAATTCACAGTTCCATCTTAGCTCAACTGTGGGCTATTTTTATCATGCCTGTATAACAATATTCTTTGCTTATAACCAATCACGCTACATTAATACCCAATGGAAGGTATAGGGTCAAGATTTATTGAAAACAGTGACGATCAAGGAAAAGAAAGCTGTTCCAGAAAAGGCTGGCAACAATGGAAATGAGTACAAAACATAAACGTCAATGTACCCCCCTCCAGAGGCTTCCTGAACATGGATGGATTTAAGTTCCAATTTTTAAAGTGAATTTGAATTCAAAATGCAACTAAAAAACTTCAGAGACTTAACTAGAACAGTTCCATAATAGGGGAAGGATTGTGAAAGAAAAGTTTTAAAGGTAGAGAAAGGACAAAATTATTTCCAGTGGGACTTTAAGTCACTAAGTGATGAGAAACAAGAAAAGGAAAGCTGTCCCAGATACCCAGAGCTGCAGAGATAAGAAAGGGGAGAGCAAGCGCAGGCTGACAGAAGACGTTTCTCTGAGGTATTGGAGAGAGAAAGCTGCAATCTGTAAAGGAAGGAGCCTTGCTGTTGCGATGTTGAGCCATGTGTGCTGTAATTTTGAACTGGCAAGCGCTGAAAACGGCATCTTGGCATGCGTCAGCTCGCAGCGTCCATGCATCAGCAAGCCTGAGGGACCCTGTGCCTCTGACAACGACAAATACTGTTGTTCAAAGCCCGGCCTGACGCCTCCTGCCATTTAAACAACCACCAACAAACACAACCGAGCAGCAGAGCATTTTCCCCCATATTTTTGAGCAAGTGAGAGTTTTAAGTGCTCCTGAACCCCGTCGCGGCACCCACGTTTTACCGACTCCCCAATGCCGGGCCGGTTCCTGCCGGCGCAGGGCATCCCTCCCAAGGCGGGGGGGCAGCGCAGCCTCGGGCCTTCCCCTGCTCGCCGGGCAAAGGCGGCTCTCAGGGTCGCTGCAGCACGGCTGCTGGTAGGGCTCGAGGCCGCGCCGCGGGGCTCGAGGCCAACCCGGCGGGCCCGGCCCAGGGGACACTTTGTTTCTCCCGCCTTTCCTGCCCGGCCTCTGCCCGCGCGGCCGCAGAGCGCATGCTCGTTCCGCCTTCCGGCTCGTCTAACGGCTGGCGGGGTGTCCGGCGCCGGCGGTGCGCATGCGCAGGGCGCGCTGGGAGGCAGGCGGGAGCGGAAGCGGAAGCGGGGCTGGTGACAGGCGCAGCGGGTGTTGCTCGCTCAGAGGCAGGTACCGGTGGTGCTGTGCTGTGCTGTGCTGTGCTGCGCTGCGGCCGCCCGGCTGGAGCGAGGCGCAGCGGGATGCGCTGCCCCTTCCCTGGGGCTGAGGGGAGTGAGCGGGCGGTCTGGCTGTGGAAGAGGGGCTCTCGTAGCCCCGAGACCCCGCCGCCTCCGCCTGGCCGCCGCAGGGGAGAGGCAGAGCCCGCGCCGTGGCCTTGAGTCGCTTCGGCTCCTTGCTAGGCTTGGCTTTCCTCGACCTTCCCTCCCTGAGCTGTCCTGCACACGGCCTCTGCTGCGGGGGTCGAGTCTTCGCTTTGGCAAACGCAGTGCTTCAAGGATTAGAAATTCTTTTCCTTTTTCCTTTCCTTTCCTTCGTCGGTGCTGAGTGTACTGAAAAGAAACTTTTGTTGTTAATACGCCTGTGCTAATACATCTAAACTCTTGGTTTTAAAGATCTCAGCTTCTTGTAATTGCTCAGTTGACTCTGAATTTATTACAGTGTTTGTAGCCCTGTCTCCCTGAGGTGTGTTTTTCAGTGGGTGATGAAGTATTGTTGGGATAATAGCAGCATAGTAGTCCATTTTCCTTAGGTAACATTTGGTTGTGGCCTCTTTTGCACAATATCAGATTAGTAAATTTTAATCTGAAATTAAGGGAGACTTTTGGTTTGGGTTGTGAGTGGGTTGTGGTGGGGTTTTTTGGGTTGGGTTTTTTTTTTTTATTTTCCTTCTAAAATTCTAGTTGTATTCTAGTGAAAGTAAGTTCTAGCTGTGTCGTTAAGAGTAATAGCCTAGAACTTGTTTCCAGAATATAAGTACTTGAAGATCTGCAGCAACAGCAAACTGGATCTTTGCAGCTAAGGGAATAAGATGTGTCACACTGCTGACTTGGTTTCTTCTTCTGCTTTAGTTAGCTGACATGGTGTTTTCTTCTCTTGAGAATTCTCAAGGAAATCACGAGTTACAAAATTCTAGACTATTAGAAAAATTCTAGACTCTACAAGCTTTGTTCTTTGTGAATGGTCCTCTTGATTCCTTTGCTACTGCTGTATAATGAAAGGTTTTTGTTGTGGCTGATGGCAGGTTTAGTTTGTGGTAGTTCTGTAATGTCTGCTTTGTTCAATTGTATAAATGTTCATTTTTATAAGAAAATTTCACATAAACTGTATAAAGAGTGTATGGCAGTGTCTACATAAGTATGCATATTTAAAATGAAGCGTTATGTATTTTGCATGTTTTAACTTTTGCATAATCATCCCAAATATTGCACTGACTAGTGTTTGTGTTTACAGGGCCTTCTGATATCTACCATTTTGACAGACCACATTGATAAGATGCTGATGCTCTTGGCTGTTCCTTCATGCTTCATGAAACTTTGGTGAGGTTTCCTTCTGAGGTCCACACAATCATGTGTTTTATTCTCTGATTTGTAGAATGAGTGAGTTTATATGTCTGTCTGCAAGTAGCATCTGCTTGGATAGATGAGGAATCTCCTCATGCTTCTGACTGCTACACCTTTCTTCTCCCAAAATGACATTAATTCCCTTTTATGTCATTTTCATGTTCCACTGAAGTATTTCTTGGTTGTAGAGAGGAAGTAATCTTTCCAATTTACCTCTCACTTTTTGTGTTGTCTTTGCTATTCTGTCCCAAAGCTAGTCTCTCATTAATTCTTGAAGAAAAGTTGTGTTCTAGAGGAGACAACAGAGGAATAGCCCATTTGTCATAGTAAGTGCTAGAGTCAGGACACAGTAGTGAGTATCTTTGTGTTAAGTGAAAGCTCAAATATTGGCTGCATCTGAATAATCCAGGCAAAGAGGTGTTAATTACTTCCTGTCCTGTGCACTGGATTGATGTACTATGATGATAAGCCATAGCAGAAGAACAGATCTAACTTTGACTGCCTCCTCCATGAAGTTAATTCTGGAGTCCAGATGGATAATATTAATATGCTTATTTTTCAGTCTTGTTTTTTTCAGGATTTTTCAGTTTTTACAATGGGCTTCTATTGTCTATAATATTTATATTTTTCATTTTTGGCAGTGTGAACTAAACGTGGTAAAGCTTGTCTTGCATCTTAGTTAAAAATTAGGGTGCTATTAGGTGCTGAGTTTGTTTTGATATATTTTTATTCTTTTAAATATGTCTTGATGAATTTTTACTGAAGGAAATAGCAGAATTGTAGTGTTTTAGAGAACTAGACGTGGAAGACAAATATGGTGAACTCATTCAGCAAATAAAGACAATGGGAGAAAGTCTTGCTTTGTGATCTCTTTGTCCTCTTCCACAAAATGCTTGTTTCTCTTGATCTGTGAGGAAAAAACCCAAAATATTAACTCTGTCACCCTATTTTCCTTATATTACTTGTTCCACATCTGTCCTCAGATATGAGGTCTGTGGAACATCATTCCATTACTGGCGAAATGAATTTTTTTCTGATTTGTTATCCTCTGTGAATATTCAATTGATATTCAGTGAATGCTAGAGATTCTTCTTGCTCAAAAGAATTCAGCAACTTGTATATTCAAACTATAGGTGGAGTTATTCCTGGGTCTAACAGGTTTTCTTGATCTGTTTGTCGCGGCTAATAAGATGTTTTCCACTGCTAGAATGTTCCCTGGGGCTTTAGGTTATTATAAGGCATGTTGGTAGCCTTAGTTTAACTTTGGCAGTGTATGGGAACATTTTTATATACTAAGCTTGCTACCTACAGCTTTTTATACTGAAATCTTTTAAAACTTTTGTACTGCTTTACTATGTTTATTGCCATACAAAGTTTGGCTATTTCATGTTAGTTAGAGAAACATAGATGAAGGGGGGAAACGGTGATACATTATCTTGGTGATAAGAACAGATTTGCCTTTCCTATGTGACTTATTTTCCTTTGTTCCTGTCTTTTGGTCATGTTGCGCTGCTGTTCATGTCAACAGTTCTGTATTGTTTGCGGCTCTGCAGTGTTAACTTCAGTTGCAACTGTACCTTGTGGTTTCTTAATGATTTTCAAAAAGTGCAGTGAAGGGTGATACAACTAATGTGGGAGTTTAAATTCTGGTGGTTTTCCAAACATAATTTAAGATGATGTTTTGTTTTTTTTAATTATTATTATAATGAAAGCTTAAAAAGCCTAGAGAAAAAAGATGTGAGGCTTTCACAAAAAGAATTAAATGAACAGGGTTGGTTGGTTTTTTTTTTTTTTTTTTTGCAGTGCAAAGCTCAAAAATTACAGTCTTTAAACTTCTTGTAGAGCCACTGTCTGATTCTGTATGTGCATAAGCCTCTGGGTGTATGCATTTTTTTTAACAGTGAAGTTACCAGGCTCTCAGAGCTTGTATCTGGGTTGTGCTGTACCTAAAAGGAAATGGTAATTATTCTGCTTTCTGTGTGAACTCGTGAAAAGACTGTGAACCTGAAAGCTTTCTTGTTCTTGTGCACACACCCCAAAGCATAGCTAGCTGCCTAATTCAGGTCTGAGGATGTTTAAACTCTCAAGCTGCAAGTGAGAAGGATAAGGTAAAGTCCTTCAGATATAGGAATTTTTTCTCTTGCTTCTGGACATAGAGATAGAGGCATTCTGTGACTGCAATATTTTGATGAAATAATGTCCTCATTCCAGAATAAAAAAAAAAAAAAGTTACTTATTTCTGTTGAAGGTTAACCCTTGCTCAAAACCATTTCTACTAGGCAATTGTTTTCTGGTGTATTGCGGTTTAAATGGGTTTTGTGTGGTTGGAATACATGTTAATGTTCTATTGGCAATTAAGACAAAACTAGTAGATTGTTCCACTTTCAGAAATGTAAGGTCTAGAAAATTAGTAGGTAGAAAATCAAGGATAGGACAGAGCAGCACATAAAAATTCCAACCCATAGCCATCCTCAAATGGCTGAAGTAAGTGATATTGTTTTCTGTTCAGGGTGGTGTTTGCGGGTTCTCGTACAGTGTACATACTTTCACTTAATTTTTTTCTTTTTAAAATTAAGTCTTTTGGTCGCTCTCCTCTCCATATTTTTGTCACTTTCAGCTATTAAAAGTCAAAAGGTATTTGTAGTTCACTGTCTTTTTCTCTTTACTGTGTGTGCTGTGTGTCCCTCCTGTTCCAGAAGGGTCCCACAATGCTGTCTATCTTAATTGCAGGCCTGATTTTTTCTTTTCTCTTTTAATTCTTTTAAACCGATGGGCCAGTGCCAACCTCGTGAAGTTCAACAAAGCAAAGTGCAAGGTCCTACGTCTTGGTAGGGGCAATCCCAGGCACAGCTACATGTTGGGCAGAGAACAGATTCAGAGCAGCCCTGCGGAGAAGGACTTGGGGGTGTTGGTTGGCGAGAAACTAAATATGAACCAGCAGTGTGCGCTTGCAGCCCAGAAACCAACTGTATACTGGGCTGCATCAAAAGAAGTGTGACCAGCAGGTCGAAGGGGGTGATCCTGCCCCTCTACTCTACTCTTGTGAGACCCCACTTGGAGTACCTTGTACAGTTCTGGTGTCCTCAACATAAAAAGGACATGGAGCTGTTGGAGCAAGTCCGGAGGAGGGCCACGAGGGTGATAAGGGGGCTGGAGCACCTCCCGTATGAAGACAGGCTGAGGAAGCTGTTCAGCCTGGCGAAGAGAAGGCTGTGTGGAGACCTCATAGCAGCCTTCCAGTATCTGAAGGGGGCCTACAAGGATGCTGGGGAGGGACTCTTCCTTAGGGACTGTAGCGATAGGACGAGGGGTCACAAGTTCAAAGTTAAACAGGGGAAGTTTAGGTTAAGGAAGAGGTTCTTTTCTGTGAGGGTGGTGAAGCACTAGAATGGGTTGCCCAAGGAAGTTGTGAATGCTCCATCCCTGGCAGTGTTCAAGGCCAGATTGAACAGAGCTTTGGGCAACATGGTTTAATGTGAGGTGTCCCTGCCCATGGCAAGGGGGTTGGAACTAGATGATCTTAAGGTCCCTTCCAACCCTAACCGTTCTATGATTCTATGAATAGCTCTGTTTATGACACTTACAGGCTTCTGGAACAGCAGACTCAAAGACTCAAGTTGGAATGATTCTTGTCAGTGTTACGAAGTCAGCCTTTTGAGGACAACAAAGATACTCAACAGAGTTACTTTCATTTAGATGCTATTCAGGAGAGCTGTGAACACCCAGCACTACGCTAAACATATTTTCCTATAGATTCAGGAAGCCAGTGCTGTATAAATTTGGTTTTGAGAACTTACCTTTATGGCTCTTAAGAGCTGGATACTCACATCTTTGTTTTTTAATTGCAGGGAATGAGAATGTGGGAGTTGCAGTGCTTAGCAGTTAAAATACATGACCTTCGTTTTATATGTACAGAAGCTTAAGATCTAAAATAAAAAAAAAATAAGTCTTGTTTTCTACTTGAATGTTATTTACAGAAGTGTCTTAAATTGTAGGAATATACAGTAAGTAAAGAACATGGGCAGGTCCCACTGCATCAGCCTACGTATGGCTCCTTTTTAGAAATTTTCCTTTGTAAACTTGAGGGCACATATGAGAGATTTGTTCCGTTGAAATAAATGGCAAAGGCTCTTTTTAAATGAAAGCAAGAGAGCTGCAGAATTTGAGGGTAGTCATCAGAGAGAGTTTTTAAACTTCAGTTCTTGTCTTTGCTTTGTTTTAACAATGATGTTTGAATTGTAACAGAATGCATCTTGCTGTTAGACATCTTTGTGGGAAACCCCCAACCAAACAAGAAAGTCTAATTGCTCAAGTACCAGAGAGAAATACATAAAAAGTGTTAATGTGTTGTGTTCTACATCTCCCTAGCTCATTATAGTGTTGCTGGATGAAGATCGATATTACTGATTAACTTTGAAGTTGACTGATTCTGGGTGGAAAAGATCAGCTTCTTAGCCCGCTAGAATGTAGCATGAAGTAGAGTCTTTAAACTGAAAAGCTTTTTAAGACTTGTAATTGCTCTTTAAACTGGAGGCTTTGAAATCCTAGTAAGCTAATGACAAGGCTATCCTGGTTCATGTTTGAAAACATGAAGATAAAGGCATAATCTTGGCATCAGTAATATTTTCTAGAAATTCTAACTCCTAATACTTTACTAGTTAAAGCAGTCAACAGAGACAGAGCAGCATCTGCACCTCTGCATCAGGCTTTTACCTTTCCTTCAGCCCAAGTGGAAACTGAAACCTGCCTAATGATGTACCTCCCACCTCTGCACCATGGTGGGTTGACCTTGGCTGGTTCCAGGTGCCCACCAGCACTGCTCTGTCACTCGCCCTCCTCAGCAGGACAGGGGAAGAAAAGTTCGTGGGTCAAGATAAGGCCAGGGATATCATTCACCAGTTACCATCATGGGCAAAAGACTCAAACTTGGAGAAATTAGATTGATTTGTTGCTGATCATGTCACAGTAGGAATGAGAAATAAGAACAAATCTCAACTTGCGTTCCCCCCACCTCTCACATCTTAAGCTTAGCTTCACTGCTTCCTCCTCATGCTCTTTCCCTGTTCCAGCATTTGATCCCACCCACGACTGACTGTCCTCCATGAACTTCTCCGATGTGGGTGCTTCCCACAGGCTGCAGTTCTTCACGAACTGCTCCAAGTGTGGGTCCTTTCCATGGGGCGTGACTGTATCCTAGTGAGTATGTTTTAGAGATACATACTGGGTCTGTCTGGGATGGAGCTGTCTTTATAGCGGCATGCATAGTGCTGCATTTTGGATTTGTGACTGAACCAGGATTGATGACACACCAGTATTTCAACTGTGGCTGAACAGTGCTTGGGCAGCACCAAGGCTTTCTCTTCTTCCCTCTGCTTCCCCCAGTGAGTTGGCTGAGAGAAGCTTGGAGGCAATGCAGCTGGGACAGCTGACATGAATTGGCCATAAGGACATTCCATACCATTGAGTCATGCTGAACAATAGAAACCAGGGTTCTTTATTGGGTCTTCCAAGGGAGCCATTGGTCAGAGACCATCAGGGCACTGGTCTGCTCGTGAGAGATTGTGTTTCTGTTTTGTGATGTGTTGAAGCTCCCTGCCCTGCTGTCCATTGCAGATAGTTGTTCTTGTTTGTGTCTTCTGGGTTCCTTGCAGAAGAGTATAATTCTCTGTGGGACAAAAGACTCTCAAAAGCTTAAGTACTTAGGCTTAAATTTGTTGTTTGATTTAGGGGTAGGCTAACATACTCTACTTTGCAATTGGGAGAGGCTAGCATTGTACACAGATGATTACTGAGGTAAAGTTAGTAATTTGTAACTGTAGCTAATTCTTGTCCAGTTCACCTGTCCCCATATAAATTCTTTCTGTGCATATCCCAGGTAATAAACTTTTTGAATCATCTCTTCTTAGTAGTCAAGCTCTTAACAGGATTTGGTGAGATCTGTCTCTTGCTCAAAATCTATGGAGTAATGGTGCCTCCTGGAGCCTCCGTGTCTTCTGAATGTTATAAGGCATCCTGATTTCATGCACACTGGGTTACTGGGATGTTACAAAGAAGCAAGTTGTTAGATTGTGAAGTAGAGGAAAATACATTTTAAGCAGGGAAGATGCATGGCAGCGTGGCTTGTTATTCTCCTGCTCCTGAGTCTCCTGAGTTCTTGGGGCTACTTAGTATTTTGATGAAGGACTGGTTTTCAAAGTCTAAACTACTTTTTAAAATAAGATTTAAAATAAGATCCGCAAGTCAGGCACTAATGTTCTTCCTGTTTGATATATGATATTTGCCAGACTTGCTAGAATATATTTTGCTTTTGAATGCCTGCTTTATTGGCTAGATATAGTAGCTTAAGAAACCAGAGGTTCTTTTGCTGTTACTGCTATTTAACTCTTGAGTGTTAAGGAAAAAAGCTGATACTGCTCGTGGAAGGTTAGCTAGTCTTCTAAGAATTGCAGATTTGAAATTAATGTATATTATGGCAAACTTTTCACTTGCTACTCTATATGACAAAGTAAAAAGGTGCAGCCTGGGACAAGCAACAAAAAAGGTGTGTAAATTGAAAGCTAGGAGAAAAACAGCAGGCAGTCATCCTATGTATAGAGATTTTGGCTGAGAGATATTGGAACCAAAGTATTTTACTTTATAGAATTCTCATTAATGAATGTAAATTCTTGATAATATCTGTTAGACAAGAATAGCATCACTGTGAAGTTTCCTGGAAAATGGGGCAGGAAATAGGGTGGTCACTCACAACTAGATAAATAGTTATAAGTGAAGTTGGATATCTTTGGATACCGGAGTGACAGTTAAGGTGGAATTCTGATTTTTCTGAATAATAAGATACTTTTTTTAAAAGAATATCTATAGTATCGATGAGTGGCATCACCTATATGCATTGACTTATGTTTATAAGTTATGATCCAGTGATTTTTCCTTTTTGCAGTGGCTTCCTGTTTCCATTGAATTGTAAGAGAATATTTTATAAGAGTTCAGTCTGCCTAGCACTGAAAGAGCACATCTGAACTAAGATAAAAATGCAGTTTAATTTTTTATGTAGTAAAGTAATAAGTTTTTGTGTCCATCTGAAAGAATAAGAAATACTTTTTTAATTCTTCACTGTCATATAAAAATTGCTAAAATTCTCTGTGAAATTAGGACTGTGGCTATAATACTGCCAGCTGGGTTTGTAGAAAACAGAAAACATTTTCTTAATTTATTAAAACTTACTGAAAACAGAAGATTGATAACACTGACTTTTCTGTAGATACATGCTTTAGCTAAAACTTGTACAGCATAAAACCAGAGATGTCTGAGGAAGAAGGAGATGACCATGTAATGAGAAAATATAAAAATAACTACTTACTGCTAGATCACTTTCTTGTATTTCTCATATGTGTAACTTCACTATAATAAGCTGCTCTTCCTCTCTCCCATTCTCAGTATTATAAGTGATGTTACCAAGAATTTATTTCATTGACTTTTAGCACACTGAGAACAAACAGTAGATAACAGTTATATATTTCTTAGCATTCAGTGTTTAGCATTTTTTGATTCCCATCTTAGTTTCTGTATTATTTTTTCTGGGTACATTGATGACAATTTTTTAATCTGTGTGGAAGCGTTTTTTGTTCATTATCAGTTAAAATGACAGACATTTTACTTCAGTGCAGTCAAATTGTCTTTTAGGGAAACAGCTGAATATAGAGACTGTTTATCCATGACCTATGCCGGGGAAGGAGTCATTCAAAGTCTCTGCTTGTTTTTTAATGTGCATTTCTATATAGAAAATGTTCAAATTGTTTATATTACCCTTTGCATTCATATATAAAGTAGTACTTTATTACCATTTGCAGTGTTATGGAATGTTTGCAAAATAAAGTAATTAGGATGGCTGTCTATTGCCGAGGAAATGTTACTTTTTCTCTTCCTGCAATTCATGGTACTAAGAGATGAGGCCAATCCCTCTGAAGATTTTTAGTCTTATGTAGTTAAACTTTCTTATTACAAAATAGATAAATACTCCCCTTCTGAGTAAATTTCAACTTCTACTAACTCTTAATTTGAACAATATGAGTAGCTTCAGGAGTCTGTTTATTATTTTTTTTGAACAATATGAGTAGCTTCAGGAGTCTGTTTATTATTTTTTTTCAGATAAAGCAGCTATGCCTGTTCAGTTGCTGAAGATCATCAAGGGACGGTCTGAGACTCCACTACCAAGACATTTGCAGAAGGTGGATTTGAGACATTTGCGAGAAGGCTTTGATCATACCAACAAATACTTTGAGGTAACATACTAACAAAACAAATTTTGGCTTACTTTGAAATAGCTACTGGTGTATTTATGAGGGACCTCCATATTCCAGCTCAGTTGGTGGCTTGCTGCAGCTGTGTGTCTTTGTGTGCGTCTGTTGCGTATCTGTAAGTCAAACAGAATTATGACCCTGTTAATCTTTGTTGCATGTTGCTATTGACCTCACTGATTTACTGTTCTGCCTCTTCCTTTTACGTAGTCAGACTTTTGTGAGAGGTTTTCTTAGTTTCAAAGTTGTGGACCCATTTAAAACCACTGATATGCAGAAAGCTGTGCTGAAAATAAAGGCATTGGGGAAGGTTAAGTGGTATTTTTTTTTTATTTTTTTTTTGAAGCAGTAAGCACCATTGTCCTTTCAGAGGTCAGACTTCAGAGTAATGACTTCTGAAGCAGTTTTCTTTTTTTTGTATGAAGCAATGCAATATCTAGTTTTATGTAAGGAGGACTCTGTAGCAACTCCCCGCATCAAGATAGAATTAGGGTTTATTAGCATTACAAAGTGTATATTTATATTTTACAGTAGTCCCAAATATATTTCAGATTGGAATTACAATCCTAGTGTAGTAATGAAATATAGAATTTTTTATTTCATCCTTCAATATATTCGGTAAAATGGAGTGTCAGTTCTTGAGAGTTTTCTTTTTTAACCTGTGTAACTCTTTATGAATGGTTCTGAAAATCCTTTTAATAACTTCTGACAAGTAAGTGGCAGCAAGTCACCATCGTCCTGGGCCTGCCTTCAGTCTGTTAGAAAAAGAAAAAAAGCTGGGGGAAGAAGGGGGAATTCTGTAGAAAACCTTAAGTGGCTTGAATCCTTAAAAATTGGCACAGATATTTTAAAAATGAGCTGAACTGGTCTAATGATTTTCTGTATCCAAAATCCATGTTTGCTTCCCCAGGTGTATATTCCCAGATCCAGCTCTGGTGCTTATCTAACTCTGTGATTGAATCCATTCATTGGAAATAAATTGGCAGAAGGCTGTCTATATTGACAGAGAGAGCATAGTTTGCTCCTGCTCTCTGGACTGGTTCATGATGATGTCAAAGAGATGCCAGGAGTAGTGCAATTAGGTAAAGCAAAGGAGCAAAACTGCCCTTTTAGGAAGCAGGCAGCAGTAGAGTGTGATGGGAAGTGATTTGACTGAGAATGATCCAGCGTCCTTTAGGTCTTATAAAGGAACAAATGGAAATATCAATAATCAGTGCTTCTGGTAAATGGGGGTTTTATTCCTCAGAGTGTCGTTTTCTGTCCCCATTCACCTGCGGGGTGTATAGGCTTTCCTGCTTTTAAGAACTATGTCTGCAAGCACCCCTGACATGGAAGAGCAGGGATTCTTGTTCACAAAGGAAATGTTGAAGCAGACAAAAACAGATTATAAATTAGAAAATCTTTCTGCCAAAATAAATGTTTCCATTAGGAAAGCAGAACAATTATTACCATTATTAGAGCATACATGCAGTGTTACAGTTGATTGCTGAAAGAGAAAGTCTCTTTCTCAGACTTCTACCTTATGTTAGAGAACTTCATGCTGCTGCTGACGTGGATTAGTAGGTGACTAAAAGAGCTTGGCAAAAACCAGTGCAACTGGAGAGCTGATAAAGCTGGTGCTAATGTACCATTAAATATGTAGGAAAATCCAGTTCTGCAGGCTGAGCCTGAAGCGAACCTTAGAATGCACTGATGTTAGTTTATCTTAGCCATGGCACAGCACACTGTCACTCTAGACCTGCCAAAATAGGGATCAGGTCCTGCTTTGAGGAAGGGAAGAGGATGAATTTTATGAAGTGCGTTCTAGGAAAAAGCAAAAATCATCCATGATGCTCCTGTCTGGCTTGTGTGCCTCAAGTCCTTTAATTCTTCTGAAACTTTTTTGCTTTCTGGCATCCCTCTGAACAATATGAACTTAAATTTATAGGAACACAGCACAAGCAATGTCATACATCCTCAGTCATGGTGTTCATTAACTGAACCTGATGCATTTTCTGTTAATTCATTGTCCTCTGGATTTTCCTGTGGCAAAGCTGACCCAAATCTGTGTTGGACCAGACTGAGGAAGGAGGTCACGGCAAGGAAGGAGATGGATTCACTAGGCGAAATGCACGTAGTCAGTTTGAATCTAGTGGCATATGGAATGGGGAGGGCTTTGGAAGAAGTTTGTCTATGAGCTCAATAAAGAATGCAGGATTTGTGGGGGAAGAGTGAATTTGGTAAGGTAGGTTTTGTTGAAGCTTGGAGCCAGGAGTTCCAAGCATGTTGAGAAAGCAGCAGGTGGTATTTCTGCAGAGGAAGAGAACTAAAGCATAGGTGTTTGGGATACAAAGGAAAGTGGTGGGGCCAGACTATTTTAGTGAACGATGTGGTCCCAGAATTTGAAAACTCATTGGAAGATACCAGAATGTAAAAGAAAAAATAAAAAGTAAAAAATCATCAGAAAACAGCCTCTATCTGAGCTGATTGACATTTCTTAAATAAGAAAAAAATAAATATGTAAATACAGTGTTCATTAGGTGATTTTGTTTCACTGCAAAGACTTTATTACAAGAAAAAATCTGTAGTTTATTAACCTGTGAGAAAACAGTTCAAGACAAACAATCTCAGCAAGAACAATTATATATAATACCTAAAATTTTAAACAAAGTTGTAATTTTGTAAACATATTGCAAGCCTTTAAGTATTCATAGACTAATCTCAGAACAGTATTTTGCAGATGCTGATTGTTAAAAAGTATTTGATATTTAAGTTTCCTTACAAAATTCAGTAGACTTCTCTGTGAAAAGCAGGAACTTCCCTGTTAGAAACATACCGTCATAGATTTTTGCCCTTCATTTTGCTCTTAAATGAAGCATTACTACTGCATCAAAAGAAATGAAGCAATATGGTACATGCTAAATCTAAGTAAACATATCTCTTTTTTTAGTGTAGTAAAATATACTTTGGGTTGGAAAAGGATGATCTTACTATTTCTTTGTCAAGCAGTAAAATAAACTGTTGAGTTTGATTTGGATTCCTCCTAGTCAACATGTTGTAGGACTAGTCTTACTCTGAAAAGCCTCTACAGTAAAAATTCACTGCCATGTATTTGGTTTAAGAAGTTGTCACTAACATTTAAGTCAAACTTCCCACTGAATATATGTACTGTAAAATCGTGATTTACCTGACTATCCTCCTAATGTTGCTTTTGTGCATTTGCTCCTGTGGTCTCTGTATAAGAAACCTTTTAATTTTTATTTCTTGTGCTGTTTGTGTAGTTCTCTTAAATACTTTATAGAGTCTGTTTTAATCTTTTTTTCTCTTATTTTTCCTTATTGAATCAATTTCTATGTTTTTATCCTTGCGTGGGATACAGTGTTTTATGTGTCATACTTTGGAGGAACACATTTGTCTGACCTTTTGCTACTGTTGAAGGAGAACCTCTTTTGATGAGTTACCATCTTTCTAACAAAACGTACTTGTTCCAAAGAGATGTTAATATCACTGAATGTGCTTATCTGTGATTTTTATTTCATTGTAACTCAACTTCACTATAGAGAGAGTGTTTTTATATAATTAATAGAACCTTTTTGTCTTTTAGAGCATTTGTATTACTGACAAATTAATATAATAGGTCACTACAGCTTCAAGACTTTTCAGTACTGTCCTCAGCTGTACAGGTTTTTATTTTCACAGAAGATTGTTTATCCTCATATACATCTTTTCTACCTTGACTGTGGTTTTGTTTTCATATTTATGTTGTAATCCTTTGCCAATATTTTTTGAGAAATGGCTGTAATTGCTACCTTTCAGGTTTTGAGCTAAACTGTAGCCTTTGTGCTATTATTGTAACTGGTAAAAGGCACTTCCATAGCTACTATTTCATTACTCAGTCTAAGTTTATCATCAGCAACATCTAAGTAGTATAGACATGTAACATTTCCCTTTTTATATCCCAAGAATATTGCTCTTCGGTGCTGTCTTTAGCAGGGTTTATTATTTTATTTTTTAAGAATTCAGATGGTAATTATCACTTATTTCAATTCCACCTTTTTAGCTTACAGATGTTTCAGCTGTTATAGTGTTTCAGTAACTTAGAAGTATATAGTCTTAGTTCACAACATTTTTTTTTTTTTACTTTTTAGGGAATAGTTATTCTTTCCTACCCAGTAACAAAACTCGGAGATGGGACAGACTTTTTCAAGGTCGTTCTTCAAGGTACTACATTTAAGTATACATTTTAAATTTATTTTGTTGAAGTTCTTGACACTTTTTGACATCACGCTCTTACATCACTAGTACCTGCTTTTTAGTATTCAGTAAAATGTTATATTTAAAATACTCTCTAAAAGTTTTTGTTCTCTACAGAAATAGATTGTTAAATTTATGCTGAGTAAGTTAATGGAAGCAATACGGTCTTCATATATCGGTAGACTTCTTGTTGCAGAATCTTCTAATGTACTCTTCTGGAAGTGCATTAGCTATATGTACAGATGTGATAGTGTATTTTTAAACTGCTTGTCGTAAGGAAGGACTAAGAAAAATGCACACTTAATAGTTGCCATATAACATATATACTGTATATACTATGTAAGTGTGCATTTAATATAGGTCAGTAAGTTGATACTTGTATTTCATTCTGTTTTAATCTAAGCAGTAAAAAATGGAATTTCACCTGATTACTCAGGTATTCGAGTATCAGTAGACACATTAACATGTTGAAAGACTTAAGTTGTTCATCATGTAATCAGTGATACTAAAAAATAATACATCCCTTTTAAGTCCAAAGCTCGTCGTCCCCTCCAGCCAGGAAGGAGGAGGATGTCATTAGTCAGCAGTCTATATTGGATTCAAGGAACTTCCATTTTCTTTCCATTTCCTTCTCAGCTCCTTTCTTACACTGGTTAGAGAATCATCTCTTGCTCCCTCTGAGCATTCCTGATTCGACAAATTCTGTGACTGTGACTGAACAGCAGGCTGGGGATGCAGAGGTGCAGATCCAACCTGGTGATACTGCTTATGACTGATATTAGCAGAGGTGAATGAGGTTGATGGGACCCGAGTCAGTTTCCCAGATGGTTTCAGAATTCCCAGAGAGGGATCTAAAACTTCCTTGGGTCTTGCTGATTTCACATGCTGTTCAGGAGGGCCAAGAGTTCCTGCACATTTTCCACAGTCTAAAAGATTAAAATAATCTAAATCATTAGTGTTGTTTCTGAAACAGTAAAAGGTAGAAAACTCCTTTAAAATAACAATACAATTTCTGCATCAGTCTTTCTGAAAGGCTGTTTATTGATATGTCCTGGAATATCTCCAGTTTATATAGTTCTACAATATGATCTGTGTAAATGTAAAAAAATCAAATGTGACTGGGTAACATTTCCTATCTAACACTATACAATGAATTGTCGAAGTGGAAATCTTTGTAATTTCTGTTTAATGTACACTGATGTAGAATGTTTTCACCTTTTAAATGGTCTTTTTATGAGGAATGTTCTGCTTGATATACCTATAGTTAGCACATAAAAGAAGTTGTGTAGCTATTTGAAAGGATTTTCTGTTTGTAGATTAATTGGAATGAAAAGTGCTAGACTGTAGATGAATTTTTTTTCTTTTGAAATCACTTCCCATTGCTGTTTTGTTTTGGAGAAGGTACAGTGACGGGAATCACTTCTGGGTTTTTTCTTTTCTGTAGATATGGATAACTCATGTTCACGGATCAACAGCATCAATATTTTAATATATGGAAAAATGGCAGAAGATTGTGCACAAGTTATATGCCATGGGGTAAAATATGTATTCTTTTTTTTCTTATTTTAGGAATTGTTTTCCGCAGATGTACATTGACTTCTTGTTTTTGTATAGAGATCAGTTCAAGTATATAAATATGAACTAGAAGAAAAACCTAAAAAAGTATTTGCTTATGTAAATTACTTCTAACATTAATATTGAAATAAAGCAATTCTTTTTGTCAGTGCTGTTTACCTAGCAAGTAAAGGATCATGAATATGGATGATAGAGAAGTCATCCATTTATATACATAATGCCTATTGCCATTTAATAAGGTAGATTTTAGAATTAAATTTATTTAAAACAATTACACTAAAAGCTTTTTAAAAAAGAAGTTAATTCAAAACTGTTCATGCAGTTTTCTTTATTGTCTGGGTGCTGGTGTCTTGCATCATCAGAGATACAAGGGTGGTTTGACTGGCTCTGGGGTAAAGGACATTGCCAAATCAGCCTGTGTTACAATTGAAGAAGGAAAACAAACTGAAAACAATTACCTCAACTTAATATTGTTTATTAGATTGCCTGTCAGTTTGCTGACATTTAAGTAGTAGCCAGATATCAAATTAAAATTAGTATAGGATATGCTATGAGCTCATGTTGTTGCTTTTCCATTTGCAGTTTAAAATCACACTAAAGCATAGAATGTTCTGAGCTGGAAGGGACTTTAAAGGTCATCTAGTCCCAACCTTCCACTAGACCAGGTTGCTCAAAGCCCCATCCAGCCTGGCCTTGAACACTTCCAGGGATGGGGCAGCCACAGCTTCTCTGGACAACCTGTGCAAGTGTCTCGCCACCCTCATAGAGAAGAATTTCTTCCTTATGTGTAATATAAACCTCCCCTCTTTCAGTTTGAAACCATTGCCCCGTGTCCTATCACTATAGGCCTTGGTGAAGTCTTTCTCTGTCAAAAAGATGGAAAATTACTTAGTGAAGAAAATAGGGCTTTGTTTTCATCTTCTTAGAAATCTATGTTATACACAAAAATTAAGGGCTTTCTCAAATATGGAAATAGCAGTGGCTTAGTTAGAATTCTGCCAGGGTTTTTCAGCTCAGATGGACTGGTACACCTGAACTCTGGTTTGAAAAAGGGTAAAGTTATAGCAGACCTTAGGGCATAACATCAAAATATTTCTTGAAGTCTAAGTTGCTCTGAATTTATGGAACATTTTAATTTCAGTTCAGAGACGTGCATATTCTTTGTATGTAATTTTACCTAAGGTTGCTTGGTTTCTAGATTGATTTTTTTATTTTTTTTTTATTTTTTTTTTTTTAGAGAGAGGGAGGTGGGAGGGAAATCTGTATTCCTTGAGAGTGATCTTGCTGTTTCTCTATAGTAGTATATACCCTGAATTGTATCAGCTTCAAAGACACATACATGTTCATGAGATGTATGGGACCAAAGCTGCTAATTTCAAGAACTATACTTACATAAACACCTCAGCTCTAATTATAAATACTATTATATAGATTACTATACATTATATTCTTACATATATAAGTGCTTATAAATATAAATATTCAGATACTGAAAAGTTTTGTATCCCTGTGTTTTCAATGTTCTTAATCGGACTAATACAGATTTGATGAATATATATTGAGTAGAGAGAAGGAACTGCATATTTAGTTATTGGTAGGTGTAGTGTGTTGTCTGTTAAATAAAAGTCTGGGTGAGAGCAAAGAAAAGTTCTTTGAGGCGATCTTCCTTTAGTTAGATCTAGTATCTCCTCCAACCAGCATAGGTTAAGGAAAAGTCAGTAACACCTTGTGATTGTGAATGAAGGATTTCACAGAATTCTTTCATTTGGATTTAGCTATTCCCTTTAGTAGAACCTGTTTGGAGATTGTGCTATGAATTTGATCTTGAAATTGGTGCATTGGCCCTTTTCAGCCCTTTGGTATGTATGAGCTTGAGGGAACAACATTGAAGGTCTTTGGACTGGGTGGTAAGGTGGGCAGGTCAGAGAATATTCAATTTTACATTGGCTTCTGCTGTGAATCAAAGCCTCATTTTAATGTTTGTCATGTGACATGCTAAAGTAAAATCAGTCTGTTTAGGGCAGAAAAATCTTTTAAAACTGTTGGATATGTAGAACGAAGACCTTAGGCCCATTGTAGGAGAGGATCAGGTTCGAGACCATCTTAAGAACCTGAACGGGCACAAGTCCATGAGACCTGATGAAATCCATCCACGGGTCCTGAAGGAGCTGGCGAATGAAGTTGCTAAGCCACTGTCCATCATATTCGAAAAATCCTGGCAGTCAGGTGAAGTTCCCGATGACTGGAAGAAGGGTAATATAACCCCCATTTTCAAGAAGGGGAAGGTGGAAGACCCAGGGAACTACAGACCAGTCAGCCTCACCTCTGTGCCTGGCAAAATCTTGGAACAGTTTCTCCTGGAAAACATGCTAAGGCACATGAAAAACAACGAGGTGGTTGGTGACAGCCAACATGGCTTCACTAAGGGGAAATCCTGCCTGACCAATTTGGTGGCCTTCTATGATGGAGCCACGGAACTGATGGACAGCGGCAGAGCAGTTGACGTCATCTACCTGGACTTGTGCAAAGCGTTCGACACTGTCCCGCACGACATCCTTGTCTCTAAATTGGAGAGACATCAATTTGATAGATGGACCACTCGGTGGATAAAAAACTGGCTCGATGGCCGCACGCAAAGAGTTGTGGTAAATGGCTCGATGTCCAGTTGGAAACCTGTAACGAGTGGTGTCCCTCAGGGATCGGTGCTGGGACCGGTCCTGTTCAACATCTTTGTCGGCGACATGGACAGTGGGATTGAGTGCGCCCTCAGCAAGTTTGCCGACGACACCAAGCTGTGTGGTTTGGTTGATACGCTGGAGGGAAGGGATGCCATCCAGAGGGACCTTGGCACGCTTGTGAGGTGGGCCAATGCCAACCTTATGAAGTTTAACCAAGCCAAGTGTAAGGTCCTACACCTGGGTAGGGGCAATCCCAGGCACTGCTACAGGCTGGGCAGAGAAGAGATTCAGAGCAGCCCTGCAGAAAAGGACCTGGGGGTATTGGTTGACGAGAAGCTTAACATGAGCCGGCAGTGTGCGCTTGCAGCCCAGAAAGCCAACCGTATCCTGGGCTGCATCAAAAGAAGCGTGACCAGCAGGTCGATGGAGGTGATCCTGCCCCTCTACTCTGCTCTCGTGAGACCTCACTTGGAGTACTGCATACAGTTCTGGTGTCCTCAACATAAAAAGGACATGGAGCTGTTGGAGCGAGTCCAGAGGAGGGCCACGAGGATGATAAGAGGGCTGGAGCACCTCCCATATGAAGATAGGCTGAGAGAGTTGGGGCTGTTCAGCCTGGAGAAGAGAAGGCTGCGTGGTGACCTCATAGCAGCCTTCCAGTATCTGAAGGGGGTCTACAAGGATGCTGGGGAGGGACTCTTCCTTAGGGACTGTAGTGGTAGGACAAGGGGTAATGGGTTCAAACTTAAACAGGGGAAGTTTAGACTAGATATAAGGAAGAAGTTCTTTACAGTGAGGGTGGTGAAGCACTGGAATGGGTTGCCCAGGGAGTTGTGGATGCTCCATCCCTGGCGGTGTTCAAGGCCAGGTTGGACAGAGCCTTGAGCCACGTGGTTTAGGGCAAGGTGTCCCTGCCCATGGCAGGGGGGTTGGAACTAGATGATTTTAAGGTCCTTTCCAACCCTTACGATTCTATGATTCTATGATTCTAAAATAAGAAGTGACAGTCTTAAACTTAGGGCCACAAGGATGATCAGGGGTCTGGAGCATCTCTTTTATAAGGAGAGATTACTGGAGCTGTGCCTGTTTAGTCTGGAGAAGAGAAGACTGAGAGGGAATCTCATTAATGCATATAAATACCTCAAAAGTGGGTCCCAGGAGGATGGTGCCAGACTCTTTACAGTGGTGCCTAGTGACAGGACAAGGAGGAATGGCTATAAACTAAACCACAAGAAACCTCAACATGAGGAAGAACTTTACATTGAGGGTGTCAGAGCACTGGAACAGGCTGCCCAGGGAGGTTGTGGAGTCTCCCTCTCTGGCGATATTCAAAACCTGCCTGGACACATTCCTGTGTAACCTACTCTAGGTGGCCCTGCCTTTGCAGGGGGGTTGGACTGGATGATCTCCAAAGGTCCCTTCCAACCCTTGTGATTCTGTGATAGAGATTTCTGGATTCCACAGAATTTTAACAGTGACTCAAGGATGGGAAGTTCCTGAGCTAATTTGCTAAGTATACAAGTTGCAGAATCATTTTAAATTTAAAGAACAAATCATTTTTATTATCCTGATAAAATACAAATCTTGAACAATGCCCTGAGCAGCAATTAGAAGATAGAAAGATTAATACTAAAGAGCTGAGTAGGAAATCACAACCCACAGGCAACAACTCTTAGACAGCTAGAGTGCACTAAAACCAGTGTTCAGTCTTCCCCAGTGAACTGAACTTTCATGGTACTTTCCACATGTTTCGAGTGAGATTTTAATTTTGGAAGGATCTGAATCTGAGGGAACAGAATGATATCTAAAACTAGCAGAGTTGCAATTCAGCACTTATGAAATAGATTTAATTAAAAAAACACTCAAAGTTTTAGCCATTAAAGAATTACTTCAGTAAGGTCCAATCCGTTTTGTTTGCTGCTGACAGTTTAAAACTTCACAGTTTTGTAAGTTTCCATATTCTATTTCTCATACTGTAACAGCTTTAGTGAAATTAGCCTGGGGGAGGAGGCTGTTCCCAAAAATGTGAATAACCATGTTCTTTCTCCTGAGAGTCTTCTGGTTCTATAACAGAATAACCATCAGGGAAAATACTGTCTTTCCTTTATTTCTCAATTCCTTTGAATGAGGAGAGTAGGATTTCTTCTTGCTGTTTAAAAATGTTGGTCAAATCTTAGTGCTTATATATATGCAATGTAGTAGTCTTCTGTTCACATGAAAATTCACCAATTTATGTAAATGGTTTTGATTCCTAAGCCAATTATAAGAGAACATCTTAGCTAAAGGTGAAATGAAAACTAATCTATTTTGAAAATTAATAAACATAAGATCTCAAAGCACCATGCAAATTATGTAAATTTTTTGCATGTTTAGCAACTGCAAGTTACAAACTTGACTAGGAATTTGGAACAGATCTGAGAATATACGTGTTCTTTATACCTGTAAAACTACACTTTGAAGTTAGTTGTTTTTTCCTCATTGAAATTGCACAGTCCTTTTGCAGGTGTTTTTTGAATGTCATGTTATGCATCATCAGTAATCACCAGTGATCTAATACTATTCACAAAAACAATTTCCATTAATTATCAGCCTGTGTAAAGGCTTGAGTCTGTGTAATTCTAAAGTTCCTCTGACACAGGAGAACAAGGCAAGTCAGCTGTACAGAGCTCCAGTCCTGACTCGGCAACCAAGTCCCAGCATCTTGTGCAGCCTGCAATCTAATAAAATGCTGAAATGGGAACAATATATAGCAGGGCGTAGCTTTTTAGCTGAAGGTTGATTCCACTGTTGAAGGAATGCGAATAGCGTCCATACAGTGAAAGGGAAGACACATGCTAACACCTGGTTTCAGCAAAATAGCCGAGTTTCCTGAAGCCTGTGTTTGCGTGTGTTTTTATCTGGAAAGAATGAAACGTATGTTAGCAGAGCAGTATGTTCTAGGTGTAAGGAATATTAAGTTGTCTAATTGTTTTGGCCTATTTTAACTTATTAGCTCTGAGTATGGCTTACACTTAGGGGACTTACATATTATATTTTAATCAAAATATGCATTGTATTCCCATTTATGACACTACCTGAAAATCACCGTGCCCAAAGCAGATTCATTATGTATTAAACTGTCTGATTAAATTTATTTTCTGCAAATTTTTTTTTTTTTTTCAAAACCCTTTAATAACTAAATACATCACTGTCACTTAAGCTAGCAGCCTTTCTTTTTCTTGAACAAAACATAAAGGTTTTGGATTTTAAATCATTTAGAGTAGCATTGTCAGATTGCTGAAACTGCAAAAAGGAGCCATCATAGCACAACGTCTGGCTAAAAATGTCGCCTTTAATCAGAAAACTCTCTGTAATGAACACATGAACAGAAGTCCTTCAGTAAAAGCTTATGGAAGAACTTTTGGTAGAAGGTCATCTAGAAATAGGATTCTGAGTCTAATATGTTTATTGGAATGGATCATAATGGTACAGCACTGCTGTACTGTTCTGGTACCGAAGGGGCTGACTATAAAGGAGCTTTACATTGCATCAGAGTTCCCTGCACTTTGATCACATACCTTTCTTACCATCTCTGTCTCCTAAATGTATTTTCTATCTTCCCTCTCCCCTGTTTTTTTTTCTTTTTTTAAATTGGTTGCTACTAAAAAGGTGAGCTGCTGCAGGCATTGAATGATTTACTCCTTAAATCATAGTTTTCTTGTTCACTTTGTGGTATCTGAGGAACTTTATACCAAAGTGAAAGTGCAGTTGTAAATGCAATTGCTTCCTGTGCTGGAATCTTGGGAGTGATGCCAGAAAGGTTTGTAATGTCTCGTTTGCTAGCAGAAACCTACCTAAAGATTGACCTGCTTGACCTTTAAGGAAGAAATTGGAAGACGGTGATCCAACCAAACCAGAAAATAATTACAAGGAGAGTCTCTTCAAAATGCAGCTGTAGCTCAGGAGATCAGCTCTGAGAAAAGAGTGTTTATCACTGCTGGTCCAGTGTGTGATTCCTTCTCTAGCTTAGTTAAACTTACCCAGATAGGAGTATATTTGAAGGGGAATGATTCTTTATTTGGCATGACTCTTCCCATCTAGCCCTTGTCAAAATTAGCACTCAGTCACAGTAACATTGAGAGTGTGAAAATTTTAGCAGAATTTGGAAAAAAAACCCAAAAAAACTTTCTGGCATTGGCTGGAAAGATGAATTCTGCTGGTAGAAGGACTAAATAGGGAAACTTAAAGGCACTGTTTAAAATTTGTCCAGGATTTTGTTTCTTGAATGTCTTGAGACTTTAGGGTGAAATTTCACATCACATACTCTTAAAATAGAGTGTGTGATACAGCCTGTGTAATCATCTGTTTTATCACTTTGTCCCCATAGGACACCTTTGTAGTTGCAGGATTTAAGTTGGCAAAATCACCTACAGCACGAGAGGATGGTAGACATGGTTACCACCTGGAGGTGTCTGAAGAAGCTGCATCAGCCATTTATGTGCGTGGGTACCCAACTTTTTTTTTTTTTTCATCTTTTTTTCCCCAAATGCCGACATGAACATTTTGCCTTACAGTAGAAAAAATAGTAAAATCTATTAGAATCTGAAGTGCTACAGATTATTTTAGCATGTTCATCAGGAAACAATCGGGACACATTTTGTGTGTATCCAATCTTATAATAACCCTAACCATGCAAAAGCCAAATTATCTTAGGCCTCCCAGGTAAGTTTCTACTTGTTGAGTGCAGAAAGTTGACCTTAGTTGGCTTATAGATAGATCCCTAGAGCTGTTTAAATCATTCTTGTGCATAATACAATGCAATAATGCAGGCAAGGTAGTGCAAGGGTGGTCTTAGGTCTGTCATGAGCTTGTACTGCTTTAATTCACATCATTACACTTTGCCTTTGAAATACAGGGATTCCTAGATTCTTAACTTTTTTAAAAGAGAATTACACCCCTTTTTTTTAGGAGGAAAATAGTTCTTTTGTACTATTCTTATATCAATACTGTTCATCTTAAATGCTTCCATCTGATGGGAGTGGAGATGCCCTGTTCTGCTACTATTTCTGTGTCTGTGGTAATGAATCAACTGCATGTTTGTTGTGGCTGTGTCTTTGCTTCAAAAAACATTTGCTACCCTTTTTAAGTCTAAGCATTAGTATTTTAAAAGTTATAGGACTTGAAAAAAATCACAGAAGCTTAAATACCAAAGGATTTAGGATATTATTCCACATTTGGAAACCTGTAGTGGAGGGGAAAGAGGGGTTGAGTGTGCAATAGTAACAGAGTTGCAACAACTTTGTTGGACACTTAAGCAGGCTTAAACACTTCATATTTCTTATGAAAGTTATCCCAACAGTTATGGACATCTGGTGAGAAAGTGTTGCACATTTTTGATCACTGTAATTGTCTACTGCTGTTAAAAAGAAGGATGATAGCACTGAACTGAGCTCTCAGTGACAATACTGTGAACTCCATTCTGTAGTCAGTGAAAAGGAAAAGGCACCTTGACTGGAGAACAATACAGCTTTAGGCTGTGTGGTGATTCCTTTGAGCCTATCTGTCAGATTTTGAAACAAACTTAGAAATAATTACAAAAACTTCAACACAAAAATCACATATAAAAATACTTATTAACATAAATCCTGCGCTCACATCAAGGTTTGAACTTTTGTCTGTATAATTGTTGTCTGACAGTTTTAAACTTAAGAAAATACATTTTTTGGTTAAGAAAGGAATTTTTACCTCTACGTATAATTAAAGCTTGGAATGCAGCTCAATGAGAAACAAAATGAATTAAAATTGTAGTGCAGACTGTTTCATGACATTGTCTGTTGATAATGATTATATAAAGGTAGAGAAAGTATATTCCATTGAAGATAACGGATACGAAAGCCGTGCCCTGGGTCTGAGTGAATGTGTCTAAATGTCCCTAAATTTTAGGCACAACTTGAGTATTGGCAGAACATCATCACAAACAATCTGAAGGAAGATGTGCAGCTCATTGAATGTCTAGGTTGTGCTGAGGAGGCTGAGGAGGTATCTGTCTCATCATTGACCGCAGAATGGAGCCTGTGGCACTTGATTTACTGACACACTCATTGAATGCTTGAAATTAGTCTGAATTATGTGAATTTTTGCATGCTTCACTTTCTCGATTATAACTTCACTCAACTATTTAAAATAAATAAATGGACGTAAAACTTGCTTCAGGAATGCAGTTGAGGGAGAAGAGCAAAACCATATCCCTAGCAGGCAACATGCAGTTGTGAGTGGGACCCTGCGTCAAGCAGACAGGCAGCGGTGTTGCATCAGGGTGTCAGCTGAGCCCAGCGTTTCTCATTATAGGGTGATTAGGAGTTGGTATCATGTCAAATCATCACAGTCGGGTCCTTAAAAGACCTTACACTGAAGGTAAGTCTGGCTTACAGGTAGGGCTCTAAAAGCTTAGGAACTACCTTTAAATAGAATTTATCCCATTCTGGTGAATTTGCCTTAACCTTCTTTTTATATTTTTTTTTTCCCCCAAAGGAGAGTAATGAGTCACTAAAAGTAGATCTAATGCTCTAAGCACTGACATGTATAGAACTACAATTTTAAATTTGTGGCCTCTGACTTTCAGATGCTGACTCTATTAATGTGACCCGACTTATATTCAACTAAGTGCATTTCTGCTTTAGAAAGTGCATGTTATTTAAAGTACCTTTGTCTGAGTGTAATTGGAGTTAATATTTTCTTTTTTTTCAGTATAAAAACATATTACTGGTTTCAGAGGTGATTCACATAGTAAAACTGTCTATAGTGCTGCTTTGTGTTTGCCTAAGCATTATATTTGCTGTAGAGTTATCAAATGTTGTTATGCTTGCAATGCCTTAATTTTTTTAATCAGAGAGTTTGCTATTTTTTTTCTTCTCAGATTTATAGTAAACAAAGAATAACTGCTGCTTCAAAAACTGCACTGGTGGTGAGTTTATATTTGGGATGTTTTTAAACCATGTGAGACTAGCTGCATATAAATGAGAATGTGTAGAATTCTTTTTCTTTCCTGTTTATTTTACTCCATACTCTCATCCCAGCAGTCATTTGTTTAGCTTTTAATTTTGCATATAATGTGCCTGGAAAAAAAAATAAAATATGAATAAGTAGTACTTTTTCTATACTTGCAGTTTCTGTCTTTATGTCAAAATAGTCTGCATGTTGGTTGGAATATATAAACTAGAAAGGTAACCATTCTAAAGAAGATTGTATGTTTGTGCTTTACAAAAATGGAAATATGAATCTTCCTTTGATTTAAAATCAGACTTCATGTACTGGTCTTAACAGTACTTTTGATTACCGTTTGGAACAAACCTTTATGTATCTAAACAAAAATTCAACAGGAAATAGTGTATTAAAGGCATAAAAATTAGTGTATGGTATTTTATTGTTCTTTATCATAAAGATTCAGTATTGACAACAGCTTGGATTTGAGTTAATTTTATAAAGAGTTTTCAATCAGTTTGACATAACTTGTATTCTTAGAAAAAAGCTAATCAGCATATAGTGTAACCTTAAGATGGCAGGAAAGCAATCCTTAAACAATAGAAGGTAGTCCTTAATTACTTTAATCCTCCAACAAGTGTGCTATTTTAATAGGAAGACTTACTCAATGACTGTGAGAGGTACTGCCCACCACAAGACAGTGATTCTGAGCAGTGACACTGCCAATAAGGATTACAAAATTGTTTATGTGCTTCAAAAAGCCTTTTGAATGGACATGTTAAAACCAATCAATAAAAAGTTACTTTCCATCCTTATTATAATGACTTTTATTCACCTGTTTCATGTACTGAAACTAATTGACTGGTTAGTTGATTGTAAGGAAGATGCCATTTCAAAAAGAAATGGGAATAAGTCTGCTTTTTTTGTGGTTTATTGCCTGTAAATATATTTATCTTCAGAGAGTCTAAGATAGAAATTTTATTTTTTTTTTTTAATAATATGATTAAATAAAGCATATCTGAGGGTGGATGGTATTAAAAGACAAAATTCTGGGGGAGCAGGTTTGAATAATATTTTCTTCTGTTCCCTAATTTTGTCACACCTTTCCAGCCTGTTGCACCCAAATATGTGTATACTCCTCTGAATCATCTTAAAGATGGAACTATAGTGAATTTGTATGGCGTCGTGAAATTCTTCAAGCCTCCATATATAAGCAAAGGAACTGGTAAGTACTATATTCAAAAAATTTAAAATCTCCTCTAAACAGAACTATTCTTACTATGTTTGTTAAAAGTAAACCAGAAGAACAAATTGAGGTGATCCTTTAGCTGTGGCTCTCAGCTAACATACAGGAAACAGAACAACAAACAGGTAAAGGATATCAGAGTTGGTTTAGGCACGCTGGTGGAGGTAGCAAATGAAGAAAGTATTTATCAAGCTAATACTATCAGTACAAAGCAGGGAAATGGACCTGTGCAAAAAAAATGTACAAAAGCCCTGCACCTGTCCTGTGGGAAGGGATTGTTGTGTAACTATGTGCAATTCTTCCTTGAGATTTTGACAGGATGTGCTATGGTATGCTATAAATGTGCTGCCGGCATTTTTGTTACTTTAGAAGCTGTGCGACATCTGAATCATTTTTTCTCTCTGTGAACACTTACTGACTGTACTAGTTCTGCTAGAAGAGTGTACCATGTCACTAGGTGCTTGGTAAGTACCCAACTAGTTGACATCCCTGGTGAATTTGATTAAGCAGTAGAATTTCTTACTCAGATTCAGAATTAATCAAAGTATTTTCTGTTTATTATAAAGTTACTGTGCATTTTAATATACTGGTTTGAGTGCTTGGTTTTTGGGGCTTTTTGGTGGTTTGGGGGGCGTTTTTTGGTTTTTTAATTGTGATGGTGACTGTTGATTTTTGTGGTCTAAATTACGCATGCAAGTTTCTTGAATAATGTCAATAGCCATGAATTTGGCTTCTAAATACAGAAATTCAAGAAGTGAGCATGAAAAAAAAATCAGAAACCAAGAGTTAGTGGCTTGTCTGCAAAACCTTTTGCAAACAGATTTTTGTAATCTTACTTCCTCAAAAATCGCCGCTAGCAGTCAAAAGGTGATACACTCAAGATAAGGCAGTAAATGCCTTTGTGAGAGTACAGTGCTCTACCTGCAGTACTATGGCTTCCAGAATGAGGTTTGCTTACAGTTAGGTAGCTTCAAATGTAAGTGAAATAGCTGAAAGCTGTGCAAGCGTGGTGGTACACCCAAAAAAACTTCCAAGTCCTGCTAAGGTTCAGCTAATGGCTTCACATTTTGAAGACCAAGCAATCTTCAGCCTTGGTTTCAATCAGTTTACAGCATATGAGCGGGAGGAACATCTGGAAGGTCAGTGCAAATGTGTGTGTGCTGTTTTCAGTATGTTAAACTGAACTATATTGATATGTTCTGTATTGTGGGCATGCTTAATCACTTCCTTTTGGTGCATGTAGTATTCTTCTAGATGAACAGACATACGAGTATGAAAGACTCTTTTGACAGGAAATACTTGGTGTCACTTGTAGCTAAAGTGTGGCGTTGCTGTACCTGTAGCTCAAGTGTGGACTAACGCTTGCCCACAGAAAAGGCAAGACATGCATGTGCAGCTCTCTAGGCTATGGAACACCAAGTGTCAGCTGTAGTAAAGGCAGCATTCAGAGTTAAGTTATGCAGAGCAACATAGGATTTTTCAAGAACGTATTAAATTTACTGGATCCAGAAGCTAATGAATAGCTTTGGGGAATTCATCAGCGTTTTTACACACTGTTGACCATGTCCACAGGAGAAACATGTACACAAAGTGCTTGGGCTCAGTGCCCTGGTGCCTGCAGCAGGGCAGTTCTGTGCTTCCCACGCTGTTTGTTCAAAATGCATCCCCATTGGTGTTTATAATATGTGATAAGGCTTGCTCCTAGAAAACCTTTCTGCTTTACATTCTTACTCAGTGTTGAGAGGACAGTAGTGTTTCCCAGAATAACTCTGAAACATAAACAAAATTCTGAAGAATATGGGATCATCCCATTTAAACATTAACATTTAAAAATAGATGTAGTCATTAAGTTGGGAACTAAGCCAGTAACAGTCCATGTTTTTATAGCAAATACAGAGCGTGTTCAGGGTTACTTTTTCCTCTTGAGACTTAAATATTGTAATATTCTATGTAGTCATTGATGCACTCGTTATTTTGCTAAACAATGAATTGCAAATCTTTAAGATGAGATATTGTTTTGATTGTTTTATATAGGAAAAGGCATATGGTAATTGTTAGAGAAAGCTGTGGAAAAGTGGGATTTTGCTTTTGTTTGTTTGTTTTAGAAAATAGTTGGGTTTTGATAATACTGTAGCACCGTAAAAGTGGGAGAAGTACAAATTCCAAGTATTTTACATTACAAATGTTGCAACACAACAGATACTTCCAGATGTAAGTGAGGAATAAGGATAAGTGAAAGTATGTGCAGGAGCTCAATGCATTTAGACTGGAAACAGAAGTGTGTTCTGGCATCTAATTAGAAATGCAAACATTCATAAAATACTAAATGAAGTGTGTGCATGTTTGCCATGTGTACAGCAAATCAAGTTATGTTGTTAGCTTAGAAGTAGTAGTAATAAAAGTACTTAATACTTGAAAAGTATTAATTAAAAAAAAGACAGAGGGATGTCTTTGAAGGTCAGAGATAGATGTCCAGGTAGGAGTGAATGGGTGGTATTAGGTTGCTGGGGGCTTGAGGAAAGGATTCAAGGCTGCCAGGCATGAAAAAGGATCAAAAATGGAAAAGCAAGCTGTGGTGGGTATCTCTGCCTGGGCACTGGTGGGGGGCTGTGGGGTGGCCTCTGTGAGGAGCAGCTGGGGCTGCCCCGTGCCCGGGCATGGCCAGTTCCAGCCGGCTCCAACTGACCCACCGCAGGGCATGGATGAGACCTTTGCAAAAGGTGTTGGTGCCTTTGGGAAAGGGTATTTGAGAAAGGGCAAAGCACTGCATAGCAGTGAGGAGTGAGGGGAAAGTGAGAGGAGCAGCCCTGAGACACCACAGTTGGAGAAGCAGAGAAGGAGGTGCTGCAGGGCAGGAGCAGAGATTCCCCTGCAGCCCGGGGAAGAGATTGATTTACACTGCATCTTCTTGCAAAAAAGTGTGCGAGGGTGTAGGAGAGAAGAGGAGCTGTTGTGGACTGACCACAACCCCACATTCCCCATCTCCCCTGTACTGCTTGAGGAAAGAAGAGATGTAGGGTATGAAGAAGTAAAGTTGAGCCTAGGAAAAAGGAATGGTGGGAATAAGTGTTTTAGTCTTTGTTTCTCACCATCCTACCCTGTTTTTATTGACAATAAATTAATGTTCCCCAAGTCAATGGTAACCTGTCTTTATCTCAACCCATGAGCTTTTTCATCTTGTTTTCTCCCTGTCCTGTTGAGGAGGTGGAGTGAGAGAGCAGCTGGATGGGCACTGGGCAGCCAGATGAGGTTAACCCAGCACACATGCTGGGACTCTCCAGATTTTTCAGACTTTCTGTTCTTTGGGTTATAATAAAATAAGGATAAATCTGATGAAGGAATCTTGAGAAATGAGTTTCCTTTGAAGATAAGAATCTATGGGGAATTAAAAATTTCTTTAGCTTAAAAAGAAGAACCATAATAACACACAGTCTTTATGCCTTCTCAAATGGAATAACCAAATCAAAAAGTTTACGAAACCCTTCCTTTGGGTGGGAGATTTCATCATAGATATTCTTTCCTACCTAATGTGCCACTAAAATTTGTAAAAGACTTCATTGTAAAGGTGCAAGTATAACCTAGACATGTATACAGGAGAGATCAGTTGTGGGTTTTTTTAATGTAAAAAATTGGTAAATTATTTCAATATTGATTTACTCTATTTGGTCTGCACAGGCTGCCAAGCAACACGTCTGTCGCTGTAGTGAGCTCCTCAAAATCTTCATTTTGTGGTGGCATCTAGTGATCGCTTGCTTATGCTAGATCTGTTCAAATGCTACCAATCTTAAAATATATAGCATATAAATATATACAGTACATTTATTTACTTAAAAATTTGAGCTCTCACTGCTATTTTCAGCCTGCAATTGTAGTAGATTTCTTAGCTGTGTTTATAAGGTACTGAAAAGATTAGCTTTGTCTGCAGTAATTCAGGATATTGCCAGTGGTAAAGAGAGGTACTTTCCTCTTGAAAAATATTGCAGGTTTAAAAGGAAAGAAGAAAACAAAACCCCACAAACATTTTAAAGTTGGGGTTTTTTTCCTTTGTTCACATTGCTGACAACAAAAAGGGTAAGAAGGAAATGAGTCAAATATAGAAAGTACTAGTTTTACTCTTTGAGTAAATCATGGAAGGGCAGTTCTTGAAGGATCACGTGGTCTAGATCTGTCATTTGTCCAGCTGCTTTAACAAGACTCTGGGGACATGAGGACTTTGAACATCTTACTTAGAGAAGCACTGATTGCTGGACATTATGAAGACAGCCGTTCTTTACAGATGTGTAAAAACAATAAAATTAAATGCACTGACTTTCAAGGTAATATGTCTCTGAAACAACTAGGACAGATTTTTGCAACTGAGTTATTTGACAAGTTAATTGCTTCAGTTTCATAAGTAGTAGAAATTTAATAGGGAAAATGATTTACTTAACAACTAGTCCTTGCCTAGATGTCATTAATAACTATATATCTTTCTAATATATCTATATATTTTCAGTTGGTAATATTAAAAAAAAACTAACACAACAGAATCAGTGGAGATCAAGGACACAATTTGAGAAGTTTCTTATTTATGAAGGTAGTTGTGATTCACTTTCTACTTTATCATGAAAATTTCTAGAACAGTTTTAATTTGGGGTTTTAGAATTATTCACCACTCAGTTAAATATTTCAGAGTTGGATTTTGGGGTTTTTTTGGTGGGTGTTTTTGTTTTGTGGGGGTTTTTTTGTTGTTTTTTTTTTTTTTTAACCATCCAGAATTATGTCTGCTTGAGAGGGTGCAAAACGTTCAGTGATTGTTCTGAATTGTCAGGGCATAAAATGGCTCTTGTCAGAAAATTCTATAGTCTCCTTAGATCTGGCACAATCTTGTGCTAATACAGTCGCTTTCTGACACTGTGTTAATAGAGTCATATAGCTTTAAGATGGTACCTGCTGGAAGCATGGGCAGGGGAGCCACTATACTTAGTCCATATGGGCCTTTATTCCCTATATAGGTAGGCCCCTAGCTATGAGATATTGCTCTTTCTTACATATATTACACCTTAAGGCTGAAGTTCCACACTGTATTCCCACTGAAGGCAAGTGGTACCTAATTTAGCCTTGTCAGTATGTGTAATCTATAATTAAATGTTCATCATTTCGATTACTATTATTGCATTAGACAAAAGTTAAGACACCGATGAATGAAATGAATTTTCAGTATGATAATAAATTACTATGTATTCCAGAGAAACTTGTTTTAACTGAGCATGCTTCAGCTGCTCAGTGTAGTTTGGAATGTCTATACGTAAGAATTTTATGTGTTCTAAAAACGGTCCAAGGACATACTTCAGGTCCAGCTTGGTACAACAGACAGATGGGTTTCTGTCTGCAGGAAGGTCGGTTGAAAGTGTTCAAAATTATGTTCTAGCTTTCCTTCCCAAATAGTTTAAGAGTCTTAGATATTTTAAATTTTGAAACAAAGCTGATTCTCACTTCTCTTCCCTCTCAAGGACGTGTCAAGTATTTAGTCTGAGTAAAACCAGCAAATATAAAAGAAAAAGAGCTTTGGCCTTTTTGTAGCATCCAATTACAAAGATTATGTGCTTGACCATGGAACTTTGGGGACATTGCAGTGTGATGCTCCTGCTTCTCCATCTCTGTCTCTTTTTCTTGTAGATAATAGGCAATGTTTTCTATAATACAGGGAGGAATTATGGCAAGAAGAATCCTTGCTGCTGGTTAACAGTTAGTCATAAGAGTAATAGCCTATTTCCCTGGGGAAACCTCCACCTAGCTCGCTCTCTCAGATATATGCAGTATATTCATTATGGCACATGTTGAAGTAAAGCCTCATTTAGTCTACCTAGACATGCATGTGGAGGGTAACTATTTTATTTTTATAAAATAATTCTTAGAATCAAAATTAATAAAGGGTAGCACTTTCAGAAAGTACACTTCTAAAAACCATGAACAGTTCCAGATCATCATTTTTACATGCCAAAATACAGCTTTATTACCATAAATCAGATTCTTAAGGATATTTTGAAGCCCTAAATCTTATTTTAATTTTTTTATTTGATCTTGAGTCAAGTTCATCAACACTCTTAGCCCATAATTTGTTTAAAACTATGTAGCTGAAAAAACATTAAGCTATAGCATGTGGACATCCTCAATTAAAATAGTCAAGGTTTCGTAAGCAATAGCAAACCAACCTTAGAGTGCAAAACAAGCCAATCACAGACTGTTGTATCTGATGGTCTATTTTGAGAAAGCAGACTCAGTTAAATCTGCAGTAGTTTTGTTCTGTAGAGTTGTTTTGTTTTGGTTTTTTTTCCAAATCAAAATATTGAGGATGCATTTCTATTTTGAACAAAATAGAAACTGTTACAGAGGTAAAGATAATGATTTTCATTTCTGGAGCCTAAAGATGAGAGTAATGTTCTGCTCCCTTCTAATCACAGTGGGTTGTGTGTGTATTTCTTTTTTAAAGAATTTCCATTTCCTACTAGTTAATATTAAAAATAAAGTTGAAAATTTTAAAAAGGAAAGGAAAAATTCAACAGTTGAATAAATAGTTAATAGAAAGAAATCTCAAGACAGTTACTTTGATCTGCAATTTACAAATGATAGCATTAAAGCATCTGTTTAGGCAGATGCTTCTGGTAGTTACTGAATGTTTGTATCTCTTAAATGTATTGCCATGTTGGAAATAACATGCTGTAGTAAAACACATTCAGTTTGATTCTTTAGAGGTTTTGTTTTGGGCCTCTGCAATATCTGTGTTTGTATCTACGGATATATATACACATATAGGAGAGTGTGTACATTTGTAGTATTCTTCTTCCTGTGTTTTGTTGAACATATTTGATAAGTTAGCTGGTTCAGCTGCTTGGTTTTAGTACAAAGACACTGGTGTACTGAGTGGCCTCAGTAATTCTTAAAACCAATATTAATGTTTGGTGTAGTTTAGAACACTAATCTCTCTTGTGTGCATTGAAATACAAGAAACAGAAGGCAATGTCTAATTGCATCTGTCATTGCCAACACATGGCCAAAAACGTTTTTATCTATTTGCAGGGGGAAGTTATTGATTCAGGATAGTGGGCTTCCACTTAAAGGTTAGTCAGAAATACATATGTGATTGCCGAAAAAGAGAGTCATAATCAGGCTGATGCTTTGTACCTTAAAAATTTATATAAGCATGTTTATTAGGAACTGCTGAAGTCCTCAATAAAACTAAAAGTTTAATCAGTAAGTATTAAATGTCTTCCTACAAAATCAGTAACTGCTAATCTGGAAAGCTGTTGCAGCAATTCTGGTTTTCTTACAATGACTGAAAAATAAATTTGTGAGGCCATGTGTTTTGGGGGTTTTGTTGTTTTGTTTTTATAATATATATGTGTGTGTGTGTCTTTACACTGTGGAGAGATGCTGACTTTCTGAGCATGCTAGTGATTGACCTAAGAGTCCATAAAAGAGTTGAAATGCTATGATATTTATAAAAAGAAAGCTATAACATGAAGAATGAAGCTAAACCATCATCACAGTGGAGGAAACTTTAGTTTTTCAATGAGTGTTACAGGGATACAGAACATTAATGTTTCAAACTATTTACAGTGAGGACCTAGAAGCTTGGAGATCAGCATTCTCCATGTAGTTAATGTAACCTTCTGCTATCTTGACTTGGAACCTTATTGTTTTGGGTTTTTTTGTTTTTTTAAGATAGTCCTTGCAGTAATAATGAATTCCTGTTGTTGCATAAATATCTTCTCTGAACAAGCTACTTCTCTGAATAGTTGTGGGGTTTTTTTTATGAGATAAAACGCCAATTTGGAAGTGTTACAAGCATCCGTACAGCTGCCCATTATTGGTGGTCCCTCATGTGATGTTGATGTTAAGCCTGAGTGGGAATACCTCTTTAGAATAATTAAGTATATGTAAAAAAAACCAAAACAAACCATAGGTGCAGTTTGGAGTTCTGTGTGTTATCAGCCTAAAACCAGTGCCTTTACTGAGTCAATCTAATATGAAAGTAAAAACTCTCTTTTATAATATATAAATTTGCTGAACTGTGCATCTGTTGTGCCATATTTTAAAGACAGATTATTGCGAGTAAAAATTACCAGTGGTAAAATTTCCTTTCTTTAGGAAATGTCCTGGGTTCACCTGTAACAGTTATTTTTCACCTTCTTAGTAGCTGGTGCAGTGCTGTGTTTTCAATTTTAGTCTGAGAACAACGCTGATAACACACTGATGTTTTTAGTTGTCGCTAAGTAGTGCTTTTCCTGATCAAGGACTTTTCAGTCTCCCATGCTTTGCCAGTGAGGAGGGGCACAAGAAGCTGGGTGGAAGCAGAGGCAGGACACCTGACCCAAACTAGCCAAAGGGATGTTCCATACCACAGCACGTCATGCCCAGTATATAAAGTGGGGGGAGTTGCCCGGAAGGCTCAGATCATTGTTCAGGTTGGACTGGGTATCAGACAGCAGGTGGTGAGCCTGCTGTTTATTGAGGGGTTTTTTTCCCTTCCCTTTTAAGTTTTACATTCTCTCCCTTTGTTATTTTCCTTATTATTATTAGTGGTAGTAGTAGCAGTTTTATATTATACTTTAGTTATCAGACTGCTCTTATTTCAACCCATGGGGTTTACATTCTTTTGATTCTCCTCCCCATCCTGCCTGGAGGGGGTGGGAGGAAAAGGATGGGAGTGAGCAAGCGGCAGCATGGTTCTGAGTTACCGGCTGGGCTTAAACCGCAACAGGAAAAGATAATGAGTGAAGTAAACTTATCTACTACATACTCCAGTATGTAAACTTTTCCAATTTTTTTTTTTTGTTTGTTTTTTTTTTCTTTTTTTTTCCTCTTAGTAAGTGGGGGGTTTTGCATCATTGGAACCTATATTGTGAAAAAAATGAAAGTTTGACCAATGACATGTATTGTTTCCTGTAACACTGGGACATTATTTAAATTCTGCAATTCTGTTTAGAGTTTGACTCATTATTTGTGCAGAAAAGTGAATTCAATCACTGAACTATAATGCTGTATGGAAAGCAGAAAGCAATTTTCACCTTCCAGTTAGAGAAGGAAAGACAGGCAGCTTTTTATATTTTAACCTTCAAAAAGGACTTGCTGGATGAGGATTTCTTTAAAAGAAAATAAGTCTTTATGCTTTGTTCTTGAATAACTTTATTTTAATTAGATTTATTGTAGAATGATTTTTTTGAGGTGATAGTTGAGAATGGAAGGCAAAAATCACAGAAACAGAGAACCTATATTACGTAGAAGGTGTTCTGTGACTGTATAAATCAAGTACGATGTTTTTATGATACTTTGAGTAGGATGATTGTTGGTTGAGTATGCTAATTGCACAGAAAATACAGGGAGTGTGTTAACTTTTCTCCCCTCAAATAGGCAGCTTCACAGGTAGGAACCTGACTAGAATAGGTAACCACAGCATCAGAAAGTAACCACAATTTAAATGTGGAATGTTTTTGTTATTCTACTCTTGGTTGCCATGTTGGATTATATCAGTGCACTGTAACGTGTTATCCTGTATCCTCAAAGGATTGTAAATCTATGAACTACATGGGGTTTTTTTCTTCTTAATTGCTCATTTTGCTCATATTGCTTTGCAGCTGGCCTGTTAAGTTAACCTCTAGAATTCATACCCAAAGAAATACACCAATCCATCTCTGGATTACAGCAGTAAATACTTGCAGTTTTGTCAGCCACTGGCTAGACTCTATTCATGTCTGCTAATCCTAGCAAGAACATCAGAATAGATGCTATATGACACTTGACCTTGTACCTTTGGTGGAAGCATGCAAAAGAGTGATGCTTAGTAACTCCGGAGTGCAATAGATGAGAATTTAACGTTATTGAGCCTGTGTAAAAATTTTGGGAAGAAGACTAGTGGTTTTGTAGAAATATTAGAGGTTTTTCTATCTGTAGAAATAGTAGTTTTATTTTTCTTGGTAAGCCTTCACTTGATTTCTTCTTTCAACACTTCAGTCACTCAAATTGTTGGTGAATTTAAACTTTTAAGTTTAAATGATAGTAATATTTAAGAATGTATTTGCTGCAAGCGGCAGATTATTTCTTTTGAAGGCATAGGCAGTGCACATACAAGCATGTATTTTCATCCAGTCTAACCTATCTGTCTTTGTGGTTGGGGAATCTGTGCACAAAGTTTACATATGACAATTGTCTTCTTTTGACTGCCTTCCTGTAGTTTTTATTCAAGGCAAATTTGTCAGTTGTAGTAGACAGCCAGTATTCTCTTTCAAAGCTGTCTGGCAACTGTTTATCCATCTGTATCTTTATAAAATGCATGATGGAGATTTTATTGAATTTGTTTTGGCACTACGATACCTTTGTTCAGTTCCCGGATATATCAACTCTGGTTTACTGTCATTATCACTAACTGCCTCATAGAATTACAGCTAAGGGAAGTAGGGGGGTTCTGTTTGTTTTGGGTTTTAATTTTTGAGTGTTGAAAAGGTGTCTGTCACAGCCAAAACAGATTTGACATGGCAAATTTTATTTATTTCCAGTTAAACATTTCATAACTGATTCAGGTATTGAGAAACAAAGAAGATAAATAGTTTTATACTTAGGGAAAATACCTTCCCTCCACCTTTCCCAGGCTCAGCTTGACTCTAGGCACCTTGCCTTTCCTCTTCCTCCTCTCCACTCCCAGTGTTACTGTTGGAGGTTACACTGTGTCTCTTGGGGGAGCAAAGGATGGTGCAGGAGGTTGCGGTTAGCATGTACTTGCTGCTTACTCTTTCCCCCATCTGTACCTTTCTTTGTGATGTCCTCTTCTCCAGTGTGGGTTCCTCCATTACCTCAGTCCTTTTGTTAAGGGCACATTTCAGATTCTTATGGTACTTTGACTACTATTGTGTGGCTGTATCCTTGCAGTACATATCTTGCATATTTTGTTGAAGTGAAAGATAAGTAATTTATGCTTTAATTTGCTTTTAGAACTTGCAGAACTCATTACCTCTTCAGGAGACAGGGACTGTACAAGATTGTACATATGCTTACCATTTTATAGAGGAAGAAATTGAAACCTGAAAAAATTGCATGCCTCTTGCAGACAGAAGAAAAAGCTTTGTGTGTTCCTGGCTCACAGACCTGTGCTTAATCACCTATTTAATTTTCAGTTATTGGGCTAATTATTGGCAAGATGGACCACACTTCATGCTATTGTGACTAAATTGACTTTGGAAGTCACAGCAGAAAAAAACGGCCATATGGTTGTTCATCCCAAGTTTAATGTCTGTGTATTATTAATAACTCCATAATGCCTATAATTTATTCAAACACTTTTATCTTCTGCAGATTTCTGCTCAGTTGTAACACTTGTGGACCCATCAAATGCGAAGTTAACGTGCTCTCTTTTCAGTGGAAATCTGGATTCCCTGCCAAAAATTTACAAAGTTGGAGATATTGTTCGATTTCATAGAATAAAGGTATGTACTAGGATGTAGGGGGTTTGTGTGCTTGGTTTTTTGCAGTGAGAGGACTGTAAGAATAATTTAATTCTTCAGGTACTGAAATTAACACATGGAGACATTAGATGAAGCAGTTGATTGATAAAACAGCCTGTCTGGGGTTGTTAGTGTGCAATGTCTACCTGCTGCTTTGATATTTTCCTGCCTTACCTTATTCACCTTTATCAGAGGCCATGAAGGAAACAGTGTTTATAGCTTTAGCGCTGCTTCTGCTGAATGTTGTTCTTAGGCCTGCTGCAACTGTATAGGGAAGAGGGACCATGCTACACAGACTGAATGGAAGTTTTGTAATGCTTGACCATACTAGAGGTACAGAATAGTACAAAAGACACGATTTTACATGTTACATATTAATTTGCAAGATAACCGTATACAGTTATATATTTTATTTTTGCTTAAAATAATTATAGCAGAAATAAGCAAACGTCCTGAAAGAAGCCAGTTACAAAAAAAACCAAATTGCATATTTAAACACTGTTGAGAGATCTAGGAAATTCAGGATTGTACAAAAGGATGATGAAAGCAGTAAAGATCAGTAGTCCTAAGCATGTGCGCTTTGATATGCCGTAGCAGGAGAACAAAGAAGAAAACCCCATGACAATAAATGTAAGAAGTGCTAAGATTTAGCCAGTTATTGAGATTTGTACCACTGAGATTATTAAGAAAGAACTTGTTAAGATTTAGAAACAGTGTTCAGTTATTCCTGCATATTATAAATACTTAAAATGGAGAGAGAAATTAACCTACCTGTTCTGGGTTAGTATAAAGGCTCCTTAATGTCATCTATATGTATAATTAGAGTAGAATTAAACTATATTTAGATTTTGAAGCTTGCGTTACTAATCAGTACCTGAGATGTGTGGTTAGTCTTGGGAGTTCATTGATTTGACTTCAGATGAGAAAGTCTTATGCTAAATTTTAAGTTCTCTCTGAATCCAGCAGGGTGTTACACAGATATTGTTTCTGAAATTCAGTGGAGAGAGAAACATGTTTATTGCTTCTGAAATAAAAATACAAAGTTTATATACGTGGAAATAGAGAAAGTAAATAGGAGCCTGATTAAAAGAACTGAAACATTGCATGTCTGTGGTAGGTTAACACTGGAATTTTTTTTTCGAGATGGAAAGAACAGGTTCAAAAACCAAAGATCACTGTCATAGAAGTTATGTGTGCACCCTCTTATGCAAACACAGTAGTGTCTCAACTCTATCTTTTAGTATAAACTTATTAAGGAAACTTACGGATGTAGCACATGTAAGGAACCTCACTGTTCTCCTGATTTGGCATCACATTTTTGAGGACATTATTCTAAAATTCCTGTCAATTGGTACTTCTCCGTTCTTCAAGATGATGTTTCATTATTTAAAGATGGGTTTGTCAATCTCCCCCATATACACCTTTTTCATCACATCTGAGCTGTTTTAAGTGGTTTCCAGCCTTAACTGACCTCCAGCTACTCACAATCCGTGTCTCCTCAGATGCATAAACTGACACCTTGTTTAATTATTTTCTAAGTTAGAATGATCTGAAGTCACTAAGTAGTCTTTTTCTGGATGAGAATGTCTTGACTACCCCAGGCTAACAAACAGCTACTTTGGAAGTTTTCATATGTGATCTGAGCAGGTAAAAATCTGACATAGAAGCCTGGTGCCAACTGCTGGGAGTGAACTGGGAGGGGGGTGACCTCTTTCTCTCTTGCACCTGCAACCAGCATAGCATGTATGATTGCTGGGCCACACAATTTTCAATTAAAAAAAAAAAAATCTAATTAGAGTTTTAATTACATTGTCTGCAGTTCCTTCTTAACTCTCTTCTTTTGTCTTCCGGCCTTATCACCTTCTCTTAACTTGCTGAATGGGCAGCAATTGAGGGTAGCAGAGGCTACAGCCTTCCAAAGCTGTGCTTACCAGTGAGGACAGAAATACGTAGTCCTTATAGCATGCATTCACATTTCCCTGTCCCAGATATGCTTTTGAGAGTCTTCCAAGAAGTTGACATTGATAGCAAACACATTTCAAAAATGACTGCTCTCAGCTCCTAATGAGTATCTTCTCTTCCTAGTAACACAGGTGTTGGCAAGGTCCGATGGTTCAGAGCTAATAAGAACTTAATGGAGAGGATTCCGTTGGGTTCACTCTGGGTAGAGAATAATTTTATTTGCTCAGTATTTGTTGCAGACAATTAAAATTTTAAGTGTCTTTGTAACAGAACTGAAAGATTAACCAGTTTTAATTAAATTCCAGTTAATATTCCTTGAAGTGCGTTTTTATGACTTCTTATGATGATTACTTATGAATTATAGTGCTTAGTGATTTGCAGTACTATATTTCGGCCTTCAGCCTCAGTCAGTGCTCTGCAGAGATGACAGTGGGGGGGATTCCCCTAACCAACACTGTAAAAGCTAGGCCCGTGATCTGATTGCCTAGCCCCCATCTATCTTCATGGCAAAGAAGGAGTTATCTCAAATGGAGTTTTCTTGGAACTTTTTTTTCCTATAGTTAACTGTGGATGCTCTTGATATCTTAGACTTAATGCCTAATGTTTAAGCTGTTAAAGAGAGGGACAAGGCAACCTGCTGGTACTGACGAAACCTGCAGTACTTTATCCTCACTTGACTTAGGAGTTTTGGCATGTATTCTGCCTTTCTTGCATTACTCGAACCCTGCCATGATGACAGAATTGTTAATTTCCTCATTGGCTTTTCTCCAGTATTCCTTATTACCTCTGAGTGATTTACAAACAAAAAATTATTCCCTCACTCTTAGTGAAGTGAATTGGTATTTGATTTCCATTTTAATGTTTGGGAATCAGAGAAAAGTGAAGCACATTCTTGTTTAGGCGTTCATCTTGTTGAGCCTACACTAGTTGTCTAATACAGTCACTGTCTAGAATGTGTTTTGGTGGGTCTTTTTCCCAAATACACGGCATTCTAGAGCTGTGTGACTCATGTGGAACACTTGGAGAATGAAGACCAAAGGAGTGACCTCTTATTATAAACTTTATTGTAGGACATCCTCAGTATAACATAATCTCTGTAGCAATAACAAGTCTTAATTCTCAAGGTTTTGTCATGTCTTAAATATGTAGGAAATATTCCAAACTATTCATTTTTTACTTTACTAGAATTTTCTCAGATATACTATACTGCTTTCTCTGAGGAATGTTTCTAAAGCAGTATCACAATACGTGCTGTTTTTTTAAAATTATTATCAAAACAAAAATTATTTCAGCTGGTTTAAGTATATATTTTGACTTCTGCTTAGGTAAAAGATACCTTACAGTGAGGTCTTCAGATGAACGTGTACTCACATTGGAATAGAAGTTTGGACAGTAAATTTCAGGTGATAAAATAATTCAAAAAACAGATTAACAAAAATAAAACCCCCAAGCAAGCCACAACACAACTTGATGTCTTGAAATAATTTTATATGTATAAATAATAATCAAGTTTTAAGTTCAGTTTACTCGTGTTTCAAAATATTGTCTTGAATTCCTGATCCGCAAATTGACAGTAAAATTTATTTTAGGAAATCTTTCTTCTTAGTACAAGAATGTGTACATTAGCTCAGTATATGTTGTTTTACAAGGCATTTGTTTCATATTCAAAAATGATCTGTGACTGCAGTGATTTTGTAATAGTCCTTTGCTTCTGCAATTTAATGATCAGGTTTGATGGAAAACTACCTTGGAGATGCTATTATGCCAGCTTTATACATTACTTAGTATTGCACTTTTCTCTTTTATTGAGTGAGGTGAATAACACCAGCTGCAGTAAAAAAAAATAAAAATAATTCAAGTGGTTTAGGCTGCTGTAAATCTATTTATAAATGTTTCAAGATTAGCTTCTTTTCAATGAGCATATTCAGGATAGAGTTGTACCCCGTAGAAATCACTAGAGTTTATTGTCCATATAGTTTGTTGAGGTGACATTTCACCTTTTGTTCTTTAGTTCATAAAAACTATGCCAAACACTCCTGCAATGTGTATTTGAATTTACTTGCTTGCTTAGAAAAAGCCAAATATATTGTATCTGCTTTGGTTTTGTGCCAGAAGATACTCTTGTTTAGCAACCCTTATTTATTGAATTTATTTAAAATTCTCAGGGAATTTTTAAAGCAATAGCCAGCTGGCCTCTCCCTTGCTTCTCCCCCCAGTCCACCTTTTTTAAAAAATGCTCTCTAAAATGGGCCTAGAATTGGCCTCTTACTTTAAAAAAGCCCTCTACAAATGACACAAAATCTACTGAGGGGGAATTGTCATCATACAGAAAAGTCTCAGATTAGCTCTTTTCCCTTAGTTTAATAAAATTTCAAAATAATTTGTGTGTGAAAAATAGAACTAATTTAGGGTATAACTGCTTAAGTTGATGAGAGACCTGCTTAGAGTAGATAATGAAACAGCATTTGTCCATGGATTTTGTTTATTTTACATTCCAGCGATTCCTCATCACTCCAGCACTGATTTGTTTTTAAAGGACAAGCCTGGAGGACTTCTGTTGACCATCATCTGTTCTGTGGGTCTGACATATGTAATTTTCCAGCTTTGAAATATTTTGTTTTGTAACCCATTCTACACTGATTTTTCTTGTTTGCTCTGTTGTTCACTAAATAATGTTGTTGAATGCTGTTTGCCTTTGAGGTATTGTGGCTTCCCCACATACCTCTGCCTTATGGACATTTGGGTTTGCTTCAAGATCATTAGTAACCTTCTCATTATGACACATCAGGTTTACCTTCTTACATATTTAATATTTTTATTATTTATTTTTAAACTGCCCTTCCCTCCATTAAGGCTGACTTCATATCCACTAAATGAGGGTGTTGGGAGATGTCAAAAGTTCAGGCACAGCCTCATGAATGTTCAAAACATGACATAAAGGATTTGAGGAAACAGGGAAAATAGTCTATGGTGAAATATTAGTGGAAGCCTAGGGAAACAAAGTAGTTTCTTGAACTAGTTTCCTGAAAGGTTTAGAGCCCTCATAAATAGGCTAGATGTCTAGGACAGAATTTTAGTAAGAAAGAAGTCAAGATATTTTGATGATGATTTAAACGAATCAGTGAAGAAATAAACAGGTATACTGGAAATTAAAACACTGTGAGAAACATTTGATGCCTTAGAAAAGATCCTTAAAGATACGCTTGAAGTATCTTTTGATAATGGATGAATGAGTAAAAGTGATAAGAGTTTTCTTCCCCTCTGGATGTTACCTGTTTTGAGAAGCTATGGGATATAATGCCAGTGGCAGCAACTGAAGTAAATGTGTGTGTGGAACATATTTTTCTAGATCATTCGTAATGGGCACGAATTGATTATAAAACTATGTATTTTCCTGATTTGTCCATTGGCTTTTCTTGAATTTTCAATATTTAAAGGTTTAAAGACTGAAGCTTTTCAGTGTTATAGTGAACTAAAACTACATCCTGAAAGAGGGTAGATTTAGATGAGAAGTTAGGAAGAAGTTGTTTATTATGAGGGTGGTGAGACACTCAAACAGGTTACCCAGAGAAGTTATGGCTGCTTCATTGTGGAAGTGGCCAAGGCCAGGTTGGACAGGGCTTTGAGCAGTCTGGTCTAGTGGAAGGTGTCCCTGCCCATGGCGGGGGGGCTGGAACTAGATGATCTTTAAGGTCCCTTCCAACTCAAACTATTCTGTTACTCTATGATTCTATGAATTGACGTGCTCCATTGGTCAGGTCTGGAGAATACTTAAGTAAATGAAAATTTGTCCTAGAGGTGATCTTTGATGCATTTATGCATTAATTAATTATGCATTTATGCATTAATTAATAAAGGAGTTCCTGTCACCAAAACTGAACTTTGTTTACGATTTTCCAAGGAATACTTGATTTGGGTGCTTTTTAAATTTCAGTGTGCTTATAAAATGTAGGCCTAAATAACTGGCAATGTTTTGGTAAAAAATGTTACTGTTTAGAACTTCTGTCACATATTTCAGATTCTGCTCTTTTAAATCAGTAGATTTTCAACCATTTGAAAATTGAGCACTAGGAATCCTAATCTATATTGTCTCACAAGTGCTATATGGAGAAGTCTTGCTGGTTTTTTGGTAAGTAAAAATTAAAAAGGGATGGATCAAAACAGCCAATTTGAGATTTCTGATGATTGCTTATATATATATATATATCCTGCAGTGCTTTTATATAAGTGCAGGGAACAGGAAGGTTAGACTAGTTCCTTGAAGGAATGCTTCAGACTTTAAACACTGTGTTTTATATGGTAGCAGATACACAACTAAATCAGCAGGATAGAGGGGATCTGCCATGTGCAGGGTGGTAGACGTAAGAGTAGTTGTGAGAGCTGTATTCATAATTCAGTGCATGAAAGCTGGTCACTGCTTGCTTTATAGGAAAAAAATAACTCCTAGAGCTGGTATTTTCTTTTTCAGTTCCATAATATCAGGAAATGGGGCTATTGTGAGAGGCAGAAAAGAGGAATCCGTAATAACTTTGCTCTGCCATTGCTCTGCTGTGTGACCCCTAAAAATTGTGCCTCAGTTTTCCCATCTGTAAAAGCAATCCTGATGTGTTCCCCACACAAACGTTGTGAGATATGTGAATGCTCTGCACTGATGCTGTATATTTACAGGTAGTCTGCCTCTTTAAAAAAAATCTTTAATGTTAAACTATATTTTCTGCTTATTCACTTTGTTTTCTTGTTACTGTGAATTTTCTTTTTTTTATTTCATTTTTATTTTGACTCCATTCTAATAGCACCAGGAACAAAAGTGATCAATGGTCCGTTCTTCATGCACATGATAAAACAAATGTATGTATATTTCAATGCAGTGCAACCATTTTTTTTCTTCATACTTTGTTACAGATCAGGGAGTACAATGGACAGATGCAGGGAATTACCAGTGCAGGATTTGCATCCTTGGCATTTGACGGAACTGTAGGAGCACCAATAGTTCCTCGAACCTCTACCAAAGGGTACAGTTTCATGGATGAAGAACAGAAAACAGTAGAAGATTTACGTATTTGGGCAGCCAGTAATCTTTCCATCTCTGGACCAGCAGCAAAACTGTCTGGTGTTCAGCCAATGCTGTTCTTTGATCTCACTTGCCAGCTGGTAGGAAAAGCAAAAGTGGATGGATCTTCTTTTCTTCTAAAGGTAGATTATTTTTTTAATAATAATTTGTTATGTTTATTAAGGCATTGTGATTCAATTTTTGATAAAACAGGCATATTCATTGCTTTAATGTTATGTAGATAAGTATTTCAAGGTTAAGTAAACTGATGAACCTTGACCATTTTATTTCCATGTAAACAAAACAGAAATCTCAGTTCGCTTTAAAGTTCTTCATCTGATTTATTTCTTTAGCGAGGTTTTGTAAGATGGCATTGGTATGGATCACCATTTCACAAACATTTGTAGATAAATATGACAAGATTTCTTAAAGTTGAAAAATATTGTTAGTTTTCAATTTTAACCTTGCTTTTTAATTAGCAGCAATTGTTGCTTGTTTTTCTAGATCTGCTGGATATAATTAATGCAGTAAGTAGCACTATCTAAGGAATGGATTATGTTACCTATCTTGTTGGATTTTAGGTAGCTGCTTTTAGTTGTACATAAATGCTTTGGGGATCAGCGCTCACTGAAAATATGAAACGCAAAGTGCCACACACCTTTCCCAGGGTGATCCTTAATGTCAGCTAAATAAAAAGGAGATCTGCATAATTTTCCTGGGTTTAGCTCCAGGTGTAAGAGTCTGATGTTATTCCGAAACTCCCTTGTAATTTTTTTTTTCTTTCTTTTAGAAGTTGACTGTTAAAATGTTAGTGAAGAACAGCCTGTTATTTTCCATTTTATGACTTCATAAAATTATTTGTTCTACTGTATTAAGCTGTACTGCTACAACATTTTTAGAAACAGCACAATTCATTATTCCTTCATTAAAGCAGCAAAGATTTTTCTCTTGATGCTTGCACTACACAGAGACAAACTGAAGTGTCATCCTATAATATGCTTTGCAGCTGTTACGAACATTTCCATTTAATTATCCCATATGAAATAGATGTTTAATGAGACCCAGTAAAATTTCAGAACTTTGTACTGTAATGAAGTTGTTCATTAATAAGTATATGTTCAGCATTGAAGGACCCTTTGCAAGGACAGAGACAAGTGCTTTTATAAATTATTGATATTTCTTTACACTCTATTGTAAGATCTGAAATCGATTTTGTCAGGTTTGTATAGTTAAGATAATGACTTGGGGAGAAAACTTAGGATAAGCTTAGGAAGGTAAAAGCTTGAAATCAAATAACAGCAGATAAATTTTTCTGATACATAATTCCTTTGACAGTATATTTTTTTAGTGGTGTAAAATATTTAATACTTAAATCTATATTAAAATACATCAGACAAGCTTAAAAATGGTATATTAACATCGGTAGGCTGGTGGTAATTTCCTCCATTTTTCAAGCATGGCAAAATCTCTTTCTCATGTCAAATGTTGGTCACAAGAGAAGAAGCCTTTTTAAAAATTGCAGAGAGATCCCTATTTTTTTTATTTGCTAAACAAAAAAACAAACAAACAAACCCACCAAAACAAAAAAACAACAAATGCAATATCAGCTCAAATGGAGTGGTCATTAACTATTGTATTATTTTGGTTATATGGTTTGTAATAATGATTTAAATTTACCATGTCATTCCAAGTATATCAGTTATATTAATGGTTGATTATACTGTAAAACATAATGATTATTTTAAATGTTGAGCTCATGTAACTAGTGGGGATTGCTTCAAAGACAACTAAAATGAATTTCATTGATTTTGTGCATCACCCATAGCATAACTTTTAATATTACACTCAATAAATTAATTGGGATATGCTCAGCTTGGGGCTGACATGGCATAAAAAGCTGTAGTACTTACCTTTTTCTGAGTATTTCGTTATTGAAACTGATGGACACTAAAAAAACTCACACTAGAAATTTTTCTGTCATTTATGTCTTTCATAAGAGTGTTACTACTAGTCTTTTCTTTCCTTCTGTCTGTCAGTTAAATTGCCAACGTTAAGCTATGTCACACAATTAGCATGCTCCGCTGAAGAGAGAAACAGGTTTCGTCTTTCCCATTTCAGTGTTTTGCCCACCACGATGGTCAAAGGTTGCCACTAACTATTCCTTAGCTCCAGTCTGTTCATGCTGGATAAACAGTTGAGGTTTTGCTAGCACTGATTTTTTTTTTTTAAATTATTATTATTATTTTTAATATTAACAAATCCCAGGTCTCAACACTTGATCATATTCTCTGTAGAGGATATTTTATACTCTGTAAGGAATGATAATTAAAAATAATAAAATCAAATTGAAGTTATTTAAGGACTTAAAGACTAGACTTCAGTTAAGATTTCTTATTGTTATCAATTTCTAATCAACAACAAATTTGTTAAAAGAAAATTATTTACAATCTCAATCTACAGTATTCTGGGCATATTGAAATAGTTCTCCTGCATTGCAGGTATGGGATGGCACAAAATGTCCCTACCCAACATGGAAGGTGCCTGTGGAAGCAAGAGACGTGGAAGGAGAAAAAGGTCATCTTCATCGGCTGCGAAATCTAACAGTGGACATTCTAGTTTATGACAACCATGTACATCTGGCAAGATCGCTTAAGGTAATGCACTGTTTGAGATTTCTAGCTCTCATTTTGTGGCCTATTTTCTGCTTAGAATGCACTTCAGAGAATGTGTCAATTCAATTGCACTGTTAATTCGTTTCAGATGTTCCTCTTTATCTTTCACTGTATTTCCCATACCTTTTGTTTGAATGCAAAACCCCTTCAACATGTGTAGAACAGCCTCATTACCCTAAAATTGCCATGAAAAAAAAATCTTTCAATTAAGCAGTTCTTTTCAGACACTGCAATACCATATAGAATTCTGTGAAAATAATGCACTCAGAAAACATATTCTATGCTTTAGAATTATTTTTTAAATTATGGAAAGTGGGGTTAAACTTGTAGTCCCAATAAAGGCCTGTAATTCTAAAGTCAATAAAAGATTTGCTATTCTATAAACTTCTGCAATTTGCAGTGCAATCTTCATTTAGTGGGTCAGTAATGTTGATTATGCTTAGATAGAGAAAACAACAACATAATTAAACATTTGATCTTCAACAATACTGCCATCTTGCTTCTGAATACAGTAAATTATCAAAGAATAATTCATTTTATGCTTTGCCCAATATATACCCAAGCATCATGTTTAAGGAGTTTACCAGAAAATAAAGGTAAGTGATAACCATTTGTTAGGCTGGGGCTATCAGCAAACATAAAATCAATTTGATATATTAATGCCTGTTCATAAGTAAATGACAGATAGCAAAATAAGTTGTCTTTGTGTAAGAATTCATAACAAAACTCAGTCACAGAAGTATTTCATTGCTTGCAGGTTCTATTCCAGAATTTTTCTTTTGCTAACTGATGTAGTCTATTGATATAAATATCAACTGATACTCCAGTGAAGGAATAAGTTTTGAAAACTAAGGGGAAAAATATTTTAAAAGTAATAAAGCATATTTTCTTCGGCAGCTGGGGATACTCCCTTTATTGCTCTCTCCCATTTATATTCAGGAATTCCTGTTGGATATGTGTTACATGGGATGTCTTCATCAGCTCTCTCTTTTTTTTTTTTTTTTTTTTTTTTTTTTTTTTTTCTTTCCTGTGAACCCTTTCTTACTTCTAAAGCATCCGTGGCTTTGCCGTGTAGCGGAAGCTCTGATGCCAAAGGAACCTTAAGAAACCTGGTTTGAAGTACCGAGCAACATGGACTGTTCTGGCTATGTCCAAAGTTGCAGTAGTTTCACTCATGCAACGTGTAGAAGTTTTAAGTTAGATCATTTTTGAACACTGCTTTTTAGTGGATTGTCTTAATGAAGTCATTAAAGAATAAGTACTGATATCTTGACAGTTAAAACTTCAGGAAGATTTACTAAGTTCAGCTTGCAATGTGTGCAGTTAATTTTATTTCACAGAATAATCTAAAGATAATAGAATTTGGGGTGACTTTTCCTCAAATGGAAAATTTAATAAAAGGTTTGGTTTTAAATACTGGTGGAAATCATGTCATGTCATAAGAAAGTATAATTGAAATACTCTATATTAACCTGTTTAATATTTTATTTAGTTCAGGGTCTTGTTATGCAAAAATTTTTTAAGAAATCATTTACGTAGACGTATAAAACCAGAGAGCATTTAGTGTGTGCATGTGCACCTTCCTGAGTGTGAATGCAGAGAACACTGTGGACAAAGTGTAGTAAATGTCTTGCCAGCTTATGGTTTCAGAAATAATAAAAGTACACTATTTTTCATCTATCTCTTCTGCATTTGACAGTAGCTTAGAATTGCCTTTTTCAATGTAAATTGCTATGGAATTGTTAGGTTACACTCTCCCATGCTGTCAGGTACCATTTGGAACGACAGTTGCAGCTCTTAAATGATGTTTTATGTAGGAACAATCTGTTTTACGCAGCCTTGATACCAAGAAGAGCAGATTAGAGAGGAAAAAAAAAAATACTCAGACACAGAAGCTCTGAGCAAGCACTACAAGTCTATAGAGCATATGTAATGTATTATAGTGAATTTTTAACAAATCCTGGAGCACAGTGTCAGGGATATTCCTGCAAGAGTTTGTTAAAAGCTCCTTGTTTGGATTGTCTATCCAGAGAACACTGAAGATAGGAGCATTTTATCCCATTTTCTGAAACAGTCAAATAATATTTACAATTTTCAATGGAGAGAACTTTAGTAATACTGAAGGTACACTACAGTACCTTACAGCTGATACCGTAAGTAGACTTTTTGTCCCCTATGTTTATTTGCCTCCCTTTCCTGCTGGGCAAGATTGTGGCTTTCAGCATTTGCTGCCTTAACAGAACACAAACAGAATTTTCAGAAATCTCATCTCTGAAGGAAATTATTTCCTGAGGCATAAAGACACAAGCAAGAGCTACAGCTAAGCAAAGGCACTGATGATCACTGCTTTTTCCTGAATTTCCCTCTTCCTCAGCTACCTGGGTGCATGGAGCTTTCTCTTTAAGAGAACCCTAGCCTGCAACTAAGTCTCCAGAGTACAGTCACTCCCCACAGGCTGAGGTTTATTATTCTTCAGCTTTTCTCATCCCAGTTTTTCCAGAGGGTCTCAGGATTCACTGGCTTTGCCATACACGGGTCTGTAACGTGGGTTTCTCCATCTGGGGCATTTTGCTAGATGGTAAGCATCAAGGTGAGTGAGCATCCGTGCTCAGCCGGTGCACAGTAGGGATCCAGCTGTCTACAGTGGCTTAGAGATTTCTTTATGTATTACCATTCATTGAATATGTGATATTGTGCTCTTATGGCTTGATACCATCAGTTTTGTGTTGCCTTGCGTTTTCTGGGCAGTACAATTAAAACAACTAACCTTGAGTATGCATACAAATCCTAGTTCGTAGTTTCACAGTATTTGCTTCATGTTACGTGTCTTCAGTTGCAGAATTAGAATATTTTCAGCTGTTCCTCCTGCTGTATACGTCATGTCTTTTTTGATACTACTTTGGACTAAGAAGTCTTGATTGCTTTTTGAGTGTCTGAGTGGCATTTCCAACCTGCAACTTAAATAAATGAGTTACATGGCTGTAATAATTTCTAGCTTCCTAGTTTTTCAGGCCTGGGTAGCATTCCTTGGACCCATCAGTGGTATTTTCCCTACTTCTGTCTTTGTACTCATTAAAAGAGGAAAAAAACCAACAAACCACAACACCATCCCACCAAGTCCTCCAAACTCTTTAATGATTTTAAGTTGATATTTTTTATTGCAAAGGGCGATGCCCAAGTGCTGTGTGTATGCTTCCTCTCATTTGCAAAAAGTTGTGCACAATCTACTCAATAAAATTAGACTATTGGTATGATGAAATTATGACAAAGAAATGTCATTGAATATAATCAGCCATAAAATAGGCATAAAAAATAGTACAGATTATTTTAAGTGATTCCTGTAAATAGACAGCCTCTTGTCATGAGTTTCTTTCTGGTCAGACATGAACATTTAACTGCCATGATAAATGACCATTCCAAATTCATCAGTGCCTTAAAATTGAATACAACCCTATAATTTTTTGAAATAATTATGGAAAATTTTGAGAGAAATGAGAAAGTTGTTTTATTTGGCTAACTACAGGCAACTGTATATGTAACTTCTTCATTTTACTTCTTTTAACCTTAATATTTATTTTTAAAATAGTCATACTTGAATTAGACTGCGAATAGACTCTTAGTCTATTTTATATTACTGCAAGAAATGTGTTCTTACTGTTTTAATTTCATTTTAAATGAACTTGCTCTAAATGAGGTTCTGTTTTCTAAATAAGCAGAACTGCTGTAGTCAAGTAAGCAGTTGGTTTTGTAGTAGATTTTAGATGTGGCTCTGTAAATCATGGTGTTTACTTTAATGTAGATTATAATTTCTTCTCAGTCAAGTATATGAAATGTACTCGGTCTGCAGGCATTCTGTAAACAACAGAAATACAGGGACATTTTCAGCAGTAACTCCCGCATTCGCTCGCCGCCGTTAACAGTAAGCAATGCTGCCTCCTAAAGGAGCTCACGGAAACTGCACTAGAAAGATATTATAGTGATCAGAAATCTCGGGACAGTAAGACGTGTAATTTGGCTGACTTCTTGCAGGAATTTCAGCACAAAAGTCTAGAAAGCAAAACCAGCACTTTGTATTCTTGCCTGGACTCTCCCCTCCCATGTTTAATGTTTTATGTTTGTGCGTACAGTAAATAGTAAATACTTTTCATACATGGTTTTTGAAAGAAAGAAGTTCTTCAATTATAATCAACTTTTACCCACTTATATACAAATTACTCTAGGGGAAAAAAATAGTTTGTCACTATTAAATTGACATAAGGTAGTTTGATAAGGAGAACTTTGCTAAGAACTTTTAAAAAAAGCTTTCTCCAAAAGCAGTTGTCATAGTCATTAAATTAGTTTTATAATATGACTGTCCCTTGCATTTTTGGATATTCAACATAATTAAGTGAAATTTAGCACCTGGGAAAAATAAAAAAAGGCTTTAGATCAGCCTCTGAACTGCCACCGAAATGCACAAGCTGTCATGTTGATACGCTTTGAATGAACAAAATGAGCAGCCCCCTGATGATGCAGATCAACTAAAACTCGTAAGAGCTCCATGCTAGAAGCAAAATAGGTGCAGGTTGAAGTGTGCTTTTTATGTCCCTGGTGCCTCAATTTGAAAATACGCTGCCTTTTTCAGTGTGATTATTGTTTAAAAGAGCAGTTTGATACCAGCATTATATACTCATAGCCTGTTCCTTGATGCAGATGATGATTCTAGAATCAGGCTGTTGCTTTACCTGTTTTTATGTATATATACATACATTTATAAGTATCGTACTAAGACCTGGCCAATCCAGTCTAATAGGGATACTTTTTAGGTTTCTACTGGTTAAAGCAGGAGCTGAAATAGAAGTGAGACCTAACAGGCTTCTGCTGTAATATTAATGTTAATTGAAGTAAATTTAAAGTAATTCATCATTTATATAGGGCTATTTAAAAGATACTTAGAGTGAACATAAATTCAGGTTATTGAATGTGTGTAGCTTGCCAGCTATCAGCTGGATCTTAGGTTATACTTTAAAAAAAGGTTTCGGGTGCTAGTTAATTTGATTCAAAGGCTTTTAAGACACATTGAAGGAAAATTAACTATCTAATTAAGTCTCCAGATTGTCTACCTTTAGAACCTTGGTTTGGGTTTACGCTTTTAGGGAGGCGAGAGGGAGGCATAATGGGAGTGGTATGTTGAAATAAAACCAAATTTAAAGATGTATTTGATGTTCATGCCTCCATAACTTCTTTCTTAATAGGAAGAAGGAGGGGAGTGAGCGAGCGGCTGCATGGTTCCGAGTTACCGGCTGGGCTCAAACCACGACAATAAGTTAGCCTAAGTCCATTTGTATAACTTGACAAAACTGTTTTAGGGAACACAAAATAATTCTAAGCAAAACAAGATGTACTCCATGTACCCAAGGAGAAAATCTAACAGAGTTAGGATCAGTGCCAGAATCTTTGAATTTCTAACATGTGTTACCTTGTATCCTGGTGCTGAAAAAATCTTACCTGTAATGTAAGAGACGATAAAGAAATCTGGGTAAGCAGATGTGTTTGCATGTAAATATAAATAGATAATAGTCCAAGCATGGTGATGGACATGAGGTCAATTGCTGAGTGTGATCATAAATGGAGAAATCACAGCATGTCAGTCTCCAGAGGGCCATGCTGTGAATACAGAAGACAAACTGTGCCCTTAGGAAAGGAATATATTGGCTCGTTTGATCTGTCTTCTTAAGTCTATGTGAGAATCAGATACAGTAAGAAGGCTTGTGCTGGTTCTGAATCAGCCTTTGCTGCCACTAATGCTGTCTGATAAAGCAAAACAAACAGGTCACCCAGAGAGGTTTTGGGGTCTCTGTCTTTGAAAATGCTCAAAACCCAGCTGGACACAGCCTGAAGAAATGTGCTCTAGTTGATTCTGCTTTGGGTATGGGGGTCAGACTAGGCACTCTCCAGAGGTCCCTGAAATTCTCAGTTGTTATGTGATTCAGTGAATACTGGGAAGAAGCTGTATGAGGCCTAGAATATTCCAAGTAAGCAAACAATTTTTTTTCTTTTTTTTTTTCTTCTTTTAGATTGGAAGTTTTCTGAGAATTTACAGTATTCATACAAAACAAGCCAGTGCTGATAATGAAGATGCCTCACATATAGAATTTCATCTTCATGGAGGCACTGGTTACGGTCGAGGAATAGGAGTCTTACCAGAAAGTAACCCGGATGTTAAGGATCTAAAAGTGTAAGTTCTATATGTAGGGGTGTTTTTTTTTCTGTAGCTGATTCTGGAAAACTCTAAGCTAATGTAACAACTGTAGAGATTAGAACTGTAAATGTGTAAGAACCAGAAGCTCTGGAACAGCATACGCCTTTAGCACCACTGAGATGAAGGTTACGTAAATAAAGGCTAATTTTTCAAATTTAAAATACAGTAGAGATTGAGATTTCTGTTCTATAGTGCTGTAATAATTATCACATTTATTCTCTTCTATACTGGCATATAATCTTTTAAAGATAAATCTATGGTTAAGCAAATTGTGCACATTTTAAAAGTGCATATGTGTTAACTGAAAGTGGTGAGACTTAAAGATACTCAAAATGAGCCATATAATATAAATTTTTTACTGAATAGTGTTATATACATAAAGAATCATAGAATACTTGAGGTTATAAAGGACCTTTAATATCATCAAGTCCAACCATTAACCTAACATTGCCAAGTTCACCACTAAACAATGTCCCAAAGCACCACATCCATTTAAATACCTCCAGGGGTGGTGACTTAACCATGTTTCCAGCTGTACAGATTTATTTTGGCACTATATTGTGTTTAAAGTTCCAGAAATTATTTGGAAAGGAGTGTCTCATCTTCATCATTAATATACATTCCTACAACTTCCAGCTCAATTGAGTTTATGTCTCAGCTGGAAAATCTGGACATTATACCTGTGTATTGATAAAGAGTAGGCTTCATATAAGTATATGTGTGTATGTATATATATGAAAGACTTACCTACATTATAAAATATTTATTTATTTATTTAGATTCTTGGAATCGGTGGATCTGGCTGACAGTCAGGATATGGAAAGCATGTCTTCAGTCGAATTAGATGGCACTTTTTACAGCGATACAGGTAGGAGCAATTGGAAGCTGATACGCTCTTTCTTCTGACACATACGTGGTCAAGATAAGGTCACAGTTATTGCTTCTGTAAGTGTATAATATTACTTCCAGACACAAAGCTTTAGAGAATTCTTTTGGATTATTGGACTGGAAATTGACATTACCCTAACCTTCTGTCTTGCAGCAGAAGCCTTTCATATACATGGAGAAATACATTCATAGGAGGTAGTGAATAAATTATTAAACACAGATGTTGTTTTATTCATACTATATTAGATTATAAAGCAGTGTTTAACTCCCTCTAAAGGGGGATTCCTCAGAGACAGACACTGAAAACACTACTAAACAGCTGCTTGTTTGAGGAGTCCTTGTAAAGCCATTGGATGGAAAGTTGTGTCAGTGGCAGAGTTGCAAGGTGCAGTGCCAGGGAAAAGTAGTATCTTACAGACGGTTCTACAGATCTCATATTATACTTTCAGTGGTATTTTTAACCCAGAATAACTAAAAATGAATTAAACTCTAAAGCTGTTTGGACACAGTTTGCATCTTTGCTTCTGGCTTTTAAAATCATATGTTACTTAGCCGTTATTGACATACTCTGACAGGATATTTCTAAAAGGATGCAAAAGTCAAGAATAAGTCCTTCATGTCTAGACCATAACACTGCAAATTTAGAAATAATTTTGCACATATTTACTGCACTGTGTACATGTAGTAGAGGTTGTTCAGAGGAGGCACCAGGCAGTCCATAGTGCTTTTAGAATAATGTATTTATGCTCTTGTCCAGAGGGATTACAGGGGGATGAATACAGTTTATGTTAGCAGTATCATTCACAGTATGCATTTGAAAAGTGTTCATTTTGATGGGCATTGCTATTTAATATATACACTAATTTCTCCTCAAGTATATTAACCTTTCATAATTAATGTTTGTCTCCTGCTTACTTTGTGTTTTGCAGTATTGTTTTCATACATTATCGGGATCTTCATTTTCCTTTGTTCAGCTTTTGGTTTTATGTGTGTATCTATCTGCCTGCCTGTCTATCTGGTTTTGTGTGTCCACATGATAAAGAAGGAATGAAAATAATTAGGAAATTCTTCTTGATTTTAGATTTTGAATCAGACTTGCAGAGGTATCAGCACTTACCTGTTACAGGTAGGAAACATTTTGACCTCAAGACAGATTTTATTTTTACTAAAGAACAAAAATATTTTTGAGACATCAGCTCAACAACATTTATTGTGATTTACCTGGAAGACTGTAGTAACATGTTATATTGATAAAACTGAGACTGTAACTGAGAGGGGAAGCTGGATATTAAGGGAAAATGCATACTTGGAATGGCCATTTCCCGTATTCCACATATTATGGTGTTTAATAGGTATGCATGGCTTGTTTCGTTTTGTTTTGTTTTTGTTATTTTGCAGTATTAACGGATCATCAGGATCTGAATAACACAGAACTGAAAACCATTCTGAACAGCACGGCTCCTCAGCAGTACCGCATTAGAGCAAAGCTGAGAACTTATAAACCACAGAAGCTCTATCAGTCTGTTAAACTTCATTGTTCCAAATGCAACTCTTTGTAAGTGTTTCACACAATAAAAGTAATTAAGAATTGTTCTATAGGTTTTGGGATGCCTAAATTTTCAGTGTATTTTCATCTTTTTTGTATAAAATGAGCTGAATGTAAATGTATTTTAATGGGTGTATCTAGAAAGATGACCTGTTATGTTAGGTCCATTGCTTTTGCGTTTAAAATAGTAATCCTGGAGCACAGGTGGAAGGAGTTCATGTGAACAGTACTGTGTTCATGAAATGAAAGTTCAGGTTCAGGAAGACCTCTTGTGTGCCAGTTCTATAGTCACAGCAGAAGAATTATCACCATCTGGTTTCAGAGGCAGGAATTATTCTATTCATTGGTGGAAGCAGCTGCTCTGGGGTTTGAAAGTGAAGTTGTCAGAATAATCTGCAGGAGTTGACGGTGTTTTTTCTTTAACACCACTCTGATGCTTGGCATCTACTTTCTTTCAGTGTTTTGTGAAATAGCTTTTGCTTTCCTTCTCCTTTGTCCCTTTTTTTTTTTTTTCCCCCTCCATTGTCCTTTTTATCATGGTTCATATTCCTGAAGCCCTGCCTTGCTTAGGAGAAAACATTCTAAGGCATTTTTGTGTGCCAACCACTGTCTTTTTGCCTGTTGGTGGCAATATTGGTGAAATTTGAATGACCTGCATTACTTCTCTGGATGACAACTGGAAATGTACAAATGGTACATTCTAGCAGAATAGGAAAGAAATTGTGTGGTGGTGCGGAGTTGCAAATTTTCCCTTTACAGGACATATGTGAAACTATTCTGCTCCTGTCCTTCTCCCCAACCCCCCAAATATGCAAAGTAAAATAGGCTAGAACATAGAACTTGAAATTATAGGAGTTTACACAGTCTTTCCACTCTACTGAAATGGTGTGCAGTTGTGTGGCCCTTTTAATGTGGATTCAGGCCCAACTGAAATTATGTAAAGCCTGTATAATTTTTTTTATTCTATGGATTTACATACATGTGGACGAAGTCGCAAGGCTGCCTCTGCTCCTTAATCCTAAAATTAGATTACTTGGCATATTTATTAACACGGAAATTAATTCTGTTGTCATGAGTTGCTATACAACCTTAAATGTCTAAGCTGATACAAACCAGTTTTTTTTCCTGTATATACTTTAACTCTCATGACTATATTTTAATATTTATTTGGAGTACTGTTGTCCTTGTTCCTAGGTTGCCTAAGGAGAAGCTGTTAGATTTTACTTACTCACTTTGGAAATTGTTTTAGGCAAGAAGTTCCACATGGAGATAAGTTGGCCTTGATTTTACAAGGGTCTGCCATTACTGCCCCAAACCCAGAATTATGCAACACATCCTGGTATGATTCTGTAATGTGGACTACACAAGACCAGAAACAAAGGAAAATAACTATTCATTTTGTAAGGCATAATGAAATGATTCAACAGCCTCAAAATGCTTTGCTTATGATAGAAGGTAAGACAAATTGCAAATATACCACTTCCTACAGCACAGTGTCCCCTCTGAGTATATATAAACTTAAGATACGTTGAAGGTGTATTGATTGTAAGTAGAGATGATCATAAAGATATCTTCAAAGAAAAGAAAAACTCAGATGGAACTTTAAGTTACTGTTGTGCAAACAGCAAAAAGTCATCTGTGAAAATCTTGTAAGATCTACTTTATGCCAATAAATTTACTATTGATTCTGCTAAAATTAACATCTCAATATGTTGTTTTCTAGCTACGTTTACTGATTTCTCAGTTCTGGTTTGAGAACTGAGAGTCTTCTAAAAAAAAATAATCTATTTTTAGTATTAATGTGGAAAAGTTTTTTGAAAGCTTCTGATAATATAAGCCTAGAATTAACTTTGTCAGCCTCTGGATGTCAGTGTTGTTCCAGATTAATAGAGCTTCTTGCAGCTAGAGGTATTTTTGGTTTGGTTTTTATAAGATTTCTTCAGAGGACAAAAATAGCCACTGGATGTTAAACAAAGCAATTTAGCAGTAATACTAATAAGGAATGTTTTGAATAGAAAACAATTGCATATAGTACCATTCTGAGTTTAAAACAAAGTCTTCAGTTGTGCTCAAGTGGTGGTGTGAATAAGTCAGGTGGCCCTTTGTGTAAGGATCAGTGACAAAACCCCTTCTGTTTTATAGTTCTGTTTTATAGTTGTTTTATAGTCAACTACTTCTGATAGTTGCTTTGGTTTTGACATGTTCCAAACTGGATTTTTGTTTTATTTTTTTTTTTTTCTCTATCTAACCTTATATTTGTGAAAACAAAAGATAAAATAATCTATCTCTACTCTGTGTTCCTAAAATAACTGGGAAAAAGAAAAACCCTATATACATAAAAAAAGTCTTGGTAAATCTTTTTTTCGGATATTAAACTGCCAGCAGATAAGTATGTGTGTATGTGGATATATGTGCTTCATGTTGGAGCTCAAGGAAAAGACATAATCAGTGTTTTCATACTTTTCCCAGAACACTGATCATGAAACTTGTCAAAGCTACATGCTTTTGAATTGTTATCTCTAAGATTTTGGAGGTGGAGATTTTGAAGTCCCCATAGAAATCTTCCCAGCACTTTTCCCATTACAGACAAACCTCAAAGGCCAGACATATTATAACATTTATTAGACAGACATCATCTAGATTCTACTCATTTGTTAAACACAAGCAATTTGCTCTTCTACAACACAATATTCTTCCTTATAATCATTATGCTGAAGCAAGGACTTCTTTTTGAGTGTTTGGCATCTTTTGGGCTGGAATTGAGGAAATAGTTGGGTAATGGACACAATTTTACATGACCCTCTACAGGTAGTGAGAGGAATCTATACCCGTTGCTACAAATTTGTTGAAATGAAGAGTGAAATGTTACAGTTAACAAGATTAACACTCCTTGCATGTCTTCATTATTTGTACATGAGATCACTGTGATTCATGTTAGTGTCAATCCTTGGCAGTTTTCTGTGGTTTATGCCAGTCTCTTAGAAATCAGAATACATTTGCTTGATGTAACTTCGTATTACAGCAAATTTGAAATTCTGGAGACCTTTTAGCAATGTCAGTTAAAACTGCCCTGAATTTTGTATGTTAATCCTTTGAATGAGAGTTCAGGTGTGCATGAGAGGTTTTATATGTGTCACTGTACTTGGAGGACCTTTGTTTTCTAACCTTTTGGGAAGCCATTTCAAATATCTGCGCCTCTGTTTTCTTTGATTTTTTTTTTTTTTTTTTAGTTTTTACTAGAAGTTAAGTTTATTGAAGTTTCGTGCTGTGCATTTTTCAATCACCAGTGATAATGCAATTTTATTGATTTTATTTTCTTATTACCTCTGTAATACAAGTGACAAGTATATGTGATAAATATTTTATAATCCAGTGTCCTAATTATTTGTCATAAAGTCTTTGAAACATCTTATAGTTAGTGGTGTACAACAAAGTTGTAGAATATATTTATTTTAAAACAGTTTGCTCTCTTTGTTAGTTGTTGTTCACTGTATCTGTTCACTGTTCACTGTAAAAATGTATGATATTAAATCATACATTTTTATTGAACTATGTTCAAATTACTGTTCTCTATGTATTAAATTAATAAATTTAACCACATTTCTACTGAATTGGTGAAATGTCAGAAAGATTCTGTAATCAGTTCTGCAGTCCATACTGTAGAGATAGAAGGCAGATTATCCTGTGACTTATAATAAATTTGAACCTTTTCCTGTCGCTGGAACTGGAAAATCTTAGGATTCCAGCTGTTAATATGTTAAATTTCTTCTGTGTTCATAGCATGGCCCCAGTTTAGTGGCACTCAAATTAGCATGAAGTTTGGTGGTTCTGCATTTCCCACCTCATGTCAATTTTGACGGGGTTGAATAACTACTTTTTCATAAACTGCTAGTTAAAAATTAATAGATTTTAGGAGCACATAGTTTGGGGTTTTTTTCTCTCTAACTAAATTGCTAGTAAAATCATAGTAGAAATTATATGAAGGTGATGCTAGCTAAATACAACTTCATGGTTACAGTGATAGCTACAAGGAAGATGTTAAGGCATCTGCTCTAGTTAATGTTCATCTTTTATTCTTTATTGAGTCTGTTGTTGAGTAAAAGTGAGAAGGTAATGGACCAATTTCTCAGTTCTCAATAGTGGATCTCAATTTTTATTGAAGGTCCTGAAATCAATATCTAATCAGCCAAGAATTGCAAGTTGTTTGATTTATTCTTGATTTATTCTTGATTACAGTTTAAAAAAAAACACTATGTCTTTCTGTTTTTAATAGGTGGAACATTAAAAGAAATCTGGAAGCTTACAAAAAGATTTAAATGTGTTATTCCTGTGAAATCCACAGAACATGATCTTGAATTATTAGATCTTTCAGCTCCTTTTCTTTTACAAGGGAACATAAAATATTATGGGTAGGTTAAAAGTATTTGTTGATATTTTAGTAGTAGCAGTAATAGATAGATATAATTTTCTTCAGTAATTCAAAACACGGTGCTCAAGGGATAACTTACCCAAAGATTCTTCGGTGCAAAATACATAATGTGATCAGCAGTACCGAGATCAGGGATGAAGTGCCATACTACTACTTTGTTTCAAATGACTCAGCTGCAACTGGGCTTTATCTTGCTCTATAAATTTTATGCCTTTAATTACACAGTGTCCCAGGTTCAGTCTTCCCTGTGGGGTGGGGGTGTGGTAGTATGCTACAGAGACGGAAATGCACACGTGAGCCTCTTTAGGTTGCAGAATTCCTAAATCTTCCACTTTTAGTCCAGATCTGCCATCTTGTGGCCAGAAAAAATACATTAAGTACATTTTCTGATCTTACGCATTAGACTAAAGTCAAAACATTTGTTGCTTTAAAATTGTATGCTGGTGGTTTTTTGTACACACGTAATATTTAAATAGAGACCCAGAAATTTCAGGCTGTCAAACCACATCTCATTCTCTCTCATTCTTACTGTTGGGAAATCTTGGGTTTGGGAAGAAATAAGGGATTTTCAAGGCCTGTTGCGATAGGACGAGGGGTGCTGGTTTTAAACTAAAAAAGGGGAGATTCAGGCTAGACGTGAGGAAGAAATTCTTTACCATGAGGGTGGTAAAATACTGGAACAGGTTGACCAGAGAGGTGGTGAATGCACCATCCCTGGAGACATTCAAGGCCAGGCTGGGTGTGGTTCAGGGCAACCTGATCTACTTGAAGATTATTGCAGGGGGTTGGACTAGATGAACTTTGAACTCCCTTCTAACCCAAACCATTCTGTGATGCTATGATTTTGGACAGCCTTTCCTAGCCATTTGCCATTTATTGAGATCCACAACACTATGAAGTGCCTCACCTACTTGTGGATATCAGTCACTGTAGAGACAGCTTCAGTAGGTTTCTGAATTCCACAGTTCCAAGGCTGTGGAATGTGTTACATGCATCTAGGTCTGGTATTGGAGCAATCCCATGCAATATGGTGTTCCTGCTCAATGAGAGCTAGCAGTAGTATCTCCAATGCACAGCAGCATGCATTTACTGAGATCAGAAATACCAGTCTACTTCATGCAAGCTATTGAGTCCTCTCTCTCAGCAATCCTAGTTAGTTCAAGCAGAGCACAGAGTTGCATTACTTCAGTCCTGTAAGCAGTAGAAAAATTTCTGTGCAGAAATACTGCATGCTTCACATGAACCCTAAAGTTTCCCTTAAAGGCCTGATAAAATAAATACAGATAATAATTTCTGTCATATATTGTTTTGACCTTTTGACACATGGCCGTTCATGGGTTTTTTTTTTAAATAAAGACAATATATAGATATTCCTACTGGGGCTGATTCTTCACCAGTACAAACTATTTCCCCTTGCACTTTCATAATCTCTGTATTTTCCCAGCTAAGCACAACTTGCCTTCAGATGTTCTCTGTTTAAATGGCTGTATTGTAAAAACCAACGCTCTATAAGATATTCCATTATTGTTTATAGAATATTTACAAAAGAGCCTCAAGAGAATGGTGACAGTTCAGAACTTTGTTCCACGTGCTTTTTTTATCGCTAGCATATACTTAGCAAAGTCTAAAAAAGATTCTGTATAGTGTAATAGAAAGCAAATTTATTTTTGCTATAGCAATGAGCTTGAATAACTATATTTATGTGTGTGCATATATGCATGTGTATTCATATATAAATATAAAAATCATAAACACTTGCATATAAAAAAATTCACAGCTCAGTTACTTTATTGGAGTTTGGGTGGGTTTTTTAAAGGAAAAAAGTAACTTCATTGAGCTTGGCCTTATATCACTTGAGCAGAACCAGTGCTGTTGATTTTTATGACACATTTTGCATGTAATTTTAAAAGGTAAAAAATGTCTATTTTGTTCTAACTGTAATATGCTAGTGCAGAAGCTTAATTTGGAAAAAAAATAGTTGTTTGGTAATTTTATTCCTTGAGGCAAATGAGAACAACATTAAATACAGTTCTCCAACATTTTTATCGACTTCAACATTTGCTATGTCTCATGTAAAATTTATAATTACTGGTGTAAATACAAGTAATAAGAGACATTGTTTAATAACTCATAGTTAATATTTTTTAACATGCGTAAAGCCAAATTTCTTGTCTAACTCTGTTGTGTTTTTAGCGTGCTACGAGTTCAGATTCATTCCTGCTTTTACAGAGTGAGTTGTTTGTATTGCTAAACAGCAAAGTACTGACATATGAATGTATATTTAGCAATGTAGTGATCTTATAATCATAGAATAGTTTGGGTTGGAAGAGACTTTAAAAATCATCTAGTTTCAAGCCTCCTGCTATGGGCAGGGACAGCTTCCACTAGACCAGGTTGCTCCAAGACCCATCCAACCTGGCCTTGACCGATGCCAAGAATGGGGCAGCCACTGCTTTTCTGGGCAACCTGTGCCAGTGCCTCACCACCCTCACAGTAAAGAATTTCTTCCTAATGTCCAATCTGAATCTACCCTCTTTCCCTTTAAAGCTATTTCCCTTTGTCCTATCACTACACACCCTCGTGAACAGCCTCTTTCCACATTTCTTAGAAGCCCCCTTTAGGTAGTTGAAGGCTGTTCTAAAGTCTCCCCAGAGCCTTCTCTTCTGCAGGCTGAACAACTCTGACTCTCTCACCTTTGATATACAGTTTTCCTCCTTTCTATTCACCGAGGTGGTCTTTTCCAGACCAAAATGATTTTGTTTCTCTGCAGGGATAATTCAAAAGGAGCATTAAGGGGTTTGGTGTGGTCTAAAGCTTGTTTTTCTGGTAAAATAGTTATTTTAAAAAGCAGTAGAAATACTTTTGCACTCCCACTGAGTAAGAAAATCAGAATTTTTATTTTTAATTTTTATTCTGTGCAGAAACTTCTAGTATAAATAAATCAGTGTTTGCTTAGTCTCAGTATCTTGTTTTAAATGCTAGGTGCAAGCAGTGTTCAACTCCAAAGCCTATGAAGAGTCTAAGTTCCATGGCAGCAGAACGACAACCATCATGGGAACCAACTGAAATAGCACAAGGTTGGCTGACATGATATTGTCCTGAAATACTTTCGTGCCTTGATTCTGAAGTGTTTATATGAAACAGTTTGGTTTCTGGGTTGCAGTTTTGTACGGGAAGCATGTCATTTATGGTTATGCTTGAACATGAAGCTGTAAAATTTATTCACCTTTACCAGTTGAAATAATATGTTTCCTTCTGAAACTGTCACGGTATTATTTAAAGGATTTTACATGTTAAAGAGTTTCTTCTACCATGGGTGTCCCTAGTAACACCTATTGTGGCACATCACAGATGTGATGAATTTTTGGTTGCAGATGTCATTTTTAAACTCTACATACTTGCAGTCCTAGAAATTAGTCTTGCTTTTCCTTTTGAAGATACAGTTTTTCTGACCTAAAGACAGTCTTATTTAATGACTAGTGTAAGTTAGACTTTTTCTTCTGTAAGCATTATTGATCCTAAGCATATTCCAGAGAGTCTGCAAGAAATAATATTGAAGTTAAAGGAATTATACCATAACACATGTTACATGCTTTGTGTTACTTTATGTAGTCAATACATTCAAATGCTGGAGGTAAAATGGAGCTTAAAACTTCACATTAAAGAAAAAGAATATTCTCATGGTTATGTGTTCATGTTCTGACATATTAAGTTGTAATATCTAGCAGTATTTAAGCTTGGTAAAGGTTTTATAGAAGAAGAAAAACTATTTGAGCAGTACAGTGGTTCTCTTAAATAAACTGTCATAATTATATTCTCTTAAATAAATGTAAAATATAACTGGCAGTATTACAGCATCTGCTATTGACATTTAATTCTCAAAATGAAAACAATATTCATTAAACACTTTCTGCATTTGAACTATTTTATGTATAGTATTCTTTTATCGTATGTATTTTCAGACTAAACTGTAACCTGCAAGTATATCAGATCAGTTGAACATAAAATGACTAGCCAATTTAAGTAGATGTACCCAGAAAAGGCTGATGAAGAGTTGCAGTAACTTTGTATGTTTAAGATATTTTATGTTTGCAGCATGACAATTACTGCTGCCAGTGAGAGAATGACTACAGTCATTTATGTATGCTGGAATATTTTCAGAACTGCCAGCAGTTTTTCTGAATAAGGCTTTGCCTGGTAGTTTTTACTACATCACATAAAAGAAATATTTTCCTCAGAAGATATGTTTTCAGGTGGAATGGCATCTTACTATCACTGAACTAAGAACAAGTCTCCTTTAATCTTCCATGGATAAAAGGAGTAGGAGGATCCTACCAAGGTAGTATCTAAGATCTAAGCAAATATTAGCATTTCTTTTACTAGGATGAGAATAAGTACTTAAAAAAAAAATTCTGCGTGTTTATAGACTGATCTGTTAAAGTGTTTCTAGGCAGATTGCAATGCACTCTCAAAATACAAACCACATCTTGCTATTCAGAGCCTTTATTTTTTTGGCTTGTCAATTTATACTTTTAATGGCAGTCTTCAAAGTCAGTTTCTGTTAAAGGAAGAATATTGTCAGCTTGAGTTGTTATGGTTTGTCTTGCATACTGATTCTAAGAAACAATTTTTTTTTTTTTTTTCCTTCAGTTTTAGGCATTGAGCCACTCCAGTATGTTTTTATTATGAAGTTTACACTGGTTGATGGAACAGGAGCACTAGATGCATACCTTTTTGACTATGTAAGTAAATACAGATAAAGGTAGACTATACAAATTATGTGGCTTTGGATTTTATTTGTTTTCAAAATAGCAAATGTATGTACAGAAATATTCATTCTGTGTTACCTGCAGTGTTTTGCAGGGACAGGTGCAAGTGCTGTAATGTTATTAACACTGTCCATCAATGAAGATACATGGAATGTAATTTTTAGTAACAAGAGCTGGTCATTGCTTCCTACATCTCCGATTTAGGGTTGAAGATGAATTGTATATGTGTGGCATCCTCCTTAGTGAATTTACTCCTTTACATGTGTGTTTGTGTGCAGTAGAAATATCTGTTGCTCTGTACTTTGTGGTTTGTTGTTTTTTTTTTTCTCTTTTGTTTTACCTTTTGGGGTTTTTTTTTGGTTGGTTGGTTTGTCTTGGTTTTTACACAGACATGCACATGCCCATTATAGTTACTACCCTAAATTTTGAGATGGTATGTTAATAATTTTAAAAAGGGAATAATAAAAAAGTGAGAAGAGCTTGGCAAAGAATAGAATTGTAATCTAAAATAGATTAGTATTACATTATTCCTTTTGTCCTTCTATAAGTGCATTTGTGTGTTTTCTTATTCCAGCAGTTCATAGTTGGGAATATCAGGATCTCACAATACACTTTGGAGTAATCTATCTACCCAAATGGAAAATAATCAGTGTAGTGGCAGTTCAGAATTACAGCTTTGTCCAAAATAGGACAGAGAAACAATTTAGTGGGATTTTATTTTTCCCCCACAACGATGCTAATTAATGTGTATATATCTACAAGTTTTCCACCATTACTACGTGACTTTGAATGAGACTTTGAAGGGAATACTCTTCCCTTACTTTTAAGACTGTAAGGAAAAATAATATTTGGAAAACCTGTGTGTTTTCTTAAAACACACGGTGTATTAGCAGCAAAGGAGGTCAAAGACGGCAATCCCCATTTCAGCTAGTTGACTTTGCCTTCTACTACTGTCCTTTTTATATCGAGAAACTAAACTGCAAAAGGAAAGTGGGGAAAAAGATTTTTAAACCATGTCTTGATGCAGAATTCCAAAAACGTCAGGGTAGCTCAGATTCTTAATCAGATACTGCTCAGTACTACAGCTTGGCTGCAGGAAAAGCAAAACCACAGTTTCTTCTGAAGTGCCAGCTGCTAGCCTTCCTGCTGGTGGCACTTCAAAGACAAGCCAATACCTTCCAAGCCTGAACTTGAGTCCTCCAGCACCACCTGAGAAGGAACTGGCCTACTTTGAAGTGCAGCTTCACTAATTTCCAGTCATGCTTCCATAGGAATGCTCTCAGTTCTTTTCTTTCCTCTCCTCTTTATAGGAAAAGGCATTGAAGGAATTTAAAAGTTTTATGGTCAGAAGAAGAATTGGAAGAGGAAAAAGTAGTTGTCTGTCAATTTTGCTACTGGATCATCTGTTAACTTGTGATCACTTCCAAAGAACATGTCACAGAAAAATTTCACAAAGGCAGATAATTCTGTATTTCTATCTTTTAACAAAAAGTAGAAAGTGCCATCAAAAACCTTAGCTCACTTTGTGAAGGTATCAGTTGTTGAGTCTTTAGAGATACAAAATCAGGTAACAAACTTAGAAAAAATAAAATGAGACTTTTGTGAGTCATACTTACTGTATATGGTTTAAAAATACACAGAAAAGGTTTATTTGGCATTTCAGTGTTCCATTCTTTATCTTACTCCTCCATTCAGAAATGTATCCTGCAGTATAAGCCTTTCTCCATGGTTTCTAAAACTATCCAAAAATAAAAGTCATGCTAAGGGAGTTCCACTTACACAAAGCCAGGTTGCAGTGCCCCCTTGTTTTCAAGTCACTTTGTTCCTCTCAAAATGTTCTGCTCACAGCTGTGAGGGACTGTTGAGGAGGACTGAGCATCCTCTGTGGCCATAACACTGTTTGCTTGTGGAGGTTTATGAGGAATGTCTGCCAGTTATATGTGTGCTTTCTAGGTGGCTGTAGTCCTTGAATACTCAGGGGTACTGAAATACAGACTGTGAATTTTTTCAGTTTGGATTTTTTTCTGTATCTGAACAGTTTCAGAAATAATATTGCTCTTCTGTTGTGTTACCTATCTGGATAATTTGAAGTTCTGTAAATTATAAAAAAAAACCTCATGCATTGAGGGTTCTGGCTAATGATTTCTTACCCCTCTTCCAACACCTCATACTTTTCTGTTCTCTTCCAGGAAAAGTTTTTCAAAATTCCTGCTTCTGAAATCTTAACTACTGATTTTCTTCAGCAAAAGATGCAGATGATCATGAATGCGCTCTGTCCTCCTGGAGGAAAATTAGGTCAGCTTGCTGATATTTTAAAAGGGGGATGGGAAGGGAAAGGGTCTTTCAATCTGCGATTGCATATGCAAAGTCTTAGAATTCATATTACACATGGGCAAAACTCAGAACAGAGAAATGCAGGATCTGGTAAGAAGAATTCAGGTTATTTGTTCAATACATTTCTATAATAGTAGGACTTCCTTTTGAGAAACAAAAGCAATGGTTCAGTAAATTCTCATGTAGCATGCAGTGATGTGTGAATACAGTCATGCCTGTGCAGGCACTAACATGTCATTTGTATTCATAACCAGAACACCCTCGTACTGTCACATTAGGGAAAACTGAAAAGGAATTCGGCACATGGCACATGCTTTGTGCGAGGTTCTAATTGTGAATGCTCATCTGACTCAGAGCATCCCTTACTGCAGGAAACATCCATGGAAATTGAACAAAAACTTAATCCAAACCCAAGCACAGAGGTTTTTGTGCAATATTTCAGTTGTGGCAGAAAGTAGCTCTGCAGATGCCCAAAGTAGCTGTATGTCTCTGCCACAGCTCCAACCTTTGCAATGTATTCCCTCTAAGCACCTGGCTGTGAGTGGCCACCACAACCATGCTGGAGTCTTTACCAGACCTGTAAAAAGTGGCCCTGTTGTAAAGGGTGTCAAGGATGTTACCTTTGAGACCAATAAAATTGTCTCATTGAGACACATGGAAAGGAGTTTTTATTGCTGGAAAGTCTTTATAAGTGCTGTGCTGAGGTACAACTACTGGCACCAAGTGCATCAAGGGGGTGCAGGAGTGGGGAGGGCAAGGCTTGGGAATTTGTCACTGAACACCATTTCAGATGGTGTGAGAAATTTTTAGATACAAATTGGAATTTCAAAATTAGTAATTCATTTATTTTCCTATTAACTGTTGTATACATTTAGATATCCTAGTAAAGATCCTGCCCAAATTATACTTCTGTCTTATAAAAAATAGAAATTAGTATTAAACAATAATTTTGGTTTTGTTTATAGATGACTCGCCATGGCTGGAATGCTTCATCAAGTCCTATAATGTCAGAGATGCGATGAAACATCAAGTTTATTATCAAATTTTTGACACTACAATTGTTGAAGATGTTCTATAGTGATGTGTTGCTAATTGGATTCTTATTGGATTACTTCCTGGTTTGGGATCAGCGACTGTATAAAAAATCTTCGTTCCTGTCTTAGGAATTCAACCTGTATGTATGAAGTTTTAGTTTGTATATTAATGTGAATGGGAATTATGCTTTGATGTATTTACTACTTTCCTGGCATGCAGCCTTATGATCTGAGTGCAAGTGCAGGTGCTAAGCTTTTCACTGGAGGCTGCTTGGCTCAGGCTGATGGAAGCAATCTAGTATCCATCTGTCCTTCAAGAAGGCAGTGATGAGGTTACTCTAAACTGGTGTTTAACTCAGAAAGTACAGTCAGAATTTTGCTGCTTTGTTCATTTCTGTTTTAAAATAAACAGTGTCAGCAGAGATAGGGAAAAGGAGCGCTTCAGTAAACTTTCTCTCAGACAACTTTATGCAAGCATATGTTGCTGTTCTCGGCCAGTTTGATGGGGAGGTTGTCCGTTTTTAGACTAATTTGATTTTGCACCGATACATACGTTTAGACAGAGCTCTTCCTGATAATCACAATAAGGTAATTGCTGTGTGCACCAGTTACTATAAATTTTGATGGAGATATGAATGTGACTGTGTAATGATTATCACTAAAAGTCAAGCTATGAAGGTAAGGTAAAATTGTAAAATGAATATTGACATTCACTAGAACATAATGGTTTTTAAGGTGGTCTTACTGGGTATCAGAGTTAATAAGCATGCTTATTAGCTGGGTCTGTGTTTTCAAAGGCTTTCACATATCTGGCTCAATTTACTGTCAGATTACACTGCCCAGATCTGCCTTTTCTGTTTTACATAATCAGATTATATGGCTAAATTTAGAGTTACAGAACTGATCTAGTGATATTGTGGCTTAAAAATACTACTGGGCTAGAAAAATTACTCAGTGGTTTTACTTTGCATTCAGAAGTCTGTAGGACAAATTCAGGACATGTTTCTCCAAGGATTATTAATGTAGAAATCATTGTCAAATCAAATGCGTTCTGTCAGAGCAAAATTGATTAATATTTACAACAGCTGGTTTTTAAGGAAGTTCAGAAGCAAGATGGAATGTTTGTAAGTAAACTATTATTTTGATAGTAGATGACATTTTTTTTTAATTTATTTTTCAGGGTTGTTTTGATTATGCAATTTGTCATTTCATCTGAATATCTTCTGATAATTTTCTGGTACTCTAAAAAATTATACTGGGTTTATATGTCATAAACTAGGAGATTTCTTGATTGATTTACTGATTGGTATATGGGGAGAATCAATATTAAAAGTGGTTAGAGGATATTTCCTTTCAAGAACATGTAAAAACAACTTTGGAATTGAACAAGCAGCTTACAGAGAAGCAGTACTGTCTTACGAAAGCTTGACTGAATCTGTGAATTAATGCATAAACAAACAATAGTTAGAACAGTTTATTAAATTAATATTATAAAAATTTAGGCACTGGCCCTATCTAAATGATTTCAGAAGTTAGGGGTTAAATTGAAGGCAATCATTTTTGCTTTTCTTGTATATAGTGTATGAAAACATTGGAATGAAATGTTTTTATTTTAAATTTTTGTTAACTTAGGTACTGATATTGTACATTTTTTCTAAATGAGTCTTTTTAAAATAATAAATAAGAATGTTTTGAACTTTGATGTAAACTGTATCAATTTCACCACATCCCTTGCCCAAACTCCCTGCCAGAAAACCCTGCATATGTATCACTTCACTTTTCATTCTTGACTATTGTATTGAAAAGTTTAATAAAGATTTTCCAAATATTGAGGTTTTCTTGTACTTGACTTTTAGTTCCTAGGTTTTAAACTTTGTTGTCAGTAGCTTTCATCCAACAAAATGCTCCAAATTAATGTTTTTATACTTGTTGGATTGAAACATACATGTTTAATTCTCTAAATATAATTCATAGAAATAATTCTAATTAGTTATTAAAAATTATGTATTTGGCAATACTAAAGATAACTGTAAAGAAAGGAATTAGTGCACAGACAGTTGAAAATGTCTGTGTCTCATTGGTAGCCTTTATATAGAGAGATGGAAGTCACAGAGATGGGACTCAGTCCTTTAGGTACTTACCCTGGCAAATGCTGAGGCCTGCGAATGGCTGACTGATGGATGGAATATTGAGATCACTGTGTCCTGAACTTACAGCACCACGAGACTCCAGTTTCTGAAAGCTGAGCATCCTGGGCAGCAATGACTTTTAGCCATTACTAGCAACTTTCTGAATGGAAACAAGAGTCATGTTGCCCTTGGTCAGTTTCTTGATTTACAATATGTGATTTACGGTTCTGAAACATTAATGTCTGTTTTAATAGTTAAAAAACCCCAACCTGAAATAGATGACAGTGTATGTAAAGACACTCAAAAGTTGAACCAAAAGTAAATCAGATTAACATTGGTACACTCAGATCCAATGAAAAATCCAGGCATGTCTTCTGGTATCTTGCCTTTTTCCTCCATCCACATACATCCTAGCATACAGGGTAACTGCATCAAAGCATCAGCGTCTTACTAGAAATGTGGGCTAAATGGTAAATCTGTATGGAATGTGAATTACATAGCACACAGCAAGCAACATCACCATGGGCAAGGGCAAAGAATATCCGATTGTAAAGCGGGAGCTGTGAGGGAAAACAACTATTAAAGAACAATAAAGGAACATGAACCCACCCCCCCTCAAATACACAGGTAAGTGCGTAAAAGTGGTGAAATTAAAAAAAAAAAAAGTTTTCAGAAGAAAAGAAACAAACAAGAACATAAATATGGAATAGTGTTTTGGGGATTGGGCTCCTTGAAGTCCTTGTTTTGATGGGGTTTAAAAACACAGGATTGGAAGTCTCTCTAAAGTCATTTGAATTTAACATCTCTTGGAACTCCAATTGGAAAGACAGAAAGTAAATAAATATATACTGCAGAAACAAAGAGTCATTCCTGGTAGGTGACTTGCTGTTCAGTGGTGATTGGACTTTCTCATCAGCTTTTGCTGTTATGGGATCCAGAGATTCACAGACAAGACTTTGAAATGCTTTGCTTAATACTAATCCTTCAGCTACTGAGCACCAGGAAGTAGGGATTCCAGGAAAGACAACAGAGCCCACAGGCTAACAGCTGGGGCTTGCAACAGAAAGAAGAGAGTTTATGGTGTTAGCAGGGATGAGGTTTAGCTCTTCAATACCAGTGTCTTACATCCACAAGAATTTACTCACGTTAAGTTACTTTTTGGATGAAGACTTTGTGTTAATATGTGAAAGTGTCAGGAGCTGGGGCAATTCAAAAAGGGGCAAGACCAAATATTGAAATGGAGTTGTGAAAAAGCAAGTATGTATGTTCGAGTTCTTCAGATGGAATGGGAGCACTGCAGGAAATTTTTTTCAGTGGAGGAGAGAAAATTTTTCAAATACGAATTTGCCACAAAGAAGCATTGTTCTAAGTGTAGTGAACAGTGAATATTAAGAATTTGAAACGAGGAAGTTCAGCAGAAGATGGAGAGAGAAGGAAAGAAAGAACTTTCAGAGGACAGTAGCAAAGGCAGAAGTGATAGAAAGTCTATGAGATGGTTTGCTGCAGCTCCTGTTTACAGCATTTCCTATACAAGAAATTCCCATAAGAACTATGATTTGTTGAAACATCTATCTGATGAAGGATTACCAGATCCTAAGTGCTTGAAAAATAGAGAGCAGAAATATGCCATTATTAATGAGCTCATATTTGTGCTAAAGCTACAGATGAAGTTCATCCCAGGACCGTGCTACAGTGTGTTTTTCCTTCTTGTTTTCTGCTACAGCTCCGATACATGCCTGCTGAGGTAATGCCATAAAACTACTGCAGCATTATCATCAGTCTGCATAAACTGAGCAAATTCAAAGTCTAGGAATAAATCTGTGTTTAGTAGGTACTTGTTTTAATTTGAATTTTTGCAATGAGGAGGAAATGTGCTTAATGTGGTAATATGCAGCAGAGAGGAAAAAATTACTTTTTTGTCCCATAACTGTTCTATTACAAATGCAAAGTTTTGAGCATAAATTTGTTCTGTACCTTCTCCTGTGTGTGTACACAGGAGAAAAATACAGTTAAAAAATACAGTTTTGTGAAGTACAAGCTACATCTTTAGAATTGAGTCTGAATTTAACTGTAATTTCAAAGACTGGGTATCAGGTAGCTTTGAGTTATGGACGTGTTATTTCACTGAAGGCAATTCTCTGAATGATAGCAGTTTAGAAATGCTGCTTGAATTTTGTGACTAAAAGAGTGGCAAAACTGTGAACACTAAAATCTACTGACAGATTTGAGTACAGACTTCATTTCTTTCTTCTGTCTACAAATGACCCCTTAAGCAACCCAAAGCTCTTCTGAAGCAACGCTTCAGATGACAAATATGATCAGTCACAGGCAGGATGTGTATTTACCAGAGGGGATTTTTATTGTTTTGAGCAGGGGGTAAGAGGTTTGCACCAGACAGCAGTGTTCCATGCTGTTATTCTAGCATACATTCATATGATACTCCATCTTGAAGGATACTCTTTTCCTACCACATTTACTATGCTAAAGGTGCAAAATCTCTCTTAAAGGGAGACAATTACTTTACAATTCCCTATTTGTTGTGTTTTGTTGAGGGTAAACCAACTAACATTAAAAGGAGAAAGGTGAAGAATTGCTTTTTGCCTACAGGTCAGTCTGCATTTTGTTAGCAAGGTGCTGCGGCTTGGGTCTTTCTAGCAGGAAAACGCAGCAGAAAAGAAAGATTGAAAAGCTTAATTTGAAGAGATGAGAAAGGTCAGAAGTTACACAGGAAGGGACAGTAAAGAACAAGGAGTGTGCCTTAAAGATCTAACAGAGCCTTTCTAAAAATCAGATATTGTAACTTGAAAATCCTGATGCAAATCTGTTGACTGCCATGATCTATATGATTTGTTAATGATTAACCTTTTGAATATCATTCCAATCTGTAAGTGATTAACTAGACTACTAAATGACAATTATGTTTCTGAACAAGTTTAATCCCTCTGGATTCAGCTACTGGAAATTGTTTCTATTTGAAATGAGAGATGTCAGTTTGGTTTTCCTTTAAAAACTGTGTGAAAAAAAAACACTTGGCAAAATTACAACATTTGTCGTTAGCTAGATGCGTTCTTGCTCTTCACTAACTGCCAGGGCCTGCTCACATCAGATCATTTTTTTCTGGCAAGGACTATAGTCCACAATGGTACCTTGTAAGTGTGCCTATTCACAGCAAGCTTACCAAAGCATTGTAAAAATAGCAAGAGTTTTCAAAGCTCATTTAGCTCTTCTGCAAGACCTAGAAAAACATGAATGTCTCTGGCCTACTTTTCAGTCTCAGTAAAGAGGTGGCTGATCTGATGTGATGGGACAGGGAATTCTTAACCCATTGCTTAGTGGCAATGGCAAAGATACTCAAGCCTCATTTTAAATATTGAGGTCATTGGCTAGTATGTGTCAGGAAAGCACAGAGCTGTACCAAATACTCCTGTCAGGAGCACATGCACCAAAGAAAAAAGAACAGGAAGCCAATTCTAATTAAAACTGACACAAGGGAAAATGTGACAGTGGTATATTCTACTTTTGGTAGTTCATCTTTTCTAGTGAATTCTGGTCTGAAACTTAATAGTAAAGAAAAACTTAATCTGATTAAAAGCATAATGGAAATACTTGCTTAAATAGAGTAGAGACCACAGAAGGGGCACTGTACTGAGAAGCACTTTTTTTCTTATTGAAGATCAACTTGTCTTCCTGGAGTTCTTTAGGTAATTCTCCTCATAGTCAGTACTTAGGTTCCCAATCCAGTCCAACCAACCTTTGGATTTTCCATCTTATTTTACTGGAACTGAAGTGTAACCATCGATGTCAGCATAGAAAAACACAACTGCTTGGAGGCTGTCATTGTTTTAGGCTCCAAGAGGCTATCCTGAACATACTAGGTGATAACAAATGTCACTAATATTCATGAACAAGTCCTCTATGCAGTCTTTATCTGTAGTAAGGTGGCTGGAAGACTTTTGTACAAGGAGTTTGAGATACATGAGCTTGCTGCCTTCTCATGTATACAGGTGTACTCTGAATAGCCTCTGAGTGCTTACCAACAGAGTAATCCATGATTACTCATGTGTATGCCTCTGTAACACGGATAGCATGCAACTGCTTTATACAACAGCATAACTGACCAAGGTATACATAATAAAAGCATAAGTAACCAATTTGCATGTATTCAATTACACATATAGCACCTTATCTTGTGCACTTCAAATACATATGCACTTCTATGGCAACCATAGTTTTATCGAGATAGAGTATCGGAGCACGCTATCCAAGGGACTCATCAAAGCAGAGTCCGGATCTCAAACCTGACAGCTGCCAGTGGCTGATGAAGCTGTACCTGAGAGTGTCAGTGAACACAGAGCTGGTGAACCCCACCACCAACTGGAACATCGTGCAGCATGCCATGACCCACAAGGAGGGGTCCTGATTTTGGTCAAAGAGAACAGCGTGAAAATTGACAGCATAACAAATAAATCATGTGGAAAGTTGTTAATCCAGAGTAATTGTAGCCTGTTCACTGATGGAGCAGAGCCAGGCTCTTGATAAGATGTGAGAGTTTGGTAAACACAAGTAAGTTTGATTATGATCCATAAATGGCTCGATTTTCCAAAGTAAGAGCAGAAATAATGTGGGACACAAATACGCTGTCCTCAGTTACCTGAAAAACACATTATTAAATACTTACAGGGTGTATCATTCCCTGTACTAGATGCATACAACTTAAATGCTGGTTGGCAATAGAGGATTTGGGCATTTTAATCAAGACAAGAACTTAACACTTGAGGCCTAATTGTACAAATAACCCATCTGTCTTGTACAGTGCAGAACAGAGTGGTATTTTTAAGGCTAAATCAATCCTTTAGAAATTAGGCAATCTGTTGCCACTTCTACCCAGCTGTGCTTCAGGCAGTGGCATTATTAGCCATTAACTCATCTAGTACTAAGCGACATGCAAGTGGACAGAAAGAGCTTCAAATAATTGAGCAAATTATTATCACATCTCTTCTTTTCATGGTACTGGAACTGCTGCAGCCCCAAAGGTGTATGTACTCACTGAAAGAAAATGCTGCTTCATTTATAAACGTGTACAAGAAGGAATTGGGAAATTCTCCACAGATTTCTCTTAATTTTCATTTTATTATTATTTGAAGATGTTGTAGAATAAGTGTTTTTTATGTAAATAAGATCTTCACAACAAAAGGCATGAGCCTTTTGCTCTTCCCTTTATTCTGTAATGAGAATCTCTTTGGCATATGTCTGAAGGATGTTTAAGCTTTTCTTGTTTACCTTTATTGTTCTGGTTGCATCAAGATGCTTTCAAAGGGAAACCTACTTTAAAGATACACAAACTGAGCATGAGGACTGAAAGTTGACTCTGATGAAGAGAAGAAACAAGCATAGAGACAATCCCAGTAAGTCTTTTGTGAGTCCTTCTTCAGTATTGTCCAACAAGACTATGACATTATTTTTTTTATACATTTTGCCATAGGCTCGTGTGTCCACTTAAAAGAAATCCAAAGTCAAAACCTTTGCAGTATTTCTTGAGGCAGTGGCTATCATCTGGACAGTTCAGTCCATTTATTCAACTATGATCTTCTGCAGCCACTTGAGATATAAAGAGCATTGTGAAACTGAAGAAGCTTCAAGGTGTACCAGTAAATTCAGATATTCATTCAGGACAGATGAATGAAACAAGCGGTCAGGTGAAACTACTCCTCAGTATTTGAAGCAATTGCTAATGTCTGACAATGACAGCTCTGAATGAAAAATGTGTTAGATATAATACTACTTGGGGAGTAAGATTTATACTTGCCTTTGTGTTTTACAGAGGAGCATTTTAATTCACTGTGGTAATACTTCAAACTTAGATCAGACCTTCAAGTGCTATTCAAACGCAGAACAGGAATGAAAAAAATAAATTCTGACACAATGAGCTGAAAGGGAGCAAGGATTAGTCAGAAAAATTGCCTTTAGACAATCACAATAGCAACCATATTTCATTGTAATTTACTTAAAAGAGCAAGACCTCAGCCTAAGCAATCATGTTATCTTGTTAGGAGTGCATCTGAAGCATTTGCTAGCTGATTTCCATAGGCAGAAAACATCTGACTAATGCACATCATTTTTAAGCCGGTTAAGCCAGCGACCACAGCCAGAGCCAGGAATCATGTGTGTTATGCCCCTCACAGACACACATATGGAGACAGTCCCTGTTGTAGATTGTGCATATTTATAATCAGATGCAACATAGAAATGAAACAGAAAAATGGGGGAGATGTTAAAGAAAGGTTGTCAGGATAACAGTTAATATAACAAACCTACATAGCAGCTACAGGCCAGCTCATCATGCCCATTTTCCCAGAAGAGGTATCATTGTATTTCAAGTCCACCAAGTACAAGAAATTTAGTTTCCTGTCTTAGCTTTGCTACAGGCCAAGGGTTCAAATACTGCTCATCTCCCACTTGAGAAAGTAACAAGGTTGTTAAAAGCACTTTGAGAGCTGTTCATCTTGTCTTTTGAAAAGGTGGCAAGGGCTTTGCCCAATGACTTTGTTAGAGGCTTTAATTCAAAGCTCTGAAGCACTACTGAATTATTCTTTTTCCTAAGGAAACAGACTGAAAGCAACAGGACATCATGCATGAGGTATGAAATAGATCTTTCCTCTGTGTTAAAACTATAGCAAGAAAATTATTGTATATGGAGAAAACCAAGTTTGATTGAAGTTCATCACTTAATACTTCTAAAAGAAATAGAAAAATCTCCTACCTTCTGAGATTATACACCGGTCTTGATATCATGCATAATGCTTTGTGGATATGAAAAATAGCTAAGAACTGGATCTTTACAACTTCATGGTCGTTCTTTTTGCACATCCAAGGCAGGAAACAATTTTTGAAAGTTTGCCCAGTGTTGGTTTTCATTTTCAAGCAAGTTAAACACCTTTTTATGCCAAACTCTTAGAGTTTGAGTTGAGATTGACATAGCCTTTCTTTGAATACTGATGAATGATCATTTTATTTTTGGAAATATGGAGATAAGCCCTCTTCTTGCTTTCTTAAACTCAATAAGCCTTATTCATCCCTTGTGTAATTATGGCAATTCCAAAGCAGTTATGCTACCAATAGGCTGGACTATGTGAATCATATTTGCCAATGTATGACTCTCTAGAAAACAGAATGAAAACCTAAACATATTTCACTTTGTAGCAAAGATTTACTGTTGGCCTCAGACTGCTGCAGCTGATTGTTAATTAGACATTTGGCCTTAAAAAACAAAACTATGTAAACACACCAAAATCTTTCATGATTATGATTGTTAATCTTGTTAGAGTGTCATACTTACCAAAGCCATCATGGGAAAGTAAGTATAATTATTATAACAGTACAGGCAAAAGACCTTTGAAACTTATGGCACTGGCAAAAGGCTAGAGCTCAATTCTTTCTGATACAGGAAGCAATTTTTATATCTCAAGCCGAGTAGTTTGTTATGTGTTGGTTGGAACACATAATGGAAAAGAATTCCTCTAACAGATTTATCCCTTTAATAGATAAGCTATGCTTCACAGTCTACCTTTTTGAGAAAAAGGAGCCTGTGTGTATACATTTAATAGGTTTAGTGCTCCTGCAGGAATTCATTTAAAATTGCTTCATCTATAGCAAAGAACATGGATGGAATTTGTGCACCTGAATAGAAAAAGGAGCTGACAGCCTTGGTCTGATACCAAACTCTGTGGAGGTGCCTCTGTGTCTGGTTTACCTGACTGCATTCTGAAATGCTGCCCTACTCTGAAAACTCATGTGGTGAAAATATAGCAGTCACTTCCTGGTCTGGGAAGGATGGCATGGGTTCAAAGATCCCACACTGACAGTGCTTAGTTGGTACTTAATGTTAGATGGGAGGTCCTCTGAATTTTGTCTGGGTACTGTGAATCCAGGTTGCTGATTTGCTCTCAGGCATGACCACTGATATCCTGAAATATCACCACTGGATCCTGGAAACAACTGCTGTCTTCTCTTACACCTCCATGGAAGGCCCTGTGCATCAGCAGGATTTGCACAGGTACAGTTCTTTCTGAAGATGCAACTTCATAAATCACTTAAGCCCCAGCAAGTCTATGATGCCACCAAAAAGATGAGTCTTTCATTTTCTTCTGCTTGTAAGTTCCCTAGCCCTCCTTCATGATGGTAGTAGTAGGGTTGTGTGATCCCTGATGTAGCTCAAAAATAATTTTTACAGAGAGAGAGAAAAGGAGAGAAGAGATTTAGATGCTATCTATGTAGATGCAGGGAGCAACCACAAATTTTGGCAGCATTACTGTCTGTCTTAGGTTTTGAGCAACTAAGACACCTATGAAATCTGTGTCCAGGCAGGGGCTATTATAGGAAAAATAGTACTAATGTTTGGTTCTCCAGAGCTCCTTGGAAAAGCTCAGATTTGCCTCCTCTTGCTGCCAGAAACATTTGCCATTCTCAGTGGACTGTGCAAATTTCTGCAACGTGATTTCTCCTTCTAGTGTGATTTGATCAACAGTAAAGTCATTAAGAGGGCGGCCATAAATTGTTTTCAGCAACTTGTCATAGTGAAAATGAGTGCAGATCACATGCCTCAGGACTGTTATTTCAGGTTGTCTCCCTTCAGACTGTAGGAGCAATTCCTGTGCTGCTTTATATTCATCTTGCTTCTGCTTCCCAGATCGATCGATCTATCTATCTGTCTGTCTGTCTGTCTGTCTTTCTGTCTATCTACCTACCTACCTACCTACCTACCTACCTACCTACCTACCTACCTACCTACCTACCTATCTACCTACCTACCTAATTCTGGGGATTGGGAATGTAAATTCTGGAGGATAATAGACAGGAAAATACTCTGCATTGTTCTTGCTATTGCACTGTAACTCCCTGTCCTGAAATGGCTTTAGCAGCTACCTGCAAAGCCATCTATGCTCTTAAAGTCCTTCCATTACACACACAGCTCCAAGATTCCAGTTTTGCAGTTGCTTTTCAAAATCAAAGAATGTTTTAACCTACAGCAAACCTTTTAATACCATCCCAGCTGGTCATTCATGGCATCATAACCTGCTAAGGTGTTTCAACACTGAAATTGCTGAATTAATTTCTACAACGTCTGGAGATATATACAATATACCTTAAGAGCAACCTTCTGAAAGTCATCACCAATATAAAGAATAAGTATGGTGAATATAAAAAAAGAGGCTCCTCTTCTAGGCCAAAATAAAAGCTGTGCTAGAGACTTGCTCAAGATCCTCATACTGAATTTCAGAGAAAACTGCATTTAGATGTTGACCTGCAGACAGGAACACGAATATTTTACAGCTAAGTTAAGTTCAATAAGAAGTTTAGTACTATGCATGCATCTGTATTGAACAATTATTTCATAAAACCCAGAAACAGTCCACAGAGCAGAGATTAGGACCCTCTTGGTCCTGCCCTAGGAGAGCAGGAGGTCACATGTAACTGATTCTCAACAGTAGAGCTGCAAGTGCTGCATCCCCTAAGAGTCATTTTGAGTTGAGATTGTAAGAACGCAAGTGTCTATAACAGAGCTAATCTTGAGGGGCTGAAGTTTTTTATTAAACCTACTCATTATCATCTGACTTCTAGCTTCTTCATATTGAATTCTCTTTCTTTCTACCTCTTTTCTCCTTTCCTCCAAAGGAGAAGGGCAAAGTAGCACTTTCAAGATCTGTGCACTTTCCTTCATTGTTGAATAGAAAATGTGATTTTTTTTTCATTATCTACTCGTATCTAGGTAGGACTGTCCTGACAATAGGCAGAGAAAGAGGTTTTGTCTTTAGTAAGTCTTGGGTTCATTCATCAGCGGAACTTGCTGGATTATTTCTTGTTTCCAGGGGCCATTAAGAGCCTGGCAGTTCTTCCTTACTGTCCTGTTCTGCAAGTCCCTTCTGAATTTTGAGAATTTCTCCATCAAAACATGATAAAAAAAGAGCTTAACCAAGAACTTTCAATTTTTAAATTTCAGTGAATTACTAGTTAGGCAGAAGCAGCTTTCTCTCCACATGAGCTGCTATTTTATTGGCAGCAAATCCACTTCCAGATTTATATTTGTACTCAGCTGTGTTCTCCTACATCCCTTCTCCAAAAGTTTATCGTCTCCTCCGGATTTGCGCATAGCAGCTCTCCAAACAATTTTAAAATGTCTTGGCCTAAACAAAAATTTCCTTAAACAGAAATGTTAGAAAGTGACCACTTTATTCCACAAGTGCAGCTGTGGAAACAGTCACACAAAAAGTAGGGTTGCCAGAACTAAGAAGCAATAATAAGTAACAGAAATGGTGGAGGTAACATCTTAAACTGGATTTGTTTATCAGCATATAGTGACATGTAAGCATGGCTAGAAAGACCAAGTAGACAGGGCAATCCTTGGGTAGTGTACTTAATAAGTATTTAGAGTTAATTTCTGGTTAAACTCATGATTAGTTCTTAAAATCTGTTGCATTGTTGGAAGCTTGGAGATCTGTTCAGGTTTCAAAATTGTCTTATGAATTTCAGAGTGGTTTCAAAAAATAATATTGACTCATATAATGATTCAAAATATAAATCACAGAATGATTCAAAATAATATTAAATCATAGAATCTTAGATAATATCAGCCCTTCTCTTCAGACTGAAAAAACAGAGTGTTTTTACAGCGCTTCATGGGCTATACACCACCCTAACTGAACTGGCCAAAGGCCCCAGGAATATGTCAGTAGACTGAATGATCAGACCAAGCTCAGAACTGTACTAACCATGCCAACATGGATTTCTTTCAGCTCTGGCAACTGGAAGGACATGTTTACCTTCTCCTATGAAATACCCCAAGTGAAAGACTGATTCTTCTGTTGAATAATTACAGCACTTTTAGTGTAGAGAGCATCATCCTTTTTGAGATGTGGGTAGCCTTGCCCTGTGAAAAGACCTTTGTTGTATTGACCTTTGAAGTAGGCAGAGTGAGATTTCACCCAGGTGAGTCCATATAAGTGAGACTTCAGCCAGATGAGTAAGGATAATGTAACCAAGGAAAAAAAAGCAACTTTTTTAAGGAGCATCTGTGTCCTAGAAAAATCCAGTAGGATTATATTGCCTAAACATCGGAGAAACTCACAGAAGTATAAACAGAGAAAGCAGAGGAGGTGGAGGAAAAGAGGACAACATGATAGAACCATAGAATCATAGAATAGTTTGGGATGGAAGGAACCTTCAAAGATCACCTAGTCCAACCGCTCTGCAATGAACAGGGACATCTTCAACTAGTCCTTCACCCAATCCCAGGCAGAACTTGCTATGCCTAGACCTTTCCTGACAATGTTTGCTTTGACCAGCTGTAACTGACCTTATTGCCCATGGCACGGTCAGGAAAAAGACTTGGACAGTGAACACTGTGAGGTTAAGGTATGCAGCATAGCCACACTTAATATGTACATGCTGATGAGGGAGGCCACTGCATAGCCAGGATGACCTACATCTAACCAACGCAACTTCATATTTCTGTTGGGAAAGACTTGGTGAGCCACCTCACAACGCATTTGTGGCCATGAAATCTGCAACATGTACTTAAGTTTGTCACGGAGATAATCCACTCTGAATTTTATGTAAGTACTAAGCAATAATTAGCTACTTTAAAAAGTCCAGAGGATGAGGGAAATAAGAAAGGGGAAGCACATTATAAGAACTGAAGTTCTGAATAACATTTTAATAATTGGTGAATGTTGCATGTCTTTTTCATAATAATGCAGGAGGAACTTATATGTAGTTTTCATTAATATGTTCTAAAACTTGGCATATTATAAGAAATTGTTTACAGAGAAAAAGCAGCCTTAATATCTCTCCCAATCTGTCACTAACAAAAAAAAAGCTAAATTGCTAAACAAAAATCGTATTTGGGGAGCTTTGCTGTCTATCTAACCAACAATAATTCATGATTGCCTCACATTTGAATCATTTGACACATTCTTTCTGAGACCCAAAATTACACATTTGATAGTCAAAACAAGAAAACTATGTTTGTTACAAATTTGCATAAGCCCTGATTTCAGACCAAACAGTGCAAACTTGTCATGTATCATAAGAAAAAAATGCAGATTGAAGTGGGTATTTTGGGGAAGCAGCAAAAAGCAGAAACATGAGAAGCTAAAATCTTACCAGCCATTTATATTTACTTTAATTGTGCCAAACCTTCAGTCAAGTTAATAATAAGCACGCAGGTCATTAAACGGCTTAATTGAATTTGAGTGACACCTGCTTTTGAACACTTTGGAGGCACAGCATATTTTCATAATGAAAGAATTGACTTAATTTCTCTCTTCTTTCACTGGAAGTTTATTAAGTAGTTCAGCCATTAAAGTGCTTATTTATTACTGAAGCCCAGATGGCCAACCACTATAAGTGTAAAGAATAGCTGAGCCATGTCAGAGCTTAATTAAGTGATTGCAAATTAGATTAATATCACTCAAAGCACAGAGGCTGAAATTACACTTTTCTACCTTATAATTCCATAATAATTTGTGGAGAGGAAAAAAAAATCTAAATATGAATTGTTCAGAAAGTAAATGTAACCACAATGCAAGGAAAATGTGCGACATCCCTGGTGTTAGCCCTGTACCAAAACTCTGTCACTGCTTCTGCTGAACTTGCAACCCCTTGTCCTGGTTTCAGCTGGAATAGAGGTAATTTTCTTCCTAGTAGCTGGTGCATTGCTGTGTTTTGGCTTTAGTCTGACAATGCTGATAACACACCAATGTTTCAGCTGTTGCTCAGTAGCACTTGCTCTGATCAAGGACTTTTCAGTCTCTCATGCTCCGCCAGTGAGGAGGGGCACAAGAAGCCAGGATGAAGCAGAGACAGGACACCTGACCCAAACTAGCCAAAGGGGTATTCCATACTACAGCATGTCATGCCCAGTATGTAAACTGGGGGGAGCTGGCGAGGAGGGACTGATCGCTGCTTGGGTTGGGCTGGGCATTAGTCAACGGGTGGTGAGCAATTGTGTTGTGCATCACTCTTCTTTTTTTTTTTTTTGTCCTTTGGGTTTTATTTCTTTCTCATTGTTATTTTTATTATTATTATAAATCTTTATTTCGATTATTAAATTGTTCTTATCTCAAACAATTTTTACCTTTTTTTCCAATTTTTCTCCCCATCCCACTGGGTGGCTGGGGTGGGGGGCAGGGAGTGAGTGAGTGGCTGGTCACTCCTGTACTTCACATGCCCTCAATGGGAACTGGAGGTACTGAGAAGGTGAAGCATTAGGTGAGAAGTCTGACATATGTATTTAGTTATAAATCTGTCTTGTTTCATCACTCTGAAAGGAAATGTACATGCAATATTTGCCAGCTCCCAGGGGACTGTTTTGTTGGGTGAACATAGAGAGCCACAGCTCGCCCAGGCCCCTCTTATCAGTTTTTATGTCTCAAAATGCCATCTTCACTGAAGATGGAGAAAGGAGTTGTGATTTAGACTACAGTGGATTTGCATTTACTGAAGATCCACAGACAGCACTCAGGCCAGTTTTCTGCCTACTTTGCACAAAGCTGGTGAAAAAAACATCCAAAGACCATTGTTTTTTAACAAAGCATCATGGCAAATTTAAGCCCTTTATAAATACAGATTTATGGCTCCTATGAGATGTGTTATTCAGCAGCTGGGTTTTTCTGTGGTTCAGCTTCTGTTTTCAATGCTTGTTTCTAAGCTGAGTATCCAGACAAAACTATCACAGCTTAAATAACAAAAGCAAATTTTGTTCAATGTTCAAAGGTCATCTCTTGGGAGCCCAAGAAGAGTTTCCATAACAAAGCATAATTCTAAACCAAGTTGGTAACTGTTGCAACCCAGGTATTCAATTTAAATAACTGCAGATACTAATTAGACCCACTATCCAGGCTAGTGCTCAAACACTGAAAATCAATTAAAGCTTAATGATGCACATAACTCTTCCTAGTGTAAAGACTGTGAAAAATCTAGAACACATTTCACTTTTCCTTTGAACATTTAGGAACTTTCTGGATGTTGCTGTCAACAAAACAATTAGAAGACAACTTTGAGCTGAATGCAGTGACAACACAAGACCACCAGTCCTTTTATTCCCAGCTCAGGGTTCTTTGTCTATGCAGTATCACAGGGAATGATTTCTCAGGCGAAACGCCAGAGATGAAATAATAATTCTTAAGTTCACCCCATTCCTTCTGGGTTTAATGTTTTTCAGTTCCAAAGGCCACAGGCAATAAAGATTGCTTTGCAGCCAAGCTTGGTGTTACCACACCACCTCACTGCAGGAGACACTACATGAATTTAGCCATGGTTTTAGGCCATCGATTGAAACTCTCAACAATTTGCTCTTGTGAATTGAAAAAGCCACTGGTCACACCACCTTTCTAGCATGAAATGGGAGGTGAATTTCACACTGGATGCATTAAGGATGAGAAAAGCAAACAGATCAAGGGCAAAATCGCTGATGAACTGGTAAATGATGCAGTCAATAAATTGCTAGTGCTGCTGAAATCAATAGGTGTGTTTTGCTTTCAATTTCAAGAAGGGCTGGATTTCACCAAGAGTTGCTTGTGCTTAACTCCTGATAGGATTTATGCTCACTGCTAATTGCTTAGCAGTTCCTACTTCCAGGCTATTCTTCACTAATCAGGAATATGAACTCTCTGGCACAGCACATCCCTAAACCATTAAGGCACATCAAAGAACATTATTCATCAGCACTATTTCTTGTACTCTTCTTCAGCTTTTGTCAGAGAGACAGGTCTATATCTTACCAGAGTTTTACAGTTAATTGACTTGAAATCGTCTTGCAATTACATCTGGAGGAAAACTGAAAAAGTTTGAGTTTACAGTTCTCATTGTAACTTTGTGATGAGTGTACCAACTCTTCCTTTAGGTCACACTGCTTACAGCCATAGAATCATAGAATATCTGGAGTTGGAAGAGACCCATAAGGACCGTTGAGTCCAACTCCCTGCTCCTTGCTAAACCATGTGACTAAGAGCGACATCCAGATGCTCCTTGAACTCTGACAGGTTTGATGCTGTAACCACTTTCCTGGGGAGGCTGTTTCAGTGACCAATCTGAAGTTCTCCTGACTCAGCTTCATACCATTTCCTTGTGTCCCCAGAAAGAAATCAGCACCATCCCCCCACCACTGTCCCCCTTGAGGAAGCTGTAGAATGCAATGAAGTACCCCCTCAGCCTTCTCTTCTCCAAGCTAAACAAACCAAGCCAATCCTCATAAATCTCAGCATATTCCATTATAGTTTACCATTGGGTCCTATAATGCAAAAGGAGAAAATATTCTTAATTATATGTCACTGTCTTTTTTTTACTGGACTACCATGTATTTAGTCAACAGTTAATAAACTAAATGGCCATCAATCTATTAAATCTTCTTAAAAAAGCCTTCCTTTGTATTATAAAATGAGTTGGGCTTCTTGTATTCATAACTGTTCTCACCATTTTGTCTTTGCTAGAGACATCTTTGAAAGATCAGATATGCAGCACTACAAGCTATATATATATATATGCATATTTACATACAGTCCTCAGCTATGGGCCAATGTGTCATTTGAAAGAAACTGGACAGCATAATCAGTCTCAGTAAGGTTATGCCCTTTATTGTGGCCAACAAATTAGAATCCATCAATATGATGTGCAACCCACCAAAACTGTACCAACAACAGCAAAAAGTAATTGTGTGGTTTAAAATATTTTCTGTATGAAAAAGAAAAAAAAGAAAAGGAAACAATGAAAAATGCATCAAGAATTCCATGTTACCAGTTCCACCAGGTTTCTTTCTCTTATTCTAGTAATAATCCGTGATCTGATCTTAATTCCTATTGCATCTCTGTCATCTGGGAAGATTCATCAGGAAGCAAAGAAAAGTCAAAGAATGTTACGTCAGCAGTGACAGGTGGAAACCTAATGTGCTTTATACCCTGCACACTGCCTAATAGCCAGTTCTCAGAAATGAGAAAAGAGATGAAACCTGTTAGCTCATTACAATCTTTTTACTGTTTTTAAAATTGCCAGTTTCCTTCTGCCAAATTCTCCACAAATGTGTATGTTTTACCAATTCCAAGAGTGAGGATTTCACAGATACTTGTGCTACACATCACGGTCAAAACCCAGAAGCTTAGCAGTTTGCTTTTGCTCTAAATATGTCTGGGTATTTTTCAGATGAGATGCTGGAAAATGATTGACATCCATATTTGACAGGCGGTTTTAGTGGCTTCTTATTAAAATAACATATGTCTGGATCTACTCTTTTGGTACTGGTGGGTTGCACATTATTTGTTATTAAGCATATGTTGAGAATGATGTGTATAAACACTGTGAAGATTCTCTTTAGAAAATCAAGCAAAAGGCATATAATTGACATTTAGTAACTGTTTTCAATAAAGCAGACTCAATTCCCACTTGTGTAACTCTGAGGAGGATGTTTTGAGAGCCAATGTTAAAATTTCTAAAGGTAAAGAAATGCTTCTTTACAATCAATGTTTCAGAATCAAAAGAAACATGTTAGTGGGAGTAAAAATAATGGACTCTTCAGCAAGTGCAATATAGCAAGGTTAATAGTCTGTTCTGCAACTGTGGACCTGTAAAATATAGAGGATCTGGCAAACTTAAATATACTAATTTCAAGCTAAGGTCAACATATAAACTTCTTTGTTCAGTTTTAAAATCCAAGTGTCTCCCTCCTTCTACTCACTCCACACCAGAAGGGGCCCATTTTCATTCCGGGCTCAGCAGGCTTTCATGCCACACAGCTGAACCTGCCCATTTACACCAGGGCTCTGGCTGTTTAGGATCTTAATCTTGGTGTTATTTGAAGCTAACGGCAAAACTTCCCTAGATATGAGTAGAGTACACTCAAGGTTATAGTCTTCTTAATTTCATAATTCTGGGAAGGTTTCTGATATGAGGAACTAAGCCTGGCTCAAGAATACAACTGAACTAGAACAGTTTTAGGTCAGTGGTTGACTAATACTCTTTTTTTTTGGCCACCCCAGACCACATGTTGGTGACCTGATTTGGAAAAAAAAAACAGATGCAAAAATATGTTGTGGCCTGATGGACAGATAGAAAAAGAATTGCCGTATTCTGGCTGGCAAACCTCTGGAAATAGCCTCCTCTCACCTGTTGCTCTAAATCTGCCTTGACACCTTTTGCTGAGCATTAAAATACCTTTACAAATTTGCTGGATAACAACATAGAAGTTTATTATTGTAGATATATATATATTTAATTCATTCTAGTGTTTCTTGTAATTTCATACTTCTAATCTTAGCACTAGGGGAAGAGGGAGACTTTGATCGATGCTCACATTATATTTATTATTTGTATTGCTGTTGCACCCAGGGGTCCCAATGAGTATGGATATTTCCAAACACCCCTTAAGCAAATGCAAGCAGAAAATATTATCTAAAACACTTCTCATCTTTGGTAAACCCATTAAGTTACTTCTTAGTCCATACCTCTTACAGAGGATGCATAACCTGTTAAACTACTTCATAAATTTTATTGCAAACACATGAGGTGTCAGAATTCCTAAAAATGAACTCTAAATTTTTTCAGGCAAGTGGGGTTTATTGGGCTTTGGAGTTTTTTTAGGAAAAGATTGCTCTGTATGCAGTTCTTGAAGCATAAGACACCAAATACTTTTTGAGACAAGATATTATGATAGATGGACTGACCCAGCATTTGCAGTTCTTAGAGTATTTGTATTCTTACACTATTATGCTGTCTATGTACTGAGTATGAAACAGATGCTTCTTTTATCATCTTTTTATTGGATGAATATATAAGCCCTCTGATCAGAGAAGTCTAACAGATGCAAAGTTTGTTTGTTCTTAGGAAAATATTTCCTTAATGAGCTGTTTCTATTGTGTTTCTTAAAGATTCTTATTGTATTTGTTAATGAATTTACAACTGAGATGCCTGACTAAGTCACAAATTACATGCTCTAAATATAGGAAATACTGTACAAATGGATCAGCAATTGCAATTTACCACTGGAATCCAATTAAACAGGCTGATTTTCCCTTTAACTCTTAAGGAATAGGTACAAGATTGGTCGTTTAGGGCTTGCAGCAATACCTTCTGTTTTGCAGGGGAGGGAGCTATTACCTGCATTTTTTAGGATGGGGATGTGTAAAATCATTCAGTGTGCTAAAGAGAAATACACAGCAAGTGCAGCTATGCTGGATATGCTAGGGATGCCTGTGAAACATATATTGTTTTCTTCCGTCCTGTTTCCAAGATTAAAACAGATAAATAGAGATGATAAGAACAGAGGAAATGCTCCTTTCTGCCAACCTTCAGCCTAACAGCATGTTCCAGCTACTTGCTCTACATCCCCATCTCATCTAGGGAGAAAGGACCTGAATCTTCTGGTGTCTTTATGGGTAAATGTGTCTGCACATATTTAGTAGTGTTAATGCCACAATCTTTTTCTGCCAATATAAATAAAATGTAATGTTAAAAACCATATAATTCTTCTACCAAATCTTGGCTATTTGTTGACATCTAGCAAAAGCTTTGTGCCCACTCAGAGGTCTATTCCCGCAGAGCGTCTGCACTAAGGACCCTTAAACTGAGTTGGAAAGTTACAAAGTGCTGAAGGAGAAGCTGTTTGTATACTGGTAATGTCTTTATCTGTAGTATCAGTAGTACATTACTCTTTGGACAAATTACAGGTGTTTCTTGCAGGGCAGACAGCAAGTGCCTTTTGTGCACTTTTGAGAATATGTGTAGCCCTAGTTGTGCTCTGTGTGTACATCAGTTCATCCACCTGTGTGGTACCTGGGGGAGCCAAATCTGAGTCAAAAATTATTTCTTGGTTTATCCATATGTCACCCCAAACTAGTCTTCTAGCATCTAAATTGGGAGAAGTATGCATTAGATGGGGGGAGGGAGGGGGAAGGCCCCACCAAACAACATTTTGAAATATTAATAGTGACAGTTGGAATTATCTCTGTCTCCTTTCATTTAGTTCCCAATTCAAATTTCCATGCTGGTCCTATTTACGCTGCATAACAGTTTACACTGCAAATCGATGTGATTTCAACACAGCCTTAACCACACAGATGAAACATACACAGAAACATATTCACTACATTAACTAGCAACATCAGTCAATCACCTGCACTGTAAATTGAAAATCAAAATAGGACAGATTGTATTGGCTAAACACTTTCTGAAATCCACTGAACACCCTCTGGATGGGCGGCAAGGGAATGGAAAATAACTTCTTTGCGTCTATAGCATCCCCTCACTCTTGCCTTCCCTTCCCAACATTGTGTTCATTAGTAAAACATATTCATTCCCCCATACCTGCCCCTTCATGCAAAAGGTAAAGCAAAAAATCAAACACACCTCAAATTCAATAGAGCCACTGCAATTTCAGATTAAAGAGACACTGTTGAAACTGGTAGGACTGAAATATAACTTCCTCCATTCTCATTTTTACTCTGTAATCTTAACGTAATGTTAAAGTTATTTTTAAAAATTACTCTTCTTGGTTTTTTTTTCTCTTTAGCTTCCAAAGTGGAAATGCGGGTGCCAGAAGCCCATCAGTTTATCTCAGCAAGCCAACCTGGACACAAATTGAAGGAAAAGAATTGTAATAAAGAACAGATTCACTTTTATTCTGAGTGATAGTTGTTATGGAACATAGAGAAAGAACAATTTTTACAGTGATTGTCATAATTTTGAATGGCATCCTCCTCTTCCAAATCCTTTTTCATTCTCGGGCAATTGTATTTATGGATGTTAATAGACTTTTTATTTCTCTGCAAATTCTCCTCCTGCAAAACCAGCTACAAAGACCAGTATAAATTGCCTGCAAAATCCTCTTTAATGCTCAATTTGTGTCTATACTGAACACATTGATGTTGAAGTAAAACACAAGAATTGTGTTCATTATTACACAGAGAGGTTCTTCAGGCTAAAGAAATAGCCATCCCTTGCTTCTGCCTTGGAACCTAATGTTGTTCAGCACATACTATTTATTACTGATATACAAATAATTTTGATATAGCCTTACATTTTAAGGTCTTTACCGAAAAAAAGAAAACCAAAAAGCAGTGTTATATTCTTATAAGACAGATTCATGACTAATATTTGCATTTTAAAAGTGGTATTTATTTGCTGTTCTTGGTACAGTATTTTTCTGCAAGTATTGCTGTAATTCACTCAGTTTTATGACAAATATATTGTAACAAACTCCTCTGCATTTCACTTTTGTATTGTAGTTTTTATTAGGCCTGAAAAAGGAGCTTCAGGAGCTTCAAAGCCATCTCATACATACGTCTGAGTCCTTTTTGTTTGATCTTGGTGTGAAGTTTTATTTCTTCCCTCCTGCCAGTCAAAGCAATAATAGCAATATGATAAATAATTATATGCATACATCAGTTTGGGGGTTCCACAATATCGACAAATAACTAAATATGATTGCAAACCCCCAGTCTTTTGGCTAAATTTGAACAGCTTGACTCCGACTTCACTCACAGTTATTTGCCTGAGTAAAAACAGGAAAAATAGCCTGGAGGCAATGAAAAATAATATCAACGACAAACAAGCGTCAGATCAAGTGTCTGATCTGTCAAATCCTCCTCCTGTTTTTATGTGTTTTTCTAGCTCTGGGAAATGCCCATTCAAAGTCAAGAGGTACTGTCCCTTGTTCAAGCCAGAGATGAATACCTGAATCTTTGAATGGAGCCTTCAGGTCCTTGGGAGAACACCAGGAGCTCAGAACTCTGTCATTCCTAGGGGGGTTTCCAGACTGCCAGGATTGCAGCTCCCCATTTTGGAGTGCAACTGGCAAAGCATCTCACACATTCCATCCCAAATAATTTTCCTTTTCTATCCACATTCAGACTCCTGTTGCAAATAGTACTCAGGAAGCATTTCCTCCTGCTAGTAGATGGATAAGCAGCAAACTGCTCAACTGCTGCTCAGCCACCCGAAGGCTTCTACAGCACAGGTTTTCACCCAGCTGCTCAGGATTACTCCTCAGCAAGTACGTAATGTAACGTGCAGAAATGCCCTGGGGAGTAGAGGTAGGGGTTGTGTTTGCTTGCTTTTCAGGAAATTCCTAGCCCTAGGATGCGAGGTAGGTAGGACAGAGGTGTCTGAATGACTCCAAGGAGGGAACTGAATGTAGGTTGCTATTTCCCCATGGAAGGTACTAGTCATTAACCTGTGATGCAAAAGATGAGTGTCTAATCCCTTATTTCTGGAGCCACATTTTCTTCCCTCCTTTTTGTTCCTGTAACTCCTACATTCCTGAGTACACAAAGGAATGAAAAAACTGCACTGGTCTGAAAACAGTCATCTTCCTGTCCAAGCACCTTAACCATTGGAATATAACAGAAGAATTGGCTGCTATGACTATAGTATCATCCACTTCAATTGGTTTGGATCAGACATTTAATGCTTTACTACCTGTCAACTTCAGAGCTCCCAAAAATCTCTTGTCCCTTCGCTAATTATCTATCTTTGCTGCTTCATTTCTCCTGCCGTCCAATATGCCCTCCCCAGCACTCACACAGTATGCTTCTCACTAATCTCTCCAATACCTGTTGTTATATTTTCCATTAGTTACAGCTATGAATTGCTAAGCTGCAGCATATTTGAACAGTTCGCTTGATATCTTGCTGTTAAATATTTCAGTTGCATCTCATCAGTTTAATTTTTATGCTACTGTAGCAGGATAACTGAGTTTTTAATGGTGATAAGGGTAGCATCCTCAGAGGCTATTCAGAGGTGGTTATTGCTAAAGGCACTCAAACTTCATCACTTTTGCAATAAGGTGAGCATATTTTTTTTATAACTGCCAAAGTATCCCATGAAACATCATTTCTCTTTTTAAAGCACATCTCAACAGAAATGGCTAAAAACTCTCACTCTTATTCTGACTAAGCTGCTGGGAGGTTTAAAAACCTTTGTGAATTAATTGCTGTGATCCCAGGGAAAGAGAAGAACGTGTTGTTCCCCCATTTTCCCTTTCACATTTCAATAGCAATTTTGTATCAGGCTTCTTTACTTATTTTTTCAATCATGCCAAATCATATTGGGTAAAAAAGTCAACAGTGTGATCAGCAAGTAGGAGCATCTTCCAGTAGCCCTTGAGCATTCTTGGTTGCTTGTTAAGAGAGAGGTCATCTCCTTTTGACTTATTGTAGCCTCAGAAAAAGGATGCAAGTAGAATGGAAAGACTTTTCTGCAAGTTTATTATGTTCTCTCAGGACTGCTCTCCTTACTTGGTCTTTATATTTACACAATCCAGAACAGGTTTCTTTGATATCTCAGTGTAAAGCAATAATCCTGTTTTCTGAGGCTATTCTCCCAAAGGCTTTAGAGGATTTCAGAAACGTGCTAGACAAATCATCTCCTGGACCCAGTCATTATTTAACTCACCTCATTGCCGGAGAATGATGTTTTTTGCAGGTCTTTCTGCAGTCCCCAGCTCCAGAGACAAGGATGCCATACTGGTAACCCACCATGGCAGCTTAGGACAAGACTGCTTTGTCTAGTCTTCCCTCACAATACCTAGATGTTAAGATGTCAGAAATAGCAATATTCTCGTAACAGGAGAGAAAAAGAGCTGCTCCTACACCTCTTGTGATTATATGCAGCAGAAGATACCAGCAAAAAGAACCAGGAACTTGGCGTCTCAGTTATAGAAAGCCGTGTACCAGCACCCCTGAGTGACACAAAATGGCACAGTTAGCAGAAATATGACAGACATATTTCTACAGGGGCATGCAGCATTCATAACTCTGTGTGTGTATTGTGTGTGGTCAGCAGTGTCCTTACAATATAAAGCACTAAGGCACATGTTAATGAAATGACATTACCATTCCTAAAAGTTCTGCCACACGGAGCTAAGTTGTCCAACTTGACGGTGACTCTCTAGGATAACAAATTAATGGAGACACTACATGGTTGGTACCAGGATGCATCACCAAATATATTTTTATAAATCTGCTGTCAAGCACATGAGTAAAAAAGCACAAGTGTTCTGGAAAGTGTGAATTCAGATGTAATCAGTAATAACATCAGCTGAAACACTTTGTTATGTGAAGGTACCATATATTTGCCATATTTTTTTTTATGAATACACAACTGGCATTATGGTTAGCATTCTTGTATTGATAGGCAACAATAATTTTCTCAATTGTTGTCTGCTTCTCTGATAATCTACCAAGCTATTAGTCCATGTCGATCTGATATAAAAGGTACTCAAACATGTGGATAGACATATATCAAAAAGTGGTACTCAGAAACAATAATGTATTACATTGATGAGGTGGCCACTCATTTAATAGGTGGGTCTATAAAATACTAGCAGGGCTCTCATTATTTTCTCCAGCGTATTATTTCAAGGAAGTGCTGCAGGAGATGTGAGCATTCAGATTTTTAAACACCTCTCACTGCAGCCAAGGTCCTGCTGCTTCTCCTTCGTGATGACAGCCAAGACCACTCCCCTCTCTTTCCTTCTGTGAATACCAATCATAGATACTCAAGAAAAGGATCTTTAGCAGCACATTTGGCTGAGAAGGAGAGGCAAGATCTGTTATTTCACATGACTCACAAGCCATTTCAGTGTATATTCATTGTATGCAGCAGGTACAGGGTTAGAGGAGCTGCCAGCCCCTTGGCGGATGCTGCAGTTTCAGTACGATACACAGACCAGCCACACGATACCAGTGCTGCAGTGCTCACGGGCATCAGCTCTTCTGATTACACCTGCAGCCCCTCCTTGCCTGTCTTTGGTGACTGATACTTTTGCTATCATTACCAGCAGACACACAGAGTAATTTCCTGACAGGGTACATCAGGGGCAGAATACCAAAAACAGAATGTCTCCCTCTGTGTGTGTGCACGTGTGCATGCACGCATGCACGTGCACAAAGGGAAGACTGCAACTGCAGCCCTGCCATGAGTCTATGGTGCGTCAAGGTCCTGCCCTTACATCAGCAAGAGAGAAGGGCACAGGTTGTCTCTGCAGCATCTGCCCACATCTAATGACGATGGACCCTCAGCACTGCTGGGATCCTAGAGGTATAACTGGTGCTCTGTGACAGCTGCCGGTTGCTCCTAGCAGGTCTGTCGCTGGACACCTGCAGCAGGTACACATGGCCCGGAAGCTCTCCAGGCAAGAACTCCTCTTGTTCCTCTATTCCTCTTGTGCCCAGACCAGGCTCTTGCCACTAACACTGATAGTAAGTAATCCAAAACAAAAGGAGATTTGCTTCTGGAATACTTCAGTATCTGTGGAGGGCTGCCACCAATATTTTTGGCTGGAATAATTTCTAAGTGGAGCATTTTCTTTGTGAACCTTTTTAACATAAATACTTGTGCCTTTCTTGACCGATTCATAGACCTGAATAGCGAGTGAAGATCTAAAGTTGCAACAGAAGCACAGGGTGGGTTAAGATTTAGGAGCTCCTGTTTGTCCCCTGTGGCTTGGTATAAGTTTGCAAGGGATTGCAGCAGATTTTTCTTTTCTTAATTCTCCTCTATGCCTTGTGTCTCGGCTCCCTTTTCCGGTGTTGGTTGCTGAAACTGATGTCCTGGCCCCACTTCTTTGCCATCTTCTGACGATTCACCTGTCTGCAAGTGGCAAATGCTGAATTACACCACCCTACCTTCCTTCTGAACATATTCCTACATTTGTGCTATACCACTACTCTGCATGTTATAACAGTTGTTCTTGTTAACTATGACGTGGCTTTTGTTCAAGCTTGTCTCCTGGATTGCCCAGAGCTTTATCTCAAGCTCACTTGGCATTTCAGATCCGCATGGTCTGTCTCCATAAGAAAGTCTGCAAAGCTAAAGCAAAATCACTTGAACAGATTTTGGTTCAATCAAGCCTGAAAATTTACATTTTCCTAATTTCCTGATCAGAAACTTTGCCCTTGCCTGATCTAAACGTGATTGAAGCTAGATAAGCTAAATTTTGCTCCATCTTGCTCATGCTTAAAAGAAAATTTCACTGCAAATGTTGTTTCAGAAGTCTGAAATCTATGAATATGTGTGGCTGCTGCCAGGCAAAGTTTTTTACGTTTTAGAAAGACTATGTGAGTGCTGTAAAATAGCCTCACATCCAAAGTGGATGTCTTCTAGAAAGGTCAGGATTCTTTTTCTGAACTCCAGCAGTGACCTACCGTGAGAAATGGAACATAGGGTGAGGTAAACTCATGGATAGGCAGTCACCATTTAGGTAGTCTGCTCTTCCTAGAAGTGCATTGAATTTGGAAAGAGTCTTTTCAAATCTCTAGATCAGAGGGTATCTAGAGATCTAGAGGGTCTAGATCATGGAAGGCTGCTGGCAAAATAAGCCCAGTTAGTTTTGCTCCCTATTAAGTACATTAAGCAACCCAATAATGCATAGGCCATAGGTAGTTAACAATGGGGAAGTAGCCTTCATTCAAATATTTTCTGAGCATGCAACTTCTAAATTCTCTGAATACTGTCCACAGTATTTTTAAGACACTAAAATGTTTGGAGCAGGAAGGGGAGATTCCCCTGACAGACTCTTGATGGGATATAACTACTCTCCTGGCACAATTCTCTGGCCTTTGATGGGTGAGTGGCAGCAGTGGAAGGCCAATATCCCATTAAAAGGGATATTGGTTTAAGAGCAATGTTTTGGACAGCAAATGGCTGCTGATATTCAGGATTCTTAAGCTCAGCTCCATATTCTAGAAGTTTTTGCCCAGCCTCCTTCCCACCCCATCCAGGCCTTCTCCATCTCCTCTTTCTTCTGTCAGCTCCCAGCCTCCTGCCATTCCCCATTCTCCAGACTCATGAGTTGTCATTCCCTCAACCTCATCCTCACTTCTGTCACCTTCCACTCAATTCCCCACCCCTAAGGTACCTTCCCTGCAAAACTCCTGTCTTTCTTTCTTTTCTGATCTCTGGTTAGAGGAGGGAGATTAGTAGGAATATGAATGGTAGAAGAAGGAATTTCCTTCCTTTCATTCACTGTCTCTGCAGCCAGATAGATACATCTTCATGGCACCAGCAACTGGGATGAGCAATTTCAGAGAGTCCTGATTTGGTGCTGTCCCCTTGGGATAGCGAACGTTCAAACACTAGTGCTGGCACACATGTGGCTTGGTCAGAGTGCTGAAGCATCTGCAGGGATAACAGGATGTGCACCAGGAATCTTGCAAAGAGAAAAAACAGCTCAGGTGGAATAACATTTCAGGGAAACGATAAAAGGGAATCTCCTCTTTCTCTGCCCTTTTGCAATCCACTTCAAGCTTCTGCTTGAAAGTTTCCAAAGGAAACAGGTGTCAGCATTTCATAGTGATCAAAACAATAGATTGTTTATTTAATGCTCTACCCAGAAACTTTCCAAGAAAATAGCCTAAAAATTCAGCCTGAACCAAATAAACCTACTCAGTTTTGCCCATTTCTAGGAAAATGGAAAAACTCATAATTAAATTTAAGGTCAGCATTAATTATAGGTGTCATTACCTGTTCTGTCCCTGAAAAAGTTTAGTATCATTCTGATTTTCCTGGAATTTTTAAATAAATAATATTTCTGATCCATAATATTTCATTTTTAGCAACCAGAGGAAATGGCTGGTGTTTCTAAAGCTGTTCTACAGGACTGTTATCCACTGTTCATTATTTGCAGGTTAGTATCGCACAAAGGTGCATTGGAATGTCATGTGTCTGACACTTTACAGGTATTTGCTGCAATGCAGTCACACCTTCAAGGGCCTAGAGATATCGAGACAATTAGAAGACCAGAAATAGTAATCCTCTTGTAAATCAGGGGTACCAAATAGCAGCCAGTTGAAGCACTTACTCAAGAGCACACTAGAAGAGCTTGCTCAGAGCCAACTACTGAGCTTGTATTTCCCAAGGTCTTACACATAAGAGCATCCTTCCTTCTCCAGCTGTCTAAAAAATGGAAGATAACTGGCTTTGTTGGGTAATTATGTGTCAGAGTAAAGGAATTTGAAATGTGGCACCCTTCAAGGCTCTTTTCCTTTCCCATTTCCCATGCTGTAAATACAAAGTCTCTTGGTGAGATCATTACTGAGCACAGGACAGAGCATTATCATTATGCTGATGATGCAAGATATATTTTTCTGGCCTTGTAGCTGCAGGGCCTGCTCCATGGGAAATTTCGAAAGATGCTGTTAACTGAACACAACAGGAGTTGTTAAACCCCAAACCAGAGAAGATCCACGTTCTTGGCAAAGGTCACACACCTCAAGAGGGTATTCAAAATCCCCTGTATATGCTGACAGAAACTTGTTTAATATTTTTGTTCAGTTGCATTATTCCAAGACCCCATCACAGGACTATTGATGGGGTAGTTGACATCATTGCAGCTGTACATTATCTCAATGTGATGGGCTATTGTGACACATTATGTCCACCCAGCAATTTTTTTTGCATCAGCTGCTCCTTATTATTTCTAAATCTTCCACCAGGCTTTACTTTGGCTATATTTAAGAAATGCTCACTGAGCTCTAAACTGGTGTGCCCCGGCGCTCATACACCACCCACTGCTGAAAGATTCTACCACTGAAAATGAAGTTAGCTGGATAGCTTAATTCTGTTATGACAGGCCTCCAGAATAAAATTCCTTCTACATCACATCTGTTCCCATTTATCTATTCCAAGTGCTATGAATTTAGACTGAAAATATGCCTATATTTTCTTAGTTTTAACATTACCATCCAACACAAAATAGAAAGTATGACACATACACTTTAGTGGTTGACAGCGCATGTTTGTGTGGAACAGTACATGTACATATTTGCATTTACAACATAGAGCATTATAAAAATATAATTAATATTTAATTGGACTATGCAATCTGAACAAAAAATCTATTACATGGATTTCAAGATATCAGTGTTATGCTTTTTTATATTTCCATACTAATTTTATAAGCACTCTATGAAATACTGTGTAACATTTCTATTTACTCTTGTGTACACAGTTGCATTCCAAATGCTGTTCAAGATCATACTCTCCTGTACTACACAGATGTCACAGAATATGTAAATATTTTATTGTAATATGCACACACTGTGACCTAGAGGGTATCCCATAAGTGCTTGATGAAGATATTTAGGTTTTACTTGATATTATTTATTTTTGATAGCATCGCAGGAAAGCTAGCGTGCAGGGGATAATCTTGATGGATTTGCTATGACAGATCTGGTGGTTTATAAAATTTTCTACCCCAAAGAAATCAGTTCTTCTGCAGTGATGACTCATGGGAAACTCAGATCACTTCCATTAGCAACAATGCATTGGTAACATTACTGTATTCAGATGTTGGGGACTCATTTAAGGTTAGGAGTTACACAGTGAACATAAAGAAAGCACGGGGGTTTCTTGGATGGACTCAGAGTAGCTGTGGTGCATTACCTCCCAGCACAATGATACCTGAAATATTTGTATTTTTCCTACTATTTTGCAAGCTTTCCTTCACAGTTGCTCTGTCACCACCCTGTATATTCAGGGAATAAAGCCATCTCTCCATCAAGAACACTCCAGGGTCCTTTGACTAGAAACCCCTTCCCCCACGCATGGCCTCCAAGTCTCACATCTGTCTGTCTGAAGTCATTAATCCAAAGACTTCAGCAAAGGCAGGATTCTCACGCTAACAAGCTGGCAGCTTGAGTTGTGTTCTGTGTTTCCTGGCTCCAGCTAAAGCCTGACCTGCAAGAGATTAGAAAGAGCAGCCCTTCATTTTAAGCAGTGCTTAAGTGGATGGCTCGAGCTTAATACGAGTGTGTTTCAGAGAGGCTCTGTCTCAAAAATACCAACAGCCTTTTCCTATTTAGAATATTAATTAAATTAAATATATTTTTAAAATTCTTCACATAAATCACTCCTGCTGTTCCTCACCTTTGTAATGCTGGAAGGGATGTGACAGAAGCCTTAGCTTACACTGAGGTACACAGTTCAGCCAGGCTTAGGCTGTATGATGTATGTGTGTTTCGCATGAAATGCCTATGTTTCACTCTACAGTAAGCTAACATTTTGCCAGCACCCAAATGAAATACAGTTTGAAAGTGGCTGCTAAGACAAAAACAAACAACCCCTCCCCCAAAAAAACCCCAACATATCAAAGCAGATAACATTCATATCATGATTAGGAAATAATAATTCTCAACTTACAGGCTGCAAGTAAAACTAGAGACAAAAATAAATGCCATTAGCTTTCTTTCAAGCCATAGTTATTTAAAAGCATATTCTATATTATTTCATGGATTTTGAATTATTATTTTAAAACAATTTTAATCACCTCTTCCAGCCAATAATATATTTTCCTTCTAGAAAACATTTCTCTGTTGTTCAGGCTCCTATGTAATTAAATTTTTTGGGAGATGAATAACACATTTCTAAATCTCTTTACAGTGACCAAACTAGATCCTTGACCTTTCTTTTTTTGGTCCTTTAATGCTATGAAGTACACATATTAGAAAGCAGCTAAAACAAGGCAAGTAAGAGTTCCCTGATAGGGGAAAATTGCTGATTGCCAAGGGCCATCTAGGATGGCTCTGTGACACCCCTCATGAGGAAAGGGAGCTGCAGATTAACAGTCCAAAGCACTATTTCTGTGAGCATCCCTGAACCCCACAGCAGTTTTTAGAAGCTTAAAGGCAATTTACTTTAACTCTGTCCCTGTGTCTTTGCTGGCCTGATTAGCAAAGAACAGCCACAGCCAAAAATTCGTCCCACTGTACAAGTCACTCACCCACCACTCAAGTGAAGACGTTTCTGGTATGGGAAATGACCACACTCTCAATGTCAAGATACCCTCAGTCTTGTAAAAAGCATCCTGGAATTTATTAATGGGCACGGCTAACAAGGGCTTTTTGGTAATATTATTTCAGTTGACAGAGACACTCTGGTAACACTGGTGCTTGCTTAAATTAGGGTATTCACTGATGATTTTAAGGGAAGAATATATTAGCTCACACAGCAAGCTGAGGTTACTATCTAAACAGACATGAGTGCTGATGCTATTTAGGTAGAAAAAGCACAGCCTAATACCGCATGACCACAAGCAGTTCTCACCAAGACCCTCAGAAGCTTTGTGTGGTCCAAGACAGCTGTGATCTATAAGACCAGTGACAGAAGAGCTGGCATCCCTGGCTGCCTCTTCTCCTCAATGACCTGCTGACATTACCAGGGACTTTATACTACGCCTCCATTAAGAGATCCTGGCAAACTGGTATATATAGCAATGCTATAGAAGGCAAGAATTTCAGTCTTTAAAACAAATATAGAAAATTATACTAATATGGAAAATCGAGCTACATCTAAAAGAGGTAACAGATATGTCCCTTACAAAGGCATAAAATGAAAATGCACAAGAAATAACCCTCCAGCTGCTGAGATGCAGTTAGTAGATCTCCCTATTCACTGTTAACTTTTAGAAGCTATCAATTTATCATGAGATATAGAAGTGGGAGAGAGGGAAAAATAAAAGACAAGGAAAAAACAAAACAAAACAAAAAATAGAAAAGAGGACACCAACTAAAACAAAATATGAGATTTGACAACTAAGGGTGTGATACAAATTCATTGCAGTGAATTGGAATATTCTCATCAACTTTAACACAATCTGGATCTGTGCATAACTGAGAGCAAAGATTACATGAAAGGGATCATGTGTATGAAATACATCATATAGTTCGAAATAACTCTTCCCCCGAGTGATATATTTACTTATTATGAAGAAAGCAAACAAAATATACAAAGTGGGCCAGTATTCAAGGAAAAGATGAACCATAGAAGATGACTTGTATGAGCAACAGCAAAGCATAAAATCTTGTTCTTCACCTGAATGTATGAATATTCACCAAAAAAGCTGCATGATGAAAAGTAAATATATTCTCACAATTTCATTAGAGCATGGTCAAAGTTCTCAAAGGCTTTCAGGATAAAGCCAAGAACAAGTTACTGATACAAAAGGGGATTGTTAAAAAAAATAAAATAAATGCAAGCATAATCCAAAAGTAGGGCCACTTTGGTAGGAGAGAGGTGGGCAAAACTCGTAATTCCAGATATATGTATTTATTATGTGTTATTATTGAAAGTAGAAAGGTTGACAGAAAACAAGTGCCATGGTTTAATCCCTGACAGCAACTAAGTACCACTCAGCCATGTGCTCACCCCTCACAGCAGCCTGCTGGGATGGGGAACAGTATCAGAAAAAGGTAAAACCTGTGGGTTGAGATAAGAACAGTTTAATAATTGAAATAAAGTGAAATATACTAACAACAACAATAATACTAATAGCAATGAAAAGGGAGATAACAAAAACAGAGAGAGAAATAAAAACCAATAAACACAAGTGATGCACAATACAATTGCTCACCACTCGCTGAGCAATACTCAGCCCAACCCAAGCAGCGATCCATCTCTCGTGAGGGGCCCAAGTTTATACACTGGGCATGACGTGCTGTGGTATAGAATACCCTTTTGGCTAGTTCGGGTCAGCTGTCCTGTCTCTGCTTCCTCCTGGCTTCTTGTGCCCCTCCTCACTGGCAGAGCATAAGACTGAAAAGTCCTTGACTGGGGTAAGCGCTACTGAGCAACAACTAAAATATTGGTGTGTTATTAACATAATTCCCAGACTAAATCCAAAACACATCACTGTACCAGCTACTAGGAGGAAAATTACCTCTATCCCAGCTGAAACCAGGAGAACAAGTAATAAAAAATTGCTGTTGATAGCACATGAGTAACAAAAGCAGTTGTATCCAGCCAGTTAGTCAGGTTAAAGGCATTCCTGAGTACACAGGGAGAATACTAAGCCCTCAAAAATTATTTCTGAAAAGTCATATAGCATAGCAAGTATAGCCTCAAACATCAATAAAGGGAAGAAAAGTGGTTTATTAAACAAGGAGTTTAATTTCAAGCGTATTCTGTAATGTGAAAGAACAGAACAATTGCTGAGGGCAAAAAGAAAATAAACAGAAAAAAACCCAAACAACCCCAAAACACACTTCTAAGCATTCAACGGATAATGGAATGATAAGCAATAAGCAGCATGGGTTCATAAAGAACATGTCGTGCCAAGGAAACGTGATTGCTTTTTTGATAGAACTACAGAAATCCTGGATGAAAGATACACAGCATGATTTTAATAAAGGATTTAATACAGTGTCTCACTAAATCTCCCAAAATGCATTTAAATTGCTTTGGACGTAAGCACTGTCATGTAAATTGAAAACAGGTTGAAGGATCACAAGCACTGGCTGATGAGAAATGGCAGTGGATTGCACTAAGTTGTGGGGAAGTATGTGGTGGGTCCATTGCAAGGTATAAAGATGTTCCTTGTTTTAATAACTTCATTAATAAGCTGGAAGAAAAGGTAAACAGCATGTAAATGAGGTCTGCAGATGAAACTACAGCTGGAGTAACTGTAGGCAGAAAATAACAAAGTAAGTCTAACTTTAAAAAACAGAAGTAAAAGGACAGCAGCAAGCTACTGCATTGGAGAAGGGACAGCCCACAGCAGAAGTATCTTGCATAGGCAAAGCAATGGCCTACACTTGCCCTTGGGAACGAAAGGCGGCATACATGAGAAGGTTTGGAGTGCTCTTCACTGCACACAAAAGCTAATGTATGTTTAGGCTGCATATTTAGTAGTTTAATGTGGCACAGAGAGGGAGAAAATCCTCCGTACATGCAGGAAACATAAGGTTTAAAGTGTTTACAATTAAATACATTTTAGCTTTCCAAACTGGAGAAAAGTCTTGAGCGGCACATGGGAGGCAGAGATGGAGACCACTACTCTGGGACATAACAACAGGGGTTAGGGACAGATGATCTAAAGCTTCCTGCTCCATGCTCCCAATGGATGAGGCAACCTCTACACCACAGACTCTCACTCTTCATTTTATTCCTTACATTGTTCTTCTTTTCTCCATATTCCCTCCAGAGAAACCCTTCTTCCTCACTCTTGACTTTTCTGTCAGCCTTCATGACTCCTCTCCCTCTTTGTCCTTCACAAAGCCTTTTTCAGCTCCTCTTCCCCTCATTTAATTTCTCCTTATAGCTGCACTTTCTGCTTAAAACCAACAACTGAGGTGTCACTTGGCTATGTCAGGCACTCCAAGATACATATTAACAATGCCACTGTAGGTGGCATTGGAAGAGGCGCTGCTGTGGTGGGCAGTCTGGCACAAGTCTGGCACTAAGGGCAGAAGTGCTTTCCAGAACCCGCCAACTCTTGGGAATTTCTCAGCACAGTTTCAACTTGAAACGGTGGAGCTTTCATCTTGAAACGGTGGAGCTTTCATCCTTCCATCAGGTTCTCCACACCAGCTGTGAAACCTCTGCTATGGCCTCACAGATCTTCCTTAGTTCATTGTCTACAACTTAGAAGTCACCACAGTTCAGGTCTTAATTTCCCTTGAACTTCACTTTGCATTAAATAAGAAACTAGGGCAAGTAGTGGCTAACTGGAGTAGTGGTTCCTGGTGATTATCAGTATCATAAGGGCGATCTGACTTTAAGCTCTGAACACTAGTTTGTGCTTTTTAGGGTTTATGGCTCCAATCCACATGAGTTGAAATAGTCAAACTTGGAGGTCAAGAAAGTGAGAAGGACCATGGACATTTTTCTGCATGGGGAAACTAAAAGGACTGTGGCAAATATAGGGAAAATATTTTGCATAAAGCAGGTAGCAAAAGAATCCCAAACAACCAAACAAAAATCCCCAAACACAAACAAACAAAAATCAACCAACAAACAAACAGAATCTAAGAGTTCTCTGAAATGCAATGATCAAAAAAATTTCACCATGGTGGACACTTTAGAAAAATCACTGTTAGCTTGAAAGCTGACACCAGCTATCACTTTGAGTGTCTGTAAACATTTAACCTGTGTCTGTAAGACTCTTATTGCCCTTCTACATTTCTTACTGATTATAGAGTGAAAATCTAGGATAAACTTTTAAAAAGGAAAGGTTTTATTATTTTCTCCTGATCTGAATTTCATAGCCAGGCAAAGGGGGGGAAAAAAAAAGTGTCTTTGCATCTCACCTCTAATGTTGTAGATTATTGAGACTTTTTATCTGTTTGAGCACTTTCTGCACAAAAACTTGTGAAGAAGATCACACGTAAAAGGGATGATGCAAATGTGAGAGACTGAAGTAGAATGATTTGATGTGTATGGACATGACTCATGTGGCTTCACCCTCATTGTCTTAACTTATGGTCTATCAAGGATACTCACTAATAATAGATACTCTTTCCTACAGCTCCACATTATATAAATATAACTTATTCTCTGGGTAATTCACCTTAAAAAAAGAATTGATGACTTCTCTCTCCAACAATCAATTTTGTTAGGTAGTCTATATATCGTTCTGCCTTTTGGATAAAATAGGACAGAAAAGCACCAATGCAAGTATTAACCACATTTTAGTCTTCCATGTAATACAGATCACTTGTCTCTTTATTGCTAATAGTAATAGAAGGGTTGCTGGTAGTTATCTTTCAAAACAAGGATAACGTAAACAACAATTCTATTTGGACTACATGATACGAGCACTGATGCTTACCCTTTAAAACAGAACTCAAACTTCATAAAAAGAGAAAGGTTAATAGAAAAAGCATTATAATTTAATGTGGAACTGGACAGGAATAGCAATCTATACTCAGGAGCCATTGTAAGCTTTCCTAATGGACATCAATGAATGCAGAGTCAGAACAGTAAATACAAGAAATTCCCAATATTATCACTAAACTTTGTATTTCTTCTTGAATTTCAATTTCAAACTTTTCAACATTTATTATTACAGAGGCTGACCCAGCTATATAAGCAACTGAATTCAGTGACAAAAGTCCTTTTACTGATTAGGGGATTTTGGTCTGTCTGAAATAAAAAACCCAGTGATACCACATCACAAAAATTGTGTTCTCTCTGAACTCAGATTTTTATGACATGGTAATACACATCAAAACCCAGTGAGATGTAAGAAGACAGCATAAACAAATCAGTCTTTTTCCTATAGGAAAAAAGCTGTCCTATTACATTTGCCTGAAGTAAGAAGGATAGTGGAGTGTAAGGTGGTATCTGAGCACACCGTAGTTTTAAACCAAAACAGAAGTTATTTTTGGAAGTATGTTGTTTTTTTGTCTTCTTCACTGATGAACTGCTGAATATGAACCCTGAGGAGAGGTAAAATGCACAGCAATAATCCCTTCCTGCTGCAACATGCTCAGGCTAAGAGTATCACTTATTCAGATAATGAATATTGAAGATGTCAAAAAAACAACATTGCAGGCATTGAAAGCCTATTGATTTCTTTATCATAATTGAAATGTTATAGAACACCAACAAAAAAAGAATTAATGTATTTAGAAACCTTTTAAATTTTTTTTTTTCTCTCATGTAGGAACATGTTTATTGGTTTTCCTTTTATAGATTTTGGCTGCAAAAACATCTCTGAATTTTAGTTCCCTCATCTAACAGAGAAAAATGCCTTTTTTTTTTTTTTTTTAATGTGTTATAAATATAAATGTCTGCTTCTGGTTTGTGAGACTATTTATAATGCAGGAATTGGCAGAAAGACTGTCAAAACATGTGCAACTCCTTTAGAAGAGAAGCAGACTACAAGTTGTGAAAGCCTGAATGAACTAGAGGCTGTATCAGAATACGGCAGAGTAGAAGCTTTATCCTAAAGGAAGATCTTATCATAAGAAGTACCAAAAGTATTTGGAAGACATAGGACATATGCTGGACTCCCCTCAAAAAAATTAAAACCAAACCCAAGAACAAAACCAACAACATCCCTCCCCCAAAAAAACCAGAACAAAACAAAACAACCTACACAAACAAACCAACCCACCAAAATCCAACAAACTACCAAACCCCAACAACTCAGAAATTATATGGACTGCAGCAAAATGTCAATTAAATATTTGAGACCAAAGAAACTGGGAAAAAACCTTCAGACACTAACTTTCAGTATGTGACATAGCAGCAGTAGTAAGCAGCGGACTATGATAATGGCAAATTAAGTGTTTTTAAAGCCAGCAAAAGAGGACCTTTTTAGACTGGCAGAATTAATTATGGTGAGATGCAGATACACCTAACACAAAACTGCATGTCTCTGAGATAAGAAACCTCTAGAAAACATCATTCCTCTGATTCACTTTGATGTAAATGTTTTAACAAGACAAAAGGCAAGAACACTTCTGTCATGCCTATATAACTACAAGCAGCTCCTCCATTCCAGAAAGGGTTGTTGTATTGCTACAAGCTACGGAAATCCAATTTTTGGGGGGATGTGCTGTTCTTTGTAACAAGCCAAATACTTAATGAAGTAAAAGAAATGTGACAAAATGTAAGCAGAGAACAATAATTTATGAGACTTTTTTGTGGTTAGAAATCAATTTTCTCTATTCTAAAGCAGGTGGAATGCTGACACTGGAAAACCTATGCACCACTTGGTTCTTATCTCACCATTAAAGGATGACTGACGTAAACCAAACACTGCTTAACCTTCTTCTTGATTCACATTTCTTGCAGAAGTATGCAGAAGGGCAGCATGTCTGCTAACTGCTGCTGCTCCTTTCACATAAAACACAGAAGCAATATTCGTCAGTATCCTTTAAGAACAAGCAGTGAATTTGTCATATCTGTTTGTAAGGCCCTTTGGGACTCTTCGGGAAGAAAGGCGCAGTAAATGCAAGCTCATTATAATCATTAACTCCTTTTATACACCAGCTGAGCTCAGAAGAAACACATGGGAGAAAAATATAAGGGCAAAAATGGTTAAATATATTTATCATTATTTTCTGTTCCTGGTAGGTTTTGTTGTGGGTTTTTTGGTTTTGGTGGGTTTTTCTGGTGGTTTGTTTTTTTTTTTTTTTTAATTCATAGATACCTTAATACATAAAACTTACTATTTATTAGGAAGTCTTAAAATTAGCTTGATCATTCAACTCCATGAGATGACACTTACATCGCTAAGGAAGAATAAAATGGCTTGACTTACATTAAGGAACATTCAACACAGTGCCTAATTTATTACATTTGTTCTCAAAAGCTTAGAAATTCCTTAAGGTTCAAACGATCACACCTCAACTACATGTGTGAGAGAACAGTTTCAGGGAAAGGAAAAGCTTTCTGTTTGTCCTGTTTGTGTGTTTTCTGGGTAACACCTAGATTTGGATGGGACAGGACTCACTGGTTTTTAGCCATTGAAAGGTCACATTTTTCATTCAAAATAATTTTCTAAGCTCCTGCTAGAGTAGGTGTGTGTGAGCAGCACCTCCAGACAGTAATTTCTACCCCATACATTGGACATCAGCATCACATAAATGACCTCAGGAAGGCACTTTTCCCTCTCCACTGACGCCAAGGCCAGCCTAGTGAGTACCTTGAAGCAGACCCTACCTTTCCGCTAGGTAGGTGAATCTGTGCATCTGTGTCTTTACACATAAACAATAGTTAAGAATTCATATGAAAGGATCCTTTCTACACTACAGATTCATTCAACCCCATTGAGGAAAAAGAGGTACTATTCTCTGTTACTGCAGCTAACGGATTGGTTTTGTGTGTGTGATGTGTATTCGAATTTTTTATTACTGTAGATTTATGTGGTTTTGTTGATCATTAACAAAAAAAAAAAAAAAAAGAAAAAAGACAGGGCCCCAATCTACAAATACATCCCCCATACTTGGGATCTTAAGACTTTAAAAACTGGTCTGCAAGAAAAGAATTTACAGCACTATTAGATCCACAGTCCTGATTTCAGTTCCTAAACCAGGGAGCTCTGACAGCTTTGACTATATTTCTGATCTTTACATCAAATGGGTTAAGTTTGAGAGGGAGAAAGAATGATTCTCCAACTGCTTTATGAGAAAAGTTTAAAACTTTTAAACCTGTCGTGAATAAGCAACCCTAAAACTCTTAAAAAATGGAAACAAGTGCGATAGAGAGTTTTAAGGTTACATACAGTGAAATATTTATTGTATCCACCTGAATTAAATAACATTAGAGAAACAAGGAGAAAGAGCTATGAAGTTCACCTGGCTACAAAGCCACGAAACTAAACCATACACGAACGTTAAAAACAGCAGAGAAACGCAGACCTGCCTCTCCAGGTCTACGAATTTTCTCCAACCGAAAATTCGCGGAGGCGTTTCTCATGCTCTTCAGCTGCGGGACTGATGTTCTGACCCCCATCTCCTCAAGGGCACCCCTGCGCTGCACGCTGCGCTCTCACACGGGAGCACCCCTTTCCCCTGACCATGCCCTCGGCCCCGCAGCGAGGTGCGCTCAAGGGTTGCTCTTCCACCCGGATGCGCACAGCTTCCCCCATCACCTCCCACCCCCTGCTCCCACCGCCCGCGGTCCCCGTCGGGATGCGAGGCTCCCCCGTGCAGGCCAAAGCGCTCCGCTAGCCCTTCGCTCTCCGGGGAGCAGCGGCGGGCAGCCAGACCCCAAGACGAGGGCGCCGGCAGCAGCGTGCGGAGCGCCGACAGGTGCAGAGACGCTCGGGGACGGAGGGCCCCGCGCTGCGAGGGCGCCGGCAGCGGAGCAGTGGGTTCTGCCGGCGCATCCCCGCACGGGCAGGCCGCGGGCGGGGGCGGAGGGGAGCCGGGTGAGCCCATCCCCGCACCGCGGGACGCGCGGCGCCACAGCCACAGCCCCAACCCCAACCCCAGCCCCAGCCCCAGCCCCAGCCCCGGCCCGCTCGGCCCCGCCACGCCGCCGGGCGGCGCCTGCGCACTACGTGCGGCGGCGCTGCTCGCCCGCCTCCCCGGCGCGCTCGCGGGAGCCGGGTCGAGCCGCATCGGGCTGAGAGAGCCCGAGCGGCGGGGAGCGGGAGCACGCGCGCAGCCCACCGCACACCAGCCCCTGCCGTCCCGCTCCTGCGGGAGCCCGCACGGCTCGGGAGGCAGGAGCAGCCCCGAGGGGTCGGTCCCGCCGCTGCGCCCGCCGGCGCCCACAGCAACTTTGCCAGCTGGCTCCGGCCGTTGTCGCCTGTCTCCGGCGCGGTGCGGGCGCTCAGGCGGCGCGGTGATAAGCCCGGCAAGAGTTTCGCAAAGCTCTTAAACACCCTAAGCTGCGCGCAGCAACCCGTGTTTGCCGTGGTTGCAGGAGAGGAGGAATTAGTGTTTGCGATCACTCGAGGAGGGGAGGTGTTTTCCGCAAGGGACCTTTCCTCCCCAATACAGCCACCAACTGTCCGCAGCGGCGGGAGGATGTAAATAGGCAGCACGAGGCCGGTGCGGCTGCTGGCGAGGAGGCAGCGGTCCCGGGAAAGGGCGGAGCGCCGGAGAGGGGTCTTCCCGGCGCTGCACTTGCCACATTAACTCGGCGCGTCGGAGACAGCGGCACAACTTTCCGGGTCTTCCCCGGGAGGCGGCAAGAAGAGGTTCCGTGCTGCTCCGCTCACCGCAGCCCCAACGCCGGCCGCTTCCCGCGGCGGACCCCGGCGGCAGCGGCGTCGCGGCTGCCCTGGCCGCGGCGAGGCGGGTTGTCCCCGGGACCCGGGCGGGCATGCCTCCCACTCCCAGCCCTGCCGAGCGGTGCGGCTGCCGCTTCTGAAGGGAAGCAGGCGAGCCCCGCTGCCTCCCGGCTATGCAGCCACTCCGCGCTCCCCTCGCCCTGCTCTGCCAGGTGCTGGGCGCCTGGGCTGCCTGCGCCCTGGCCCCCGCTGCGGCCGCAGGGCTGCCTGCGTTCCCGCAGCGCGCCCGCTCGCCGCCAGCCCCGACGCCCCTTGCTGCGGGCCGGCGGTGGGCCGCGGCTGTCCCCGGCGCGGCTCTCCCCGTGCCCGGCGGAGCAGCGGGGCAGGGCGGCAGCTGCGCGCCTCGCGGGGCGGCGATGGCCGGGCGACGGCGGGCGCGGAGCAGCGAGCGCGGAGCCGGCGCAGCGGCGGGGAAGGGGGCGGCGGGCGGCCCCCGTTGGCTGCCCCTGAACGGCTCGGCCGGCGGCGACGGAAGCGCCGGGGGCCGCGGCAACGCCACGGGGCGCCGCGCCCGTCTCCGCAACCCCTTCTACCCGCTGACCGAGGAGTCGTACGGCGCCTATGCCGTCATGTGCCTCTCCGTGGTGATCTTCGGCATCGGCATCATGGGCAACATGGCAGTGATGTGCATCGTCTGCCACAACTACTACATGCGGAGCATCTCCAACTCCCTGCTGGCCAACCTGGCCTTCTGGGACTTCCTCATCGTCTTCTTCTGCCTGCCGCTGGTCATCTTCCAGGAGCTCACCAAGAAGTGGCTCCTCGAAGACTTCTCCTGCAAAATCGTCCCGTACATCGAGGTAATGGTGGTGGGTGGGCATGGCTGTAGGGGACGCGGCTCCGAGCACCGCTCCCCGGCGCTTCTCCACCGGCCTTCGCTACCTGCGGGTGACCGCCCTTATCGCTGCCAGCCCGGGAGCGTCCAAGGCGAGGTTGGTCTGGGCTTCCTGGTCTTGCCCGAGGCCCCGCGGGGGCCGGAGGCGGCTGTAACCGCGGCAGGTCCGTAGCATCGGGGGATTTCTGTAGCCTCAGGCTGAGCGCGACTGGCTCTGCCTTCCGTTCGCGCGAGTTCTACCAAACTTTCCCTGCTCCTTGTGATCCTGAAAGGCGAAGATCCTCTCAGAATGAGCTTTCAAGCTTTTTTAGTTTATGTCTTCCGTTTTTCTAAGGTGAAGTGAGTCAGGAAAGCGGATGGAGGGGGTGACTGGGGACAGCTTGTAAGGTAGTTGTAGACAGGACCAGCAATCGGATGTATGTGCTCTTAAGTTGTACTTAAGCGTTCAAAACTTACACTTACTGATTTAGCTTATCTTAAATAATAATAATAATAATAAAAAAGACCCCAGCACGATTTAAATGGCAGCTTCTAGGCAGTTGTTCAGAGGCTCTGTCAGAGAAAGCTCTCAGCCAGCTGGCCGGAGTCCTGCCAGCAGCATTAAGGTTGTCCACCTTATTTATTTGCAGGGTGGTAGCCCATAATTCTGGCTGGCTCTGCTATATTCCCAAAACTTTATGTTCAACATTATTCAGTAACTGAAAGCTGAGGAAATAACTGTTGATTCTCCTGTCCCAAGAATGAGATATAAGGGGAAAACCCAAACAAAATCCACCCCCCAAAACAAACCCCAGGTTATTATTAATACAGAATATCAGTTTCAACAGCACATTGGTACACAGTAATACGTAATTAACTGTCAACCGATATTTTTAAGAGTTTAGAAAGATGTGTGATGTGTGTAGCCACTAAGTTGTCATTACTCCTTTCATATGTGATGCACTTTATTACTGGTGGTATCGGACAAAGGGTGGAGCTGTGCTACGCTTAGATGAATGCAAGGCCAGTAGTATAACACTAAAAACTCAGAGTACACTTAAGCCATTTGCATTTAAGAAGACAAGAAGTAGTAAGTATGTATTTGTTGAGAAACAGGTGGTACTAGGAGCTTTTAAAGTTTCTGAAGTGAATTCTGGGACTGCTTTTTAACCAATAAAATAAGTAGCACTGTTTCAGTTAAAGTGTAACCATTTCAATTAAAGTAGGTAATGTAGATTAAGTGTTCTCAGGACTTTTGTGTAGTTATGTATTTGACACTTCCCAACCTTTTTTTGGGAAAACACATACAAAATAAAAATAATTCTTTGGATGCTGGTTCTAATTAAAGATCAGTAATTGAAATGATGTGCATGGCCATGCTGTTCTTCAGAATTAGTTGTTTATGCTGTGCAGCTTTGGGCACTAAAGATTTTGTCAAACTGAAAGTAATTTCGTGAAATGGAGTTTCTGAAATTCAAAGCTGTAATCTAAAAAACATTCAGCTGCTGCTATGCCCCCTTTGTACTTCAATGACACCTTAATTTTTCACTTTAAAGTTCTGTAGATGTTTAGAATTGAAGTCTTGTTCAAGAACTGGCAGCAATCCAGTCATGATGAACCAGTTGCATGGTGTCTGTCTTAGATTTTATTATTACTGGGGTGTAAAAGTGAAAAATTCTTGTCCCTGAGGAAATGAAATTAATTTATATCTAAGGTACAGATCTGAAAAGATGCAGCCTTGGGGGTTCTGTATTGCTCCCAGAGTTGTATATTTTTCATTCAGTAGTCATTAAATACAATACTCAGGTATGTAAAGTATATTCATTACTCTGGGTGCAGTAAGTAAAAGGCTGGATTTCCCCCTTGAAGTTGTAGCCATGAGTAGCAGATACTGAACACCACTAGTGGATTGTGACCCTCCACAGCTCGCCTCAAGCTTTGCAAGAAGGGCATGGTCCTGCAAATCAGGATTGACCCTGCTGAGACGGCGAAGGCTGTTAAAGCAAAGGTGCCCCACTTTCCTAGTGATGTTCTAACCTCACAGGCATTACACAGAGACACTGACACCACCAGCAGCAATGCAGCTGCAGAGCACATCATGAAATCTGCCCCGTGAGCAGCTGCTGCTCCGTGCTCTGTCAGGGATTGTTCACAGCAGCATGCTCACCTGGCAGCTGAACAACTCTGTCTTCTCACTTGTAACTCACCTGGGCAGGCTCAGCCCCTTCTCTCACAAGTGGGAGGAGGATGAAGTCCTCTTAATGCCTTGAGAATTAAGCTATAGACAGCTTAACCTCTTTAGGAGAGGTTTCTAGACTTTTGTGGAATACAAATAGAATACGGACAAATTTTAAGCTGTTGCCTCTGTTTTCTGTAAGTTAGCCCAGTGTTTTGTTCTTTTAAGTGTCTCTTTGTTCCATGCTTTGCATCTCTTTTTTTCATGCCAGTTCTCCTCTCCCTACACTGTCTAGGGAGCTGTGTCAAACCCAGAGTTGTAGATCCAGAAACTTCTCCCTTTCAAACATCAGAGACCCTTATTGGACTGAGCACTCTGCCGTACCACTTTGTACTTTCACAACTAGGGAACAGAGGGTGTCTGATTATCCAGAGCAAGTGATATGCTGATCACAGCATTTTAACATTATTTAAGCATGCTTTGTACTGTGTTTGAAGGTTTCAAGTGATCTCAGTGAGGAACCTTGAGTTTTCTTATTAGCCTCATGTGGCCAATTGGTTTTTTATTTGTGCTGTTCAATGGGTATTGTGCAGAATTTCAACAAAACATCTGTTGCCAGTGATAACGCATATGCACATGGTCTGGGGAAAATGTTTTATGATACCTTCAAGCACATTTCTCTAGGTAAATGTTGAGCTTCCAGCAGCGGAAAGTCTCCACAGTACTTAATTTATAGGGCAGTTTTCCCATACCTAGTAAAGATCTGTTATGACCAAGTACATTAAGCAGTCATTTCAGTCATATATTATATCACAGTTTGGTCACTTCTAACTACCTTTTAAAGCTGTGTCATGCCTGTGCTTGTGTAAGGAATGCTGTACACATGAGTGAGGAAGAAATTGAGTAAATCAATTCTTCTGTGCTTCTCATGAGGTCTTTAAGTGGTAAGAGTAAACTGATAGAGAATGAAGCTAGCAAAACACATGGCTAGTGGAAGTGGATGAAGTTATCTCCACCAGGAACTTCACTTGACCCTGATGTTGACACTGACCCACAGGGGCAGTTTTAAATGCACTGAAAGGGAATGAAAGGGAATTAGAACAACTGGGGCAGCTACTCAGCCCATAAAGATGTGTGGAGACGTGCTTCTCCTTTGCAGTTTCAATCCTCTGCTCAACAGTCCTTAACATTTTGCCACTTTTCTGCAGGTGGTTCAGCCGCCTAGCTTTAGGCATGCATGGCTGAAGTGTTCACCTGCATACTGTGTTGATGACTTCCATACACTTTGCTCAGTATTGCTCAGACTCGGGAGATACAGGGTAAATGACAATATGAAGACAATGGTTTTGTCTAATTCTGTTCCACAAGCCCTGCCAATGTGGAACCCTTTTCTTTCAGTCTTTCCAGTCTTTCCAGTAAAAGACTGGGGGAAGCAGGGGGAGAAGAGGGGATAAAAAAAAAAAAGAGTACAGAACAATATAGTTCCAGTTCTCCTACTCTCCTACTTGGAGATTTATGCTACACTTTAATAGAAAGAAGTGTGCATGTAGACAAAATCAGTAGTTTTTCACAGCTGTTAAATACAGCAGTCCTGCGAAGTAGTATTTTTATTTTTTATTTAAATGCTGGAAGCCACTAGTGAAGGGGTTAAGTAGATTGTTTAAGGCCCAGAGCAGCTTGCTCAAGATGACAAATGGATTGTGTCAACTAGGACTAGAAATGGCCTTTTGGGCTTTAAAAGGAAGCTTGCTTGAGTTGTGTGCATTCTGCTCTTAGAGGTTACCCTAGAAGCTTGATGAATTTGAGGGGGGTAAATGGAAGTAGGCATCACTTTCTGTGCTGGCAGATTGAGACAAGCTACTTGTAGTGGAGTAAGGATTTGGAATTGGGGGATGGTTTAGAATGAGGGTTTGCAGAGGCTGATTTACTATCCTGTCTAGTCCAGCACAGAGCAAGAATTTGCCAAGGCCAGTGATGGTACTCAGCCCTGCACTGGCACTAATAAATATGAGGTCTTCTGCCTTTTTCGTACCTCTGACAAGGAAGAGAAAGATGAAGTTTGTGGTGTCCTCGTATGGACCTTATCATGCATACGGGGCTGGCTTGACTCTGGAACTGACTCTGAAAGCCTCTGAAATCAGATGCCCAGTCTCTGCATATGCTTTTGGCAATCAATCTGTGGCATCACTCCTGTTTCTGGTGGGTAACTTCCAGCTCAGGAAAGCTATGAAAATTAGTATTCTTAGTGGAAAGCATAAGGATTGATTTGGCCTGGAATATGAATTGCTTTCTTTCCCTGGAGCTGAACCTCCAGGGCAATTTGAGGTCAGGCTTTTTCCTCTTTCTCTCTTTTCCTTGGTAGAGGCAAGTGAGAAGCCATTCTCTGCCTGTTCCAAAGCTGTCAGAGGAGATCCTTATTTCAAGTTTCACTTTAGGGAAGCAAATACTTTTTTTTATGGGAGTTTATAAAAGCTGTGTATTATCTGTCTTTTCTGTATTTTGCTGTGCAGCATCTTCTTTATGTGTCTTCTTTGACTCTAGTCAGAGCTAGGCTCCTGAACTTCTAGTAAGTCCTCTGGGTTGTAGATGAGATCCTCAGAGAGGTATGCAGTTTCAAAGCTTCATACTAGGAGTTTTGTAGGGCAACAGCTGCATATGTCTGTTACTGAGCAGAATATCTTCAGGACTTATTGCAGAGTAAATAATTATTTAAAACAGGAATGTTAATATATCTCTGCCCTTTAGGTATTAATGACATGGTGACAGTTGCTGCCATACTGGCAGTTCTGTCAATCTTCTTTCCTCTGCAAACCCTGTTCTTAGGGACTTATAAGTTGTCCATAAAAATTTGCTTTTGGCTTAAACTTTGCATGTGGCATTTCAGCATGGAACTGCATTTGTGTCAGACTAGGTTTAAAATTGGGTCAGTAATATTGAAGTTACATATGTGTGGGAAGGAAAAAGCAACATCTGCTATCCCGGCACCATTGACTCTGCTCTGAGCAGTGGGATGTCATTTCTCCATATGACAGGATTTTTCTTGCAAAGGAGGAAGAGGCAGATTTTTAGCAGTAGTTCCATGTTGTTAATAATTAGTGCAGGAGTCCCTTGTGTAGCTTGATGAGAATTTGGAGAATGACACTCATTTATTTATTAAAAAAAAGAAAAAGTAAATTAAATTTACTTATATGGTAACATGGTAGATTGTAAACAGAAAAATAAACCAAAATTAAGTCCTCTTGTGTTTTGTGAGTTTTCCAACCCTCTGGATAATAATGTGATGTAGTAATGAGTATTTCCAGTGTCCTGACGACCTGATTGGCTTTTGCTTCCAACAAAATTCAAAAGCAGCTCTTGGAAGTGGATTCTGATTCTGAACACTATCACTCTTGAGTGATAAGGATAAGGATAAGAAACACTGATTTGAGTGTTGATAGTACTACAAAGAAAACAGCCATATAGTACACATTGTTCCACAGGTGTAGGTAATCTCTGTGATAGTAATATCAAGAACTACCATCTTGTCTTCTAGATAATTAAGGTGATGTAGATTTTCGTCCAGGATGCTTAAGCTAATTGCTAATGTCAGAGACATACCCTAGCTCCCATGCTCCTTAGCTACGGAATTACTTCTGCCTCAACTGGGTTGTTTTAAGTAGTGTTTTAACTGAGTAACCCTTACCTATTTTGAAGCATAAACTCATTAATGTTTAATAGCACTTTGTGTAAGAAAAATAGAGATATTTATTTATTTTTGTTCTTTTATAGTAATGACTGTTGTTCTTGGGTTTGGGGGGTTTTAAATGAAAGAACAGAAAACAGAAATCTAGATAAACAATTGAATGATTTCTTTTGCAGTGGGTTGACCTCATATTTTGTGGTAGTCCAATCTTACTACTGGATGCTGGATGCATCCAGTAGTATGCAGTAGGATGCATACTACTGGATGCAAGTGGAGGGTAGCACAAAAATTGCAGGCTATACTAACTTTATCTTAGGCAAAACTGACAAGTCTGCAAGAGCCATCGTGGTATGTTGCATTAACATGCTCTAAATCTATGAAGTCTGATGTGGGTATAGACCAGCTGTAACAAGATGATAGACTATAATGGCTTGGGGGAAGAAATTAGTCATTTATACAATAGTAATGGATATAAAGAGTCTATAGGGTGACACTGATTGCTCAGAGCTAGCAGTCATCAACTTTTTCTGTAGTTCAGCTTTCCTATTACAATGGGAAAATTTTGTGAATACCCATCCTGCTTGTAACAAAGGAAGGAAGAGTGCTCTGTAGTTTAAGAAACTGTTACCAACGTAAAAAAGATTCTGTTTTAGAAAATCCAGCTTCAGCTGGTAGAAGCAGCCATTTCTTACAACTCTTATTTTATCTTGTTCCATATAAACTCAGTCTACATTGTTTCCCCTCACTTCTCCATCAGAAGGTGTGCTCAAGAGTGTGATGCCTGAGATGATTAATGGTCCGTCTCATTTCCAGCTTTGAGTTGCTCATGGCTGGTTGATTCCCATTCTGTTATATTCACTGTCCTTTGGCTTAAGCAATTTTTATATCTCAAGATAGACTTATTTGTAGGTAGTAGTTATATCACTTCTTGATCTTCATCTTACTGAACTGAGTGACCCAACCTCTCTTTTATATATTCACTCACAGAATTTGGTCCTCCTCAACCTTTTCACCCACGTCACCTTTTCTGATCTTGTTTCTGGTTTTGTTTTCATTACCTTTGTCTTGTCAAGCAGATATTAGATAAAATTCAGAGTGTCATTTCCATTGGTGTTGCTCACCATACTGCATCTGCACAGCTTCCCTCGTCAGCCAGAGGCTCTGCTCCTAAAAGCCAGGGCCAAGAGCTGTGGGACCACAGCCAGGAGAAGAAGGAGGACAGGTCAGGGAAAGCCTGGGAACATTTCGGTAATTGTTAGCATTTGTGAAAGGGGAATTGGGTGTGTTGGAGGGACGGAGAGAACTGATGCAATTAAGCTGAGCATTTCATGAGTTTACTGTTGTTCTCTCTGGCCTCAGTTCCCCAAATGAGTTTTGACACAGTTGACTAACAGCTGCTAAGCTAATGACCAAAGGTTTTTGCAGTGTCTCGAAGGAGCATGACGGTGCCCACTAATATCCTTGTCAACGCTTTTAAAGGAGCAACAGTATCAAGAAAGCCTCTTGTAACAATTATGTCATCTTTTGTGGTATATGCTGTAGCTGGTAATCCTTTCAACAGCCCTTCTCTGCCAAGATAGTGCGGGCATCTCCTCAAAGCAAGGGTTACTGCACCACCTCCTCAAAGCAAGGGTTACTGCACCGCTCCTCAAAGCAAGGGTTATTCCACCACCTCCTCAAAGCAAGGGTTATTCCACCACCTCCTCAAAGCAGATTGGTGATCATTCAGTTAGAAACTTGCGGACTTTCTTCATATCATCTAGTAAGAGAAAGGTGTAAACTGGTCATCTTGAATGTCTGGAGTCTGAAGTAGAATCCTTATAGGGACCGTATGGAAATAAATCAGACAACTAAGTGATGAACAAAAACTGCTGAGCCTAACTCCCCCTTGCCTTGCCTCATTTCCTGCCAGGTTGTTGGAATTCAGACTTGTCCTGGGTTCAGCTATAGCAGTCATTTTTCTCCTGCTTAGTAGCTGGTGCAGTGCTGTGTTTTTTTAACTTTCAGCCTGGGAACAACGCTGATAACACCGATGTTTTTAGTTGTTGCTAAGTAATGTTTATTCCAACCAAGGACTTTCTCAGTCTCATGCTTTGCCAGGGAGGAGGGGAAGCCGGGAGGAAGCAGAGACAGGACACCTGACCCAAACTAGCCAAAGGGGTATTCCATACCACAGCACGTCATGCCCAGTATATAAACCGGGGGGAGTTACCCGGAAGGCCCAGATCACTGCTCGGGTCGGGCTGGGTATCGGTCGGCGGGTGGTGAGCAATTGTATCCTCTCCCCTTGTTATTTCACTAATCGTTATTATCATTGGTGGTAGCAGTAGTGGTTTTGTGTTATACCTTAGCTGCGGGACTGCTCTTATCTCAACCCGTGGGAGTTGCATTCTTCCCATTCTCCTCCCCATCCCTCCGGGAGCAGGGGGAGGAAGGGGGGGAGTGAGCGAGCGGCTGTGTGGTTCTGAGTTACCGGCTGGGCTCAAACCACGACAAGACTGCAACAGCATATCAGAAACTCAGCTGTTACAAACAAGAAGAGCACCATTAAACTCCACTCAGCTTCACACTACTTCAGGATTTGTTAATTTGTTCTTTACCTACTCCTCATCAAGTGAATTATCTTCATTCTGTGGTTATTTCAGGGCAGTGTAACAGATTAAAAAGGAAACTTTTCTGGCTTCTTCCACGTTTTCAGCTTAAGCCTAATTATTAGTATGACTGGTATGAAGAAACACACCTAAACTGAAATTGTGTGAACATGCAGAATGCATGTCCCAATTCTCACCCACATAAGCTATGAGCAGCACCCATTGATTTTTCTGACTATTACTCATAGTCCTCAGAATGGAGTAGGTAATCAGACTATTAAATATGCTGCCTTTAATGCAGTATATATCCTTAAATATACTGCCTTTAAGCAAGTCAGCTGGAGTGAATCCCTGTTCATCTGCGTGGGAGTATTTGCTTGTTTTTTGCAAGCTTTTCCATAGCATCACTAACTCCCTTAATCTACAGAAAATAAGAAATCTTTGCCTGTTCCAGAGAAACACTGGCTTTGTTTAGCTTGTTTCGTCAGTAAATCCACAGGAGAGTTTTCAAAGCCCTCTTCCACCGTTCTTAGTTATTTCTTCTTGCTCTGTTTCACGGTCTTAAACCTCCATGTTGTTGGTCAATTAATGTGACAGAACCCCCTAGGTTATGTTTGTTCATGGTAGGCATGTCTTCTTTCATTAGTCCAGCCTTAACAGCTGCAGAGTTTTAATGTCTTAACCACTGTGTAACAGCCTGTTTGCAATGAAATGCTAAAGCAATAAAAGCGTGTGCGTTGGGGGTGGGAGGAGAGGCTCACGTAAGAGCTGAGAGAGAAAAACCTCAAATTTTCATCTGTTCTGCTGATTTTTATTTCAATCCCTGTTCATTCCTGAATCTCAGTTATTTTCCTATCTCCAGCAGTTGTAGAGAACTGACCCTTTTGTTATTCATGTTGGATGTTCTGGCTAAAGGTTTTGCTGTCACTCTAAGGAGTTTGGAGACTGCACACACATTTAAATGTTTTGCAATGAAGTCAATAGTTTTTAATTTAAAAATTTGACCCTGGAGCGATATCTTCATTAGCTAAATTTATCACTTCATTAAGATTTCCCTGTAACTGTAATTTTTCTTTAATGTTATTTATTTTTTTACTATATTTACCAAGCTTTCTTTGAATCTTGTCAGACAGCTTAACCTCCTAAGTGAATAGGTTTGTCTATTAAAAATGTTTACTGTACTGCTTTGTCATCATTAAATATTCCTGCAAGTTAATTAGTAAGAGATTGCATCTTACTCATTCCATCTTTTAGGAAGCTGCTTCAAAGAATTCTCCAGCTAAGCCAATGTCTGACAGTTCTAATCCCAAGAGCCTAATATTTTTCAGTGATATTCAATTTTAGCAGTCTGATATGGCCATTAAATATTGAAGGCCGAAATTAATGATACATTTATATAATTGTGCATAATTGCAGAACTTTTTACATGAGATGCATGAACAGGAATGTTTCAAATTATGGTGGAAATGAGAAAGTATTTTATTTTTTTTAAATTTACCTATACAATTTTTTAATACATCATTGCACATCAAATTTGGGTAAGCAAAATTATAGTGAGCTGCCTAATATTAACCTTGATTTCCCAGTTAATTGCGCAGGCATGTTTTATTCATGATAAAAGTAAGCATTCTTTACATTTATTAGGAATATTATTTATTTTCTTGTGCATCAACACATTTTCAGCACAACACAAGCATGCAAACCCAAGAAAATAAATGAATTAGAATGCAACAGGGCACCAAATCTTTCTTGAATTGAAGTTAATGGGAGTTCTGCTTTGAATTTGAACTGTAGCTCAATTTATTGGAAATAAGATTAGGCCAAAATGTGTATAGTCTTCTTGCAAATTTCTTTTTAGGAAATTCAATTATAAACAGGATAAATGATAGGAAATTATGTTTCATGACAGTACAACATTTCTATTCATGCATAAAATGATGGTTATTAAAGCTAGAGAACATATGCATTGCTGTGTACTTGCTCCTGAACAGTATATAATTGAGAGCTCTGTCCAATCCATTTAAACAACGTTATCATTTAAATCATTTAAACAACAAAATCTCTGCCATTTCTCCTGGCCTGCAGTGTATTGTCCCACAGGATGTTTCATATGAAATTAAACCTAGATTTTCCTGTGAATTTTTTTCTAAAGGAAATGTTGAAGATAGATTATCAAAGCCTGAGTATTATAGTGAAGGTTGGTTTTGCACAGCCTCTGGAAGTCTGAAGATTTTGTATACAGTCTCTTTGAACTCACAGTATGGGATGACTTTATGTGCCTACATCCCATCATAATTTTACTTAAAAGCCTAAGTCCACAAAACCAGCTGTTGGACCCTACTCCATTCAGTAGATGCCCAATGCACAGGGTTCCTAAATTTTGTAGATTTGGCAGTTTTCGATGTTATGGTCCCCTGCATGCTTGATGAGCATGTTATGTGGGCCTAAGTCCATACTTCTGAAGGAAGACTCTCCCATCTCTCCCCTTTTGACTTAAATTCCAATCCCTGTGGTGGAAATGATATTTCTGAAAAACACCTCTTAGAAAAATGAGGGGAGGAAGGGGTTTAGTTTTACCCATTGGTCAGTTCCTCAATTTTTTTTCCACTGGGTGTTGCACAGATTCTTGCACGGGCCTCCGGGAGAGGGTGACACCAAGCTGAAATGAATATGTGCAGGCAGAAAACCAGGAGGATGTATTCTTTTGGGGTGCATGCTGGATAGTTCAGCACTGGAAGCTAAATTCCACCCATGATGCTCCTTTTGATGGTGCTCAACACCACGGTGCTTAACTGTGTCCTACACTAATGCCGCTAAACTAGGTTTTCCTTCACGTTTGTCAGTCAAGGGGCTAAACTTGACTAATGTTCAGAGTACAAATTGAGCTGTCTTGAACTATGAAAGAGCATAGCTTCCTCTTCCAGAGAACAGCTCAATGGTAAAAGCCTTCGCCCAATGTACGATACATTAAAACCCTCTCAGCCTGAGTGAGTTCAGGCCTTCATCTTCCATCTCTAGGATGACTGCCATCAACAGGGGACCAGGGGACTTTTGAAGGAGATGAAGGAAGTTTTCCCACTCCACTGATTAATGGTCTATACCATTATAGCTGTCCTTTTTTTTTTTACCCCTTTTTCCTTTTTTATTGTGGTGGTTATTTTTCCCAGACAGGCTGGATGGGGCTTTGAGCAACTTGGTCTACTGGAAGGTGTCCCTGCCCATGGCAGGGGGGTTGGAACTAGATGATCTTTGAGGTCCCTTCCAACCCAAACCATTCTATGACAGCAGACAGCATCTGTATTAACTCGCATCCCCTTTTCTCCTTCCCAGGTAGCCTCTCTGGGAGTCACCACCTTCACGCTGTGTGCCCTCTGCATCGACCGATTCCGTGCCGCCACCAATGTGCAGATGTATTACGAGATGATCGAAAATTGCACATCGACAACGGCCAAGTTGGCAGTCATCTGGGTGGGTGCACTGCTGCTGGCGCTGCCAGAGGTGGTGCTGCGCCAGCTGGCCAAGGAGGACCCTGAGTACAGCGGCAGCCCGCCCGGGGAGCGCTGCGTGGTCAAGATATCCACCGCACTGCCTGACACCATATATGTGCTCGCGCTCACATATGATGGGGCAAGACTCTGGTGGTACTTTGGCTGCTATTTTTGTTTGCCTACTCTTTTCACTATTACCTGCTCCCTGGTAACCGCGAGGAAAATCAGGAGGGCGGAAAAGGCTTGCACAAGGGGGAACAAGCGACAAATTCAGCTGGAAAGTCAGATGAACTGCACAGTGGTGGCTTTGACCATTTTATATGGGTTTTGCATCATTCCTGAAAACATTTGCAACATTGTAACTGCCTACATGTCCACAGGGGTCTCTCGGCAGACTGTGGACCTCCTCCATCTCATTAGTCAGTTCCTTTTGTTCTTTAAGTCCTGTGTTACCCCAGTTCTTCTTTTCTGTCTCTGTAAACCTTTCAGCAGGGCCTTTATGGAGTGTTGCTGTTGCTGTTGTGATGAATGTATCCAGAAGTCTTCAACAGTGACAAGTGATGACAATGACAATGAGTACACCACAGAACTGGAGCTCTCCCCTTTCAGTACCATCCGTCGCGAAATGTCCACTTTTGCCTCTGTGGGGACTCACTGTTAGTTGACCCTAGAACTTTATTTCCTGTATCTTTTTCCTTTTTTTTTTTTTTTTTTTTTTTACTTCATGTTTTTCTTCTTGAAGCAAAATGATTCCTGAAAACTACTCTGGGAACCAATCTGCTTATTAACAGTCGTGCTTTGGAAAATTGTTTGGTTATTAAAATGAAAGAAAGTGAGAGAAGGGGAGCCAGCACTCAGTTTTAAATCATGGTATTTTGTATGGTGCTAGGATTTTATTATCTGGGAAGGAGAATCCATATCAATCCACTTTTATTTAATTCCATAGTATCTTTTTGATAATCACTGTAAAATGATTATATAGACATTGTGGGGTTTGCAAGATGTTTCATGTGAAAGATGTGGTGGAAAGTATTTGAAGGTAGTTTTAATCCAATTACCGTATGCTATTGTGAGAGGACTTGGACTTCAGAAAATTTATAAAGTAGCATAAAAATAAATGAGGTTTTATTCTTTAACTTCATTATCAATCTGCATTTAATAAAGACACCTATAAGTAGTATTAAATTCCTTTAATAAGTAAAAAAAAATTCTTTGCTTTGCATACAATAATTTAAATGGCCATATTTAATTTACTATTTGTGTACTTACCCTTGGAAGCTATAATTACGGTGTTTAAGGAAGATGGTTATAATGGTATTAGATTTACATGAGTGATTTTTTTTAAATGTACATTACGAAGGTTCAGTGTGCCTCATTGAAAATTTCCTTCTTAACCTGCAGGTATACAAAACCTGAGCTGTTTTGTACTTCTTACAAAGAAGGATTACTTTCTCACTTAAGTTTTGTCTTGTGTGGTTTCAAAATCAAGTTTCTTTCTGATTTGTTATTGGTTTAACATTGAGATTATGTCCTCAGTCTCTGTATGTATAGCTCCTATTGGCTTCAGCAGGAGCCCTGTTGCAGAGAAAAGCATTCTTTTGCCAGAGGTTTGCTGACAATAAATGCAAGGGACTGAAACATGTGGAGAGTGAATTCCTTCTTTTTTAAAAGGTATAAACAAACTTGTATGCTTGGGGCTTGACCCAGAGCCACTGCAGTCAATGGAAAGGTTTCCATCAATTTCAGAGGGCTTTGGATCAGACTGGCATCTCCTATTTATTCTGGGATGTAGCATGAATATTAATCACAAGGGCTCTGTATACCGATTATAAATCACACTGCTCTCACAGAGGCTGCTATTCATGAGCAGCACACAGCTCTGAAGCTGGTTTTGAGAACCACGGTGTGTTTTGCGGGTGGCTTCTTGCTGTCCAGAGGGTTATTAAAATGAGGGTATGTCAATGCTGCCAGCAACAGTGTGATACAGTGAAGTCTAAAGTTGTTATAGGCAAGCTGGGTTGGAGACTGGAAAGTGCCTATCTCTACCAGTGGAGCTTATTTGCTCCGCTTCTTGGCTGAAGCAGACAGGCTGTTCTTGGCAGGCAAGCTGGCTTATATTTACAGGGCACCGAGCTGAAGTGTGGGCACATGCTAAGGAACTGAATTTGTTATAATTAGCTTATATGTTAATATGATTAAATAAATAATAAAATTACAATAGTATGGGCAGAAGTAAAATCACATGCATTTGTCCTTTGAAATTAACAGTGATCATAACTGATGTAGTCTTGCATCCTGATACCTGCCTCTAAATATGTGAAAGAACTTGCTGTAACTTCTGGAAAGGAGTCCTTTTTAATCATTATTTGTAGATTCTGGACTTAATATGTTTAATCTTTGTATCTACTTGGGCAAGCAGTATTTCTTTTTCTTCACCATTTTAACATACAGAAATTTCAACTGAAAAGAATTTGAAATTAATTAATCTGAATATGAATCCAGCATATATGCACTTGAGTTCTTTTTCTGACTTTTGAATCAGACATTGGGCCCTAGCAAAGCAATCTGCTTTAAGCACAGGCCTGAATTTAAATATTTTTCTGTTTAAGACTTGTTAAATTACCTGAGTTTTTTTAAATCCTTTTGTAACATGGTCAATCACTTCTGAAGGTGGGGGAACTATCCCTTCTTTATAAACCCTTCATTGACTTCATATTGTTTGATTACATTTAATAAACTATGAAAGGGATTAAAGAGAAAAGATAAAACCAAAATCTCCTCACTGTGGTGCCTGTTTCTCTTCAAATATTTATTCCCATCTGTGCATTTTGATTTGTACTTTTATTTTTTATGTACCAATGTTTATAAAGAATGGGAATAAAACCTCCCTTTTCGTTCCTTGATGAATTGTTTCTCTCAGGTGCCTTTTCAGTCACAGCATGAGCAGTGGCTCAAGGACCTGGGAAAAGAACAGCAGAATAGGAGGAAGCACTTTTTTATCTTAAAACTTTATATATATATATATATATTAAAAAAAAAATAAAAGAAAATAGAGAAATTACATGGGAACATTAAATGATTGCTGTCTGGGATGTTAGGTGCTTCCAGCTTTCTAGTCTGCGCTGGGTATGTGTAAGCTTTGCTAAGGACTGCTGCTTTCTCCCACGTTAAATGCAGTGTGTCCCAGAGTGGTGCAGTTTGCTTCTCCATTGAAATATGTCCACAATATGGGTATGGGAGTAAAAAAAAAAAAAATCAGCAAAAAAGAGGCTTAAGAAGTCATTGGAGAAGGTAGACTTTGAAGATCAATAATGCTGTGTTTGGAAATGCATCCTCCTTCTTGTGTAGTGCAACCTTCTCAAGCCTTGTATTCAGTGCGGCTTCTTTGTACCCAGTCTAACTGCCTTTTCTGCTGCTGAAAGAGCATTTTTCATAGCTAGTTCTCCTTGCTGCCTTGGACCTCCACAGCAATTGGACATGTGAGACAACCTTTATTCTAATTTGTTCTCTAAATTGTTTAAACTAATCCCACATTAGCAGGTTTGCATTATCACAGCCATTCTGATGAGGTGTGTCATGATGAATATAGAGTTAAATATAGAGTACTGCATTGTTTTTCCTACTTTTGGTACTGATCCTCTGAACTCTTGAAATTTTCCTGGTGTTTGCATTTCTCATTTTTGTTAATATTCTTAAAAGCAATTTCTGTCTGTTTAGAATCCAGTTCTGTAAGACATTTGTCTTTTAACAAGATGGCATTTAATAGACTGATGAATGAAGATTTTGAAATGTTTATGACAAAGATTTAATTCTTTTATGTAAAATAGAGAAACATGCAGAACATGGTGATCAACGTAAGAGTGGTGGAACTGAAAATTGTGAGGCAGGAAAGCCTTATACCTCTCAGATATGTGAACCTTTAATACATTAACACTTATCATCCCAGCCCTGGTCCCATTAAGAAATTAAAAACCATAAAACTCTAGTATGAATTCCAGTTTCTCCAATGAGATAAGGTTTCATGGCCACAATCTTTGTGGAGGTCAAAGTCCAGATGGTAAATTATTGAAAAATATTGCTCATTTAGAAGAAATCTCTTATTTTACCCTTTCCAAGATAAAATTCCTGTATCCAACCTTGAAAAACTCCTGCCCTTAAATGACCTCCTTGACTTGCTCAGCTCCTATTCTGTCTTTGGGACCCAGATGTAAGCTTCCACAGCTGCTGCCCCAGAAGCTCTGGAGATGGCTTTAGAGCTTTAGAGACGATGTAGAGGTTTTCAAGCATGTTGTCCTACATGTCCTCATCAGAAATTGTATGATGTTAGGGTACATGGTGAGGTTGTCATATTGTGCTCATGGCATTCAGAGGCAAACTAGATCCCATGAAATGTGAGTTAATATTGAAACTCTTGAGTCCTGACTTCTTATGTCTTCATTCTGAGAATATCCTTATTTTGCAGGCAAGTAAGGTCCATAAGCACTGAGAAATGTGATTAGGAGTTGTATCAGGCATTTTCTGTGATAATGGCTCTTTTCCTTTTCTTCTTTCCAACCATTGTTTTCTCCTTAAAAGCTCAGCCAAAGTCAATGTGAGCAGATTATGTGAATCATTAAACCTAACAGTATCATACATGCACTGTCTCATACTTCAGGAATTGTGTTTTTTTTCACTACTGTTTAGTATTTGATGGACTCATTTAACACCTATGCTTAGCAAATGTCAAATTTTCAAAAGCTGGGTATGTTTTGTAGTGAATAAGAAACAATGAAAAAGGACTGAGATGCACCAGGACGCTCAGGCATCTCTGTTATAGAAACACCGACTCATGTTGAGGGCTGTTCATCAAACAGCTGGGAGGAGAGCTATATTTAACCATGTACTGCATTTAACCCCTGAAATCCAGGCTACTTGCTTTCCCTGTAATACAATTTGGTAGGTTCAGGTTTTGGTTTTCAGGCAGTGTAAGCTGGGACAAAGACTCCCTGGCATTTTCAATGTGTCCGTGACAACACTGAGAGCCAGTACTGTGCCTCAGACTGGTGACACATTCCCTATGTTGTGTTACCTGGAGGGCCACGATCCATATGCCTGAAACTATCTCAGCCTCTTTCAAGGACGAGTCCAAAGATTCCTGTCCTTGTGCACTGTAGCTTTAGTTTTGCATCACAGCTTCTTGTTACTGAAAAGTAGTTATTACTGAGAAGTAGAAGATATTACTGTCCTGAATAAAATGTTGTATGATTTTTCTTCAACTAGTAATCTGGCCGGTGAGAGTTACAGAACTGTCAGTTTACGACATTTAATAGAAGTGCTAGTGGCAGCATTATTAATTAACTTACAGCTACAGGGAAATCTTTTATTTTGGTCCTGGCTTCTTATTTTTTTTATCCTTCATTCTTGTGTGATTACAAAGTTGTGTTTGTTGTTGTTTTGTTGGGGTTTTTTCTGAAACAATATTCAAAAAAACCCACACACACTTATTCTTTTGTTTTGTTTAGTTAGAGAAATTCCACTTTTAACTTGTATCAAGTGTCTTCATTTGTATCCACAGTGAATGTAGTCCACTGTTCTTTGAGAAAAGAAGCCAAAAGCACATTAGAGACATGGTCATGACTAACTTGACCTTGAAGAGATTAATTTGAATATGATTCGAAGGCTGGGATGGTAAAGTGATAACTGTATATTTTTTTTTAATAATTACAGTCTTGCCAGCTTAATCTTTTTAAGGAGATGGGAGATGCATACTGTTCAACAATAGCTTGTTTTTGAATTTCATAATTGTCACAAGGGACTCCGGAATACATACAGTCTTGAATAAAATGATCTAAGAGCAGCTGGATATGCATGTGATAATCTTCTCTGAAGACAATACAACTATTTAAGTGAAGAAATACATTTTAGCCTGTTAGCTATTATACCAGAGAACTAAATTCTTCTCTAAGATGTGTTCTAATTTGATTTAAAATATATGTGTGCTAGAAGAAAAATCCATTTAGCATTTTTAGTGTTGTACAGGGAATACAAAAGCTTAAGAAAGAAAGTATCCCATCTGTAACTGTAGGCAGAAATTGTACTTCACATTTTTTCTTCTAAATTCTTTCCTTCCTCTATTTTGAAACAATTTCTGCTGGTTGTTCTTATCAGCCCTTTCAATGTCTTATTCCATTTACTAACTGTCCCCTGAGCAAAGGAAAATCGTCTTTTGTTTTTCTGATGATCAATTCTTTTAAATTGAGTTTGTAGGTAAGTCTCATTCATTTTGCCCAACCTGTCCGCTGGAAAACTTGAAGGTGAACAATCCTTCTCCCTGTAGAAAGTATTTACAAACAAGGAAGCTGCAGTCTTTCTTTCTGTAAGCTGGCAGAACTAAAAAGAAATCTCATCAATCTGTATGAGACCTGTGGCCAGAGTATCAGCACTATAGCGTGAATTTCTGACTTAAAACTGGCTTACCTACATGCAAACCATGAAGCTCTGCCAGCAGGAACAGCACTGACCCTTGCCAAAATACAGGAGGTTCCTACATCAGATAACACTGGTGCAGGTATCTGTATTTCATATCGTGATTCTCTGCTGAGTCTCTATTTTCATCTATAAAGGATCCTCTTGCAGATTGTTAGATGCCTCTGTGTGCTCTGAGTAAAATCTTTGGATTCAGGGCTTCATTTAACAGATACCAGTTGTGAGCTTAGATTAAGGCTTGTATGATTAAGCTGGGGGTTGACATTAGTTATTGACCTATCTATTGTATAAGATATGCCTGTGTATGGATGCCCCTGTTTGAAGCTGCATCTGCAAGTTGAAAAGATAGGGATCTCTCCTAGACAGTACAGTACACCTGCATCCAACCTACTGGTAGTTGATGGCAACTTGATGACAAGCCTGTAAAATGCTGGAGCTAGTTTTGAGATGTCTGCATAGCACTGTTTTAAAAAAACTCTAAGAGGTAGGCAATCTATTAATTCTTCCTTCAGACATCCTTTTTTCATATGAAGGAAGAGTTGCCTTTGGCTTTTGACAATAGAAGAGGAAGAAAGGAAACTCAGGTGTGGATTAGCTTGACTTTTATCTTTTGTGATAGAATTTTGTAATTGTAACTGTTTCTTAGCTTCCCAGGGTTAGAGCAGATTCAGCAGCACACCGAATCCTTGATTCTTAATACAGACCTCCACACTGCTGCTGGATTTGGAGCCAGTGCCCTGGTAATGGAGGCCTGAAATGGCAGAGAAAATACTTGGCTCTGTTTCACCAAACATGGGCCCATTGAGTGGTAAGTCCATTCTGATAAACAGAGCATGGATAGCATGCAGGTTAGCCTGCTTTTTCTGATAATATCTCCACTTGGTGTTGAAGTGGTTAACTATGTGAGCATTTACTCTAGCAGAGCCTGGTTTTAGATGAATAGGGGCAGTTTGTGCCTTTTCAGTGCCAGTTTCAGGCTGTCCTTGTCCTGCACAAGGCAGCACTGTATGTGTTCAGATCCTGAAGATTCCACTGCCTGCAGGGCTTGACTTTTTTTAACCTTTTTTGGTAAATAGAAGGAAAGAAATAAAGTCTTTATTAACTCTTTGTGGTTTGAGGGCTTAGCTTTGGATACCTTCTTCCTCCTGGAGTACCACTGCAGCATAAATCAGAATTTGCAAACGTGCCCATGCCTAGCAACTAAACTCAGAAGCAACTACAGAGATTTGAACACTGCAAATTATACAAAGGAATGCAAAATTGTGGGTTTACATTAAATCTGCAGAAGGTAGTCAGCCAAGTGAAAAAACACCCAAAAGCTACCTCTTTCTTCTTTCAATGCATCACTCCCCAGTTATAGAGTAATATTTGTTTTACTGTCAATCACAATATTACTGCTTAACAATTTTTAAAATTTCTTATTCTTGCTTTCTGATTGTTTTCTTTCCCTTTGTCATCTTCTTTCATTTTATTTTCCATCTCTGTTTTTCTTGTCACCTGGAGAATTTTAACTGTTTGTGCTGTCCTCTATACACCTGTATAAACAGGGACCCCTGTTTAATTAGAGCTTCAGTTCAGTGAGTAAAAGGTGAGTTAAAGAAGCCAATAAGCACTTCCAGCTCATTACATTACCATGTGCATATGTGGTTTGGGTCTTAACTGAAAATAACTCACTATAAAAGCCAAAAAATAAAGCAGCCTGACAGTAAACCAAAAGCTATCAGAACTTGGAGGCTGGTAAAATAAGCTGCTTTGCTCCTGTTCAGCAGCCAGCTGCAAAAGCCTGCCCTGGGATGGACCTGTCAAAAACACAGGTGGGCGTCCCTTGGAACTAATCTCAAACACAATGAAAATTAAAATAGGAGGTATTTTAAATGAAATATGCTGTGCTCAGCAGGGTATAATTTGAAACACCAAAGTCTGTTTCATCAGAGCATACCTGACCTGCTCTACCCCCAAGCCAATGGCAGACTGTCAAACTTCTGGCCCTGCCAGAGGACAACTATTCTGTTGATTCTGGCATCTAAACCAAATATTAGTGTCAACCTAAAAGTATTAGATGCAATTCCTTATGGGGAAAACTAATTCCATCCTGACACGTTCCTAACAATCACTAGCACAGAAGGACATTCCGTGGTAAGATTTATGTTTGCATCTAGAGAAAGCTTCTTTATTCAAATGAAGAAGAAAGATTAATTTGAGGTAATGTTTGAACTTATATACTAACTAATTTAATGTATGTTATATAGGAAAAAGGAATGCCTCTTGCTTTACATTAGAGCTAAATATTCAGTGACATAAAAATCTAAGGACAGTAAGGCAATAAATTAGGCAAACTCTTGCATAATGAGCCCCCACAATTTCACCCAGTTACTATAGCGCAGAAGCCCTTGTTCACTTTTGGGTACCAGAAGCAGATCCAATTTTTCAGTCAAGATGGAGTCTCCTGCACTTCCATTTGCTTCTAGTGTTAATTATGCTCATTAAGAAAACAGCAACCCTACAACCTCAACAAACATTTCAGGATTTTGATAGTACATGTTCAAATAAATCTAGTTATTTAAATGGAGTTGGCTCAGGTTACACTGGAATAACTGAACACAAGATTGGATCTCTTTCACACTTGATTTCTGAAGCTGAGCAATTTTCTAACCTGAGGATCCATGAGGTCATTACTGAATATTTACATATGGGTTTTGATGACAATGCAAGAAAATTACCAGTAGTTCCTTCCACAGCTAAAACTCTGTTAGTGTTTTCTCCTCCTCCCACGTAGTCCCACTCTTACAAATGCATTTTAAAAGTCTTGTGCATGTTGCTCCATTCAGCATGTGCCTCTTGTGTGATCTCAGGACAGCATATCATTGTCATTTAGGCAAAGTATTCCTTCTAACTTTAAAGCTATCAACTAAAGATAGTACTATTATTTTTATTCACCTATTTTCTGTGTATAATTTTTTTCTACTTCCAGTGTTTATTTCTCAGATAAAGTTCAAGTAACTTTTCTTCAGTTTGTTATAGGAGATTGTTTACTGAAAGGCAACATCTGGTAAGTAGCAAAAAAGCTCTAGCTGTCAATAAGAAAGTTAATATAAATTCATCAAGGACATTTATTCTTTTTATAAAAATACATACCTCATAGTCTGCTCTCTTATAGATAAAACTTACTACATTTCAGACAGAATTTCTGCTAATAATAGGGCTTAGAATCAGAGGCTGATTTGAGTTGTATGAATGCATGTTGCAAGGGTATTACCTCAAGATTGTTCTGTTGTAAAGATCCTTCATGTATTGAAGGGTCAGATCCAAAAGCCCTTTGCAAGGTGTCTAGATATGTGGCTGCAACCACATATCTAGATATGTGGCTGCAACCACATATCTGCCTCGAGACGAGTTCTCCTTGTGACTGCATCCCCTGGCAGTACTGGGTGTTGCACTGCACAGGCTTTCCAGACGGCGCAGACCTGTGGCTCCTGCTGATGGCAATGCTGTATGCAGATACAGTAAAGCACTTCTGTCAAAACCAGAAATACTGTGTTTCTATGGTGTGAATATGCTAAACCACAGCAAAGGCAAAAAGCTAGATTGTGCTGTTCAATCTGCATCACTATTTGAGTTCTCTGCTGAGCACCAAGTCCAGCCCTCCAACCCATGGAGATTTAAAGAAAGAGAATACTTGGACTGAACAAGCTGAGTAAGTCTGCTGTTGCTATACTTTAGATATGCTAGGGCCTTGGTGGAAATAGGTACTCAATCCTCTTTGTCTCTGACTTCTTTAATCTCCTTAGGCTATACTGATTTATACAGGAGATCTCTGCAGAGAAGCAGGTGCCTTGTCGTAATCACCAAGAGCAGCCATAGTAAAAAGGAATACATTTTCCATCAATGAGATCCCAGGTCTCAGGGGAGGAAAAAGTGGTGCAGGTGGTCAGGAGTAAGATCGGTGCAGTGGTTTTCAGTCGACCTTCATTTACATCATAAAACCATCATCTTCCTGAGCACAAAGGAACAGCAGGGCTGGCAGCCTGCTCAGCCCCACAGCAGTAGGCATGGTGCGGGTTGCGAATCGGGAGTGCTGGCTGAGCTCATGAGTGATGTTTCACACATTGACTCTATCTTCTGAAACACTTGGCTCTAGACAGTGCTGTTCATCTCTCACTTTTAAGAGTGCTAAAAGGTTTTCCCTCCTCTCTGTGGGGGGTGACCAAATGCAATTGAAATAAGTGCGTTCCTGCTGAAGCACCAATATTTTTTGGTTGCCATTCATTGTTTCCATTGTTACAAAGAACGATCTTCCTGTTAACCTAATCTAAATGATCATTTGGAGGCTGCAAAACTATATGTCATTTTTAAGCTACGGAATCATGACGGCCTTAGGGAAATTCTACAGATGCCTTGCCACAATCCATTTCTTCCCCATGATGAGTTACCGGGCTAGATTGCTTGGATTCATTTGCCACAGCTGTTTACCTCTTTGACCCCAAAGCTACAAAGGTATGGTGCCAATGAAATACAAAGGAGGCTGGCTTTTAAACTACTGACTATAAACATTAATTTCTAAAGTAAAAAGGGCCAGGAGATTGTATTCTTCTAGCTGAATTAAACTACTTGGCTATTTTGTCTTCAACTTTTAATGATTTTCTTCTTTCTTTCCTTTTTCTGTTAACCTGTAGACATAGATAAATGAGCAACACAATATTAATGTGCTTATTAGTCTGGAATAATTTAAGACAGACTAATATATCCCTGACAGAAAATTGTCAGCTCAGGTCTATCATGGTATCAGTTGTTGCAAGCTATTAAATTTCTGCAGCAGAGCTACTAGGTAGGTACCTTCTTTTATTTATTTCTTCAGTTCAAACATACCCCATTTCCATTCTGACCACAGTTGTTCCTAGCTGGTTGTGCTTATTTACTTGAACTTATTTATAGGTGATACTGTCCCCACCTAACAACTCAGCATGCAAGAGCTGATGAATATTAAATTATAATTTGTCTAAAAACCAAAGGCAACAAATCTAGGTCAAAGATACTGCCTTGGGCAAAGTCCACGCAGGTTCTTTTGCATCACTGAATATTACATCTCATATCTTTCTGTTTAAAAATGCTTATACCTGATTAGGCAAGTGCCTTTTTATGCAAGGGGCATATCATTTAAAAGCATCTCAAGAAGTAAGTGCTCAAATCATGGGCTACGCATTACAGAAAAATACCCAAATGTTACCCCACAATACCCATTAATCTGATGACTGATCTTTGAGATGTGGGTTTGCTTTTGCTGCATGTCCTCTTTTAAGGAAGACACTTGTGCCTAAACATTAGGCGACTGATCTACACAAAGAACTAGGGGAACTTGAGAGCTGCTCACATTCTCACTTGCTGAAGTTGTTACTTCATACAAAAACCCACTAAATGCCTCTACTCTGTCATTTCACTTTTATATCTGCTTTGCTGTATAACTAGTTAGTTTCCTGGTCATCCGTGCTGTGCTTATACCACTCTATCCACAGTCCCTCCTCTGGAGGGAATTGGTTCACTCATAACATAGGCTAATTTTCTTCTGGATCCAGAGAGAGCATGGCTGAAGCCAGCCTTCTGCAGGAGGTGCTAGCTTTGAACACTAAGAATGTGGGCATATCCACACCAGGTGTGGCTTAGGAACCAAGGTTTATTCCTTCACAGTCTACAAAGACCCTGTAGGCACACCCAATAAACAATTTCAAAGCCTGATGGCAAGGATATTAATCTGGAAAATAAAAAAACTGAGGTTCATTTTTTACAGTCAATAGATGCAGTTTTGGCATTCATTTAAATGGAGAGGAAACCTGCATCCATGCAATGGATTCCTCTGTTGCAAGAAATTATGTTTGCCACACATAGGTATGCGGAAAAAATAATGCCACAATGAGGAATTCTTTCTGTTTCTTGTCATTCTCCAGAAGTCTAGGAATATGTCCATACCTTTGTATCTTATGGTTTTGAAACTTTTCTTGATTTCATGCCTTCAGTAGTAATTCACAATACAATTAATTCCTTATTTTGGATTGCTAGCAGGACTAGAACAGGGAAAAGCAAACAAAAAAGATCATAAAAGTATAGTATAGACTTTTTTGCCACTGTAGTGACATTTTTATGGTATGAAGCATTACCACAGTGTTGAATTGTTCCCTCTTTGCTGAAAGGTGGGGACATACTATCACTTTCTTATGCCTGAATTATGTGCTGCTGTCTAGTGAAATATGCAGTAGGAAGGTTCTGTAGGTCACTACTATGACTTACTCTTGACAATGCAAATAAAAGAACTGCAGCTTTTGAAAATATCAATAAACATTTTTAAGCATCAGTTTCAAAAGGAATGTGTGTCATATTCTATGTCACAGGATGTCACACATTCCCCTGTGTTTCGTGTTCGTTCCTTGAAAAGTCTTTGATTGCCAGTGGCTACAAATGCCTTCAAATGCTTATAAAACAAATATCTTTCTGTATATTTAAAATAAGTTTATATAATAAAAAAGTATTTTTGTATGTATTGGGTATTTATTATATAGGTATTGCAAAAGTGGTCCAAACAATTGTTATTCTTGCTACTTGCCGCCTTGGTTCAGAAAGGATACCTGAGACGAGCTGCATGATTGAAGCTGCCGGAGTTCTTGAATGATGGGAGAGGAAGGTTCTAGAGCTGTTGATACTGGGTAATGGATAAAGCAGATGACCAGGAATGGCCAAGGACCCTGGAGTGCTAGTAGTGGCCACTGGGAGAGACAAGCCAATGCAGAGATAAAAAGAAACTAGAAATGGAATCCACAGCTGTCCATGTCTGATTGCAAACTCCAGCAGAAGCCTCTCTGGTGAGCAGAATGTTTGCTAAGTCACCAAACCAGTGTAGATTGTCTAGTGTCTAATAAGATGAATTCACACATCAGCCCCTTTATCAGCCACAATCAATGAGATCACTCCCATTTACAACTTATTTTTATGGCTTTGTTGCTCTGTCAAATTTGATTGAAAGTATTAGATGGATTAAAGTATGGAACACTGGCTGTTGGGAGGTGTGAGTATGTGGACAAATACACATACTGAAGTACAGTCACATAAGTTTTGTTGCTTTCAGAACTTAGATTTAAAAGACCAAAGTAAAGTAAAGTAAACAAAGTCTTTCCTTGAAGTCATAGAATGGTTCTCCTAAGCCAACTTTCAGTGAAAGGCTTCTCTTTAAAATGTCATAGGTAACATCTGTCATAGAAATTGCTGAGGTCACCAAAGGTGTCTTCAAGTGGCAGACACTGAATGCTTTGATTCTCTTTAACAAAATAGACTATTTACTCACTACACTCTTTCTATAATATGGCTCTTGAAAGTTTCTATAGAATTTGTTGAATCTGACTAAATGATTTAAAAAAATTCCTGACTTCTTAAGTAGCCATTATAAAGAGAAAAAAATACATATAAAAATATATTAAGCAGTAGAGAACGTCTTTGGTTGACCCTTCAAATGACACATGTCTTTTTGGCTCTCACAAAAGGTTTTATCTACATACTCACATTTTTTTACATACATCCAGATTTGAGCACTGTAGGACATGAAGTGGAAAACTGGCTGAAAACTGACTTTTTACATAAAAAGTGAATTTCTTTGTTCTTTTTCTTTTGTTGAACATAACAAGTTACCGAGACCCAATCGATCAAATTCCTGTTAATGAAAAAAAGGACTGAAGCAAACTATTTAACTGCATGTCTACAATTTTTCTGATTGTGCTTCCAATAATTTAAGGTATTTACATTCTTTGGTGATGAAGCATCTTCTGCACTCATCTATCTTGGAAGATCATAGAATGGTTAGGGTTGGAAAGGACCTTAAGATCATCTAGTTCCAACCCCCCTGCATTCACATAGGTGTCTTCTGCCGTTGCTGTACCACCAAGTGAAAGAGCTGGAATATCCCATGCCCTGACTATACACTGACCATTCACTCTAGCATAGATTGGTTGTTTGTTGCACAGGAAAAATAATCACATGTTATGTGGCAGAGGAGGACTGCTTTCACTTTTCAATTCTGTGGCAGAGGGTATTTTCCTTTTAAATAGCATATTTAATAGTTACCGAGAATGCCATAACACCCCCCTTACAATATTTTGTACTGTAGCTATTCTTAATGATCTCAGACAGATGAAGGACATGTTTTAAGATATTTGAATATTGCTTATGAATGTTTGATCTTGACTATGTATTTATTAAAGTTATTTTTGTTATTCTAACTCCCTGCTGAAAACAAAATTGTGTCTGTATCTCTATAAACACATTTTTTAATACACCTGTCAGCCTTCTTTCTTCTAATGTATTGTTATGTTTTTTCCTCATTAAAACTGAAATAACCAGCAATAATTATGATTATATACTTATTTTTAATACATGAAAAGCTGGTAGTTTGGATAGTAGGTGTGACTGCAGCACATGCACACTTTCAGAACTGTAACCATTCTACTTCCTCCATCCCCACTATTTACCAAAGCATATATTAAATTCAACATTCCTAAAGAACTTCTATTTTAATAAATGAAAAGCTTTGTCATGCATGTTTGTAGCATAACCAGCAGGAGAACTGCCACTCACTTTAATGAAGCAAGATCAAGGCTGTAACTGTTACCAGGATGAACACACTCTTTAAGAGGATTCCTGCATTGCCCACTAAATACAGAAGTGTAGCAGTTTAAATGATTAAAGTTGGTATTTAGCAGTTGTTATGTCAAGAATGAAGATGGTGATGGAAGAGTTCTTCCATCCGATGAGAGCTGCCAGAAGTCCATGTGCTCTGCTGGACACCATTTTTAATGCAAAGCCACAGAGTTCCAGACCAGAAAGCAGCACACCTGGGGTAACAAGTCACAAACGATAGCAATAAGCTGTGGCACAAAGAGATTGTGTATGAACATAATTTTGCATATCAGATTTTTTTTGTACCTAGATTATCTTGTATTCCCCAAATTCTGAAGACGTTGCTATTTTGATTCACTCAACTAAATTGCCTGTTATTTTCAAACAAAAACTACATTGGATGCATGGACATTTGCAACCCAAAATATATCAGTACAAAATTTTTTTAATTAACTATTTTTAAAAAATGATTCATGGACTACAAATCTATGTAATTTCCCTGAGAAAAACTTTGAACAAGTAAATAATTGAAAATATAGGGTTTCCTTGCCCAGGTAATTTCATCATAAGCAGAAGCAAAACTTCACGCTTAAGCTCCAAGAACAATCTTGAAGAACAGATCTTTGTTTAAAAAAATTCTGACTCTGAAAAGAGATCCAAAGAAAAAACAGTCCTATAATTGATCACAGACTCATTCTTTCTCAACAGTAATTTGTAGGCTGACGTCTGCATGTTATCTGCAATAATATGCTACGTCAGATCATTTCAATTTGAGCTTTGTACACTTAAAATTTTATTTTCGGAAGTGGCTTGAAGTTTGTTGCATTAGAAATCTTGTGACTCTGATTCACCACTCTGGCACATGCAGCATTTTCTTATTGATGATAATATGGTGGTTATTTCACACTTGGAGCATGTTTGTTAATGTTTGTTAATGTTATTTTTGATCCTATTATTTCTATTTGTTATTGTTGATTATGTTTTATATTATTTATGTTATAATGATACATTAGAAGCATAATATCCAATAATGTGTGGTGATAATCAGTAATATAATAAAACAACAGCAATAGTTGTTTATTATATTAATAATTAATATAATAATTAATGGCATTTTTATAACACTCAAAGCCTCCAATCAGAAGTGAAGTCTCATAACGTTCTAGAAGCATTTAGAATGTCACAGTCTTTCTCTCACAAAAGGTATATGTAAATTCTTTTGAGACAGAATTCATGCCAATCTATAGCATTCTTAATCAATGCAAATTGGATTTTTTTTTCTCTTAACCACAGGATTGTCAAGGAAAAGATATCTCTGACATGATGCATGTTGCTGCTTATTCTCATCCTTATGCAGTTTGGTTTTCCTGAGAAACAGCAGTAATCCTGCTCTGAGCATGAGGCAGCACACCACAGGGGAACTGTTTCTCAGGGCCTTTCTGGAGCACTTGTTCCTCCTGTTCAGCTGTTGCTGATGGTTTCATGGAGTCTCTCTCTACCAGCTGGCCTGTTGGACTTACTGAACAATTCTCATTGCCTTCTCACCACCTCTTGCTACCAAAGATAAGTGCAAACAACTATATTACATAGGTTTTGCCTTAGGAGTAAATATAAAAGTCTTTAATCAGAATTATAGGGATTTTTAAACAGCCTCCCAAACTCTGCCATGTCTTCAGGCAGCTAAGAAACAAAAAACTCACAGCTTTCCTAATTGGAATACTAGAATTATTTAAAGTGAATAGAGCTCTTGGGTTTCTCCTGCCTCAGAGAATATTCCTTTGAAAATCTCAGCCAAGGACTTTAATAATTTAAATGCTATATCTTCCCTTTTTTTTTTTTTTTTTTTTTTGAAATTCTGTAGAGTGGAAGATCTCAAATATAGAAGTCAGTAATAAAGAGATGATGGCATTGTGGACACATGGGCCTGCTTGACCTTAAACTTTGCTATTTACTTATTTAACATTTATTATGTGTACAATATGTGAGGCGGATTCCTTTTTCCTGGTATAGCTGATTAAAACTGCTGAATGTGGAGAGGCAGGGGAAAGGGATGGTATACCTGGCTTAGGTCATTAATTGCTCTCTACCTCAATCAGAGCTCAACTTAAAAAAGAATTGACTTTACAGTCGGCTCCCGTGGGAACACTGGGAATAAGCGATATGCTCAAGTACTGATAGGTGCTGGATGTTCAGCTGGAAGAGCATTGCATTTCAGAGAGCCGTGAAAAGCTGAGATGTACACTCCATTGCTGGGGCTGTGTGGTGTTCTGATGACCTGCAGAGGACCCCCAACAGAAAAATGTTAAAGCTGAATTGTCTTACTTCTCTAACAAATCAGGCCAATAGAGAATCCCAAGTCACAGATCCAGATCTTAACTGTCCAAAAATCTGAGGTAAAGTTTATCCTTGGATTATAGGATTTGGGATTGCAGGTCCCAGCCCACAACACTGATGTATATCAGAAATACTAACTGTCATTTGAACATCAGCCTGGAGAGTCAGCTCTAACTCAAGCAAACCACGTGAGTTTCTGGATTAGGTTTGTTACAACTCAGTTCCAGTTTTGAGAAAGAAAATATGCTCTTGATGATCTATTATTTATTATCTATCTATCTATCTATCTATCTATCTATCTATTTTTTTCTATGCCTATACCGGCTGATTAGGGCAGTCATAAGGTACTGCTTAGGAATGTGGGCTCAGACGAAGCAAAGTAAACATTTTCATACCTATTGGAGTAAAGTATGCCTTCTCCAGGATTGCTCTAGGCATTCTTACCCATATGCTATGTTGCCACATTTTTAGAACAGTCCTGGTCACAATTATCTGCCAAAGGTATTCTTGGGATGACTAGGGAATATTGTTCACTGATCATTCCCAGATGCCCTGCACACATTTCTACTCCGAAAATTTAGGTATTTAATAATATGGACACAGGTTGTTCTATGCCAGTTGGCCTTATTGCTAGGGTATGTTCATCTTAGACGTCTTTCTTTGTTTTAATCATATTTTGTTGAAGGGGGCTTGCTAGTTGAGCTGTTCAGTAGGGAGCCATGTCAGTAGAGGTTTAGAAGGAACTGAGGCTCTCAACATGAAAAGGACATGGAGCTGTTGGAGCGAGTCCAGAGGAGGGCCACGAGGATGATAAGAGGGCTGGAGCACCTCCCATATGAAGACAGGCTGAGAAAGTTGGGGCTGTTCAGCCTGGAGAAGAGAAGGCTGCGTGGAGACCTCATAGCAGCCTTCCAGTATCTGAAGGGGGTCTACAAGGATGCTGGGGAGGGACTCTTCCTTAGGGACTGTAGTGGTAGGACAAGGGGTAATGGGTTCAAACTTAAACAGAGGAAGTTTAGATTAGATATAAGGAAGAAGTTCTTTACAGTGAGGGTGGTGAAGCACTGGAATGGGTTGCCCAGGGAGGTTGTGGATGCTCCATCCCTGGTGGTGTTCAAGGCCAGGTTGGACAGAGCCTTGAGCCACATGGTTTAGGGCAAGGTGTCCCTGCCCATGGCAGGGGGGTTGGAACTAGATGATCTTAAGGTCGTTTCCAACCCTTACGATTCTATGATTCTATGATTCTATTCTCTTGGTTGGTGAGACACATGTGGCTTTGTGGTCGCAGCTCATGATGTGCAAGACTGTAGCTGAATGAGGAACACCTTTGCCTCCAGTTTTCAAAATTTATACAAAAGTGCAGATGAATATGAATAAATATCTGTTGGATCCTCTGTGACTTTTCCTTTTCTTATGACTCACTCTGTTTTTCATGTACAAAGCAATGCCTGACAGCCTAACACAGGATTAACGGATGTAATTGTATTTTCTTCCCCCAGCTATTTGTGATGAATCTAAACGTAAGATCATTACATAGAGGAGGAGAGATGTTATGCTCATTATGGTAGAAACAAGAGAGGCTGTATTTGTAAAAGTGGGGGAGAATGAGAATACTTTCACTGCTGGGAACGTAAATGTCTCTCAGCCTTGCACATATGTAATCCAAGAGCAGAGGAGTGAAGGTTCCTTAAGAGCCCTGATTCAGCTGGTTGTTCTTCTGTGCTGAAACCCTCTGGAGATTTCAGTCCAGAGCCAATTCCACAACATCTGGATTAGTTTGAAATTCACTTGGATTCACTCTAGCAACCGTAACAAATAGCCTGAGGAGGCTTAGGAGTCTTTGTCATTGGAGGTCTTCACCACAGCTTGTACAAAACGCCTGTTTGGGACTGACCTAGGTGTAACAGAGCCTGCCTTGGGCCAACCACTGAACAGCTGATCATCTGAGGTCTCTTTCAGACCCGTTTCTCCAAGTTTCTATGAATATAACGTAGCTGGGTACGAACATGAAAAGAATGAGTCCTTGACTAAAGTCTGAAGAGAAACTCCTTTCTTGTTCATTCCAGAATCCGACCAGAGTGTAATGGATTCATATATACATTATACAATATATTAATAGCAGACCATGTTTAGAACATGTTGACATTTCATGGTATCAGCAGAGTCAGAGAGATTCGAATTGCTGGAAGACAAACAAACACTTCAGTATTTCCCTCCCTTCCCCAACTCCTCTTCCCCATTCTCTAACAAAGAGCTTGCATGTGGAAAAGATAACCACATAAATTTTAATAGCACAATAAAAATAGCTATTCACAAATGTTCAAAGGACTAGCAATTAAGTTGCGCACTCCTTTTTTTTGCTTGTTTTATAAATGTACACACCTTGCCTTTATTATATTATCCTCTCCTAGCAAGTGACTTTAAACATTAATTACCAAAAAAATTCAGGTCAGGTGCCTAGCATCTACCTTACAAGATACTTTGAATTGAAAACATCTTCATCCAGTGTTGGTTAAAGGATGTGGGATAGAGGTTGCATTGAGGTTCACAGAAAGAGACTGTAATATTAAAGAGTTTCAGAGAAAGTTTTTGGACACAATTGCAGATTCTTCCTGTTGTGAAAGTTACAATTGCTTTTGGCAAAGCTCTGCACCTTGAAATAGACTTTAAATTTTTTACTTGTTGCCAAGTAAACAGGCAACAAAGTCAACAGTCACATTATGATTAAATCATTTGAAAGCATGCATATATCTGGGTATTCTTATCTGTCTGTATGTGCAAATATTCTGTATTAAGAATTATCAGCATTATAATTTAGGAGGGTGGCTAAAAATATTTGAGGATGAAGACAGTAAGTAAAAAAATATGTGTGTCTCATTCGATATGAAACAGTAGTATTGGTAACAAGTTTTGTCCTTGCAGGAAGACAATTGCACCTTAGAAGAGATTAGGACTTTCAAAATAATGTTCACTCATTCTACTGCAGTAATGAAAAAGAAAACAATGGAAACTTTGATTTGGTACAACTAGAAGACAAAGAAATCATACTGAGTTCAGCAATCCCAGTGTGTGTCCATGAAAGTCTCTGGAAAGACACCTTGCAACTCTGCCTCCTAGAAAGACACGTTAGTGACTGACTTGGGAAAACTAGTTATGGAAAAATTAGAGTTGCTGATGTATTTCTGAACTATATGCATATGGTCCTTGCTGTCCTTTATATCCACCATAATGACATACCCATCCTGTTGGGGAATCAAAACCATGGCAGGCATAGGGCAAAAGGCACTGATGTGGTACATACTTACTTTGCTGACTCAAGTTTATTTTAAAATATTAATAAGCTAATTTCATATTGCCAGGCTGTCTGCCAGATCAAATATTATCTGTCTGTACCTCTCTAAGTTTATGCCAGATCAGGCTTTTTCCCTTCTTTCCTAATTGGCATAAAACCAGCATAAAAGAGCATAGCCAGCACAAACCCCATACGGAGAGGACATTTGCCATTGCATGATCTAAACCAAAGCTGTTTTGTGTAGGGTAGATCCAGTTCTAACACATGTAGGACCATAGCCTAACAAAACTACCTGGAAGTCTCTGCAAGATACAGCCATTAACACTGAAGGGCTCCAGCAGAGCCCAGGGAGCCAGGAAAGCCCCAGAAAGCCTATGGAAAGAGACATCTACACCCTGGGTCCAACCAACATGTAGAATCCTGTTTCTTCAGGTTTGAGACTCTTTGTGTCATAAGAAGCCAGGGACTTCTGCAATTTAAACTGTATATGTCATGAGCACAAACCTGAGTCAGCTTCAAACCAGCCAGCTTGGATACCGGTAGCAGATTAACTAGATTGCCGCCTATTCTGGTGTATGTCCCAGGCCCATAATATATCTCTTTGCAGTCTGAGCTGTATGATTATCTGTAACTGAATGAGCTGGTGTAGAGAGCTTGCTATGCCTACACGAGTGGCAAGTTGCCCCCCTTGAGTACAGTGAAGTACTCAATCAAGAATAACAGAGTTGCACGACTCACTGAAGTAAGTGTAAGAGAAACAAGGTGAAGGCTCCAGATGACCATTTTTATCATATGGTTTGAAACCTGTTTTGTGGGAAGGTAGAATCTATCAAAAGTAATGTGTGTGTGTGAAAATTGTAAATAGTGACCTCCTACTATGTGAGGTGCTAAAAGTCAGGAACCACAAAAACATCTACCTCACAGAAATAGTGCTTGTTGTTAACAAAATAAATGTTTTTATGTATGAATGTAAATAGAGCTATATAAAGTACAAATAGAATTTATTCTTCTAAAGAAGAATAGAGATAATACTGCTAAGATTTAATGCCAGAATACTGAGTTGTCCCATATTTAGATTTATTTTATGAGTTGTATTGATTACCATTCTGATGAATCAAAAATCTTAAATAACATTTCAATATTATAACAATTTTTATAATTGTTCCACACTAACAATAAACAAAAGTTTGCCTCCAGAAACAACTCAGGCTTCTGGCTTGTTTTTCCTTTCTTTCCTTCATTAAAATGATGTCACCAGTTAGATTCAGTGATAAACATAGCCTCTGTATTACAGGCCAGAATTGTTTTAAACTATGAGTACAAAAGCTGCCATTGGTTAATGTATGAGGAGATGAGTAACTTGAATCAGAAGTAGTAAAAAGACTAAAGAAGCTTAGAAAGATTTTTCTTAATTTGTTTGCCTATGAGGTAACACGAGGTAAATTCCCTGTTATTTGACTTACCTGTTAAAATAAAAGTGACTGTACCTTTGAAGACAAACATTCAGTTTGAACTGAAAACTCCAATGTTTAGAAGAAAGTTTAGCCAAGGTGCATCTGGACTAGCATAAATTTTGCCCCCTGGGGCTATTACAGGTACACAGCATTGCTGGAGGGAGAATTATTCAAGTTAAAAACTTCTTTATTCACCAGTCCTGAGAAAGAGAAGTGTGAAAATAGGATCTTTTTAAAATGGAAAGTCATGGCTAATTATTCAAGCCAATGGAAAGTGATATAGAAATAGACAAGGAAACTCCATTTTAACAAGGCATGACATATCAAATTATAACACCATAACACTGAGGAGTTCGAGTTTCTAATACTACTAACATTTTAATACATTCAGTGCTGTGTGACTGGCTTTTCTTTGCTGTATGGCGTGGCTGAGAATACATCAGCATTGAGCAAATAATAGTAGTGTTGCTATGGGCTTCAGTGAAAGCAGGCCTTCGTTTAATACATTAAGACATCATCCAAGTAATTTTCTTCTTGCTATCTTCAATTTGGTGTAATACATTATCATAATAAAGGGAGCTAGGAGCAGCAAGACTTGATTAAGTGTCAAAATGCTCTCAGAAACTCAAAAAATTGAGAGTTTTAATGTCAGATCTTTGGTTTTCAAAGCAGGCAATAGTCTTAAAGGACAAAAGAAAAAGGGGCAAGAAGCAAGCTGAAGTACTCATATTTAAAAATAAAAATACAAAATAAGGTCCTTGAATTCCTGCTGTAAGCAATAAAGGAGTGGGAATGATTGATATACACCCGTTTGTACTGTTGAGTCTTTGGTCAAGACCCTCAAAAGTGACCAGCTTGTCTCAATATGCACTAGGCTGGTAGCTGAATGCAAGAGTTGGGGCCTTCAAAAACTTATGTTTCTGCTTATCTACATAACAATAATATTTTGCACTAGAAGTATTCAGACTTTTCTTGAAAGCTAAAATAAGGAATCTTAGTAACATTTTTGTAAATTGCTTAATTATTTTATCTTCATTTTGGTTATGAGAAAACAGAGTTACAGAGCAAGAGTGATTTGCCTGAAGTTACCTTTTTTTTTCTTTTTTTGACCATTGCTTCTCCTGAGGAATACTAATAACCCCTATCTGCAAGCAGCACTGGAAGGATAAATTAATTAATATTTGCAAAGAGCTTTGGAATCTTGAGCTGAAAGGTGGTAGATAAGTGTAAAGAATTATACTGTAAATTATGTATGTGTTGTGAATGCTGCTTTTTCAGATGTGTCTGCTACAAAGATCACTCAGTAGTTCAGACATCTAAAACATGGATGAAGCAAGACTGTTGAAGAATTGATTAGTATACCTTTGGGGGTATAAGAATGGCAGTCTACTGCAGTGCAGGAGACAACAGCTCCTATATCATAAGGAAAATGACATTTCAATACCATAAGAAGTTCCTTGCACCTTTGAAGTTGTATCTTAATTCAAAGTCAGTCAGTATTCTTTATTTTTCATATAATTATGAAAGCAGTTTCATGTCAATAAGAGTTGTTTGGTTTGGTTTTTTTTGAAGTGAAAAAAACCTCGATGGAGCAGTTATAAATCCAGGAAAACTCTCTCTTCTCCCCTGCCATCAGCCACAATTCAGGCTGATATTCCCAGCTCTCCTGAAAGCTACTTTAGGAAGCTTCTTAAGCAGCTATCCATAGTTGTATTGCTTTAAAACTGGGGCTGAATGTGAACTACATTCTTTTCTTCAAAGGCCTAGAGAAACAAGACTGCTAATGAGACAGAAATGACAAAAGAAGGAGCAAAATGTGCATCTGAGCAATTAATAATGAAGATTTCCACTATGGGAGTGATCAAAGAGCCCTGGGTAAAAAGGACAGGTTTTGTCTGAGTTCAGGTCTATGCAATGAGCAAACTTATTCCAGAGAACCACTGACTACATTGACTGTCAACTAGACCAGGCAGCCCAAGCAGGTCTAGGGCCCTGACTTCAATGCTGTGTTGAGACTGATTGGTACTAAAATGAGATTGACTGGTCCTGGTATGGGATTTTCATGCCACAGCAGGAAGGAAGGAACTGCATGTCTACTGATTAGCATTAGCAAAATGTATTTCAGTAAATGTTCTTAAAAAACTGAAAATATGACATAATTAAGAACAAGGAAGATGGAGAGGTTTGCTAGTACTCTTTTTTCCAGGGCAGTGGATGGGCGAAAATGTCCAGTTGGTCTTTGAAATACATCTTTATCAATGAAATATCTGGATATCTGGTTAAAAGAAATGTAAAGCATCTGCCACCAAACCAAGAAAAAAATAATTTCTCAATTTAAAAGAATTCAACATCGAATCTGTCCTGTTCCCTTGACAACCTCAGTCTCTCCTCTGCTGGCCACGAACTTTCTTCATCTCCCAATTAACACATTAGCTCCTGTGCCTACAGGGCTGTCATCTCCTGCCAGCTGAGTGGCACAAATTCAGAGTCTTTAGCACAGTCCTAATGGATGTATTCAAGCTAACAACAAAAGGTGACCTGCTAGGCAAATAGCAGTATGTATGTAGGCTTGGAGGACTGCAGTGGTCTTAGCTTCAGCTAAAGCCTAGATTTGAGGGGGGAAATAAAATTTGTGAAGCTGAACATTAAAGCAGGAAAGAAATACAAAAGACAGAAACCCAAAGTAAAAACCAGAACAGTACAGCAAAACTGTCAGGTTAAACCAAGATCTTTGCAGTGGACTAACAGCTATGTAGGAAAGGAGGAAACAACAGAAAATGATACTACAGAGAATGTTGAAAAGAAAAAGCCCAACTAAATAATTGGGTGGAAGCTGGAAGGACTGCAGGAATAGGAGTCTTCTCATGCTTTCCTTTCTAATGCTGTATTCTTCAAGTAACGATGCGCCACCGTATGATTTGGGGAAAAGAAAAGAAAGAAAAAAAAAAGTACGTGTCTTGGCTTTTTTATTTCAAAACCAAAGAAAGTAAGTCTGAAAAACACAACCCTGCCTGTGAGGTTGCAGCAGCTCTGTGGCCTGCATGAAAAGATCACTGAGCTGAGAGTGAATTTCTCATTATGCCCTGCTGTGCCCAATAGCTTTCCATCAGCCTTCCATCAATATTGACAGTATGTAACAACCCTTCAGATTTCTCATCTCCTACCTGTGGTGAGATAACTTCTTCAGAGGATTTGAAAGCCAGCCCAGAAAATGAGAAGCAGCCTGAGTCCTGGGTCAGCCTTTCATCCAAACTTTGTGTGATCACCCTGGCAGAGGTGAGTACAGATTATAAAATCCATCTTGAAAGGGGAGTTTGAACACAGCAGCATTTCCAACTCAGGAGGTTCAAATTAGTGTCTAAATAAGAAGTTGGGTTCTTCTTTTTTCAAAGGCGACAAACAAAGACAAGGTGGTGGAGCATCTATTGCTGACAAACAGGCCAGTGGTATTTTAGATTGTTAAAGGGATGATGTCCACTTGTTTGAGTCATATTGAAATTGCCCAGCTTCAACAAAGAATTAACTGTTTTCAACGTGAGTATTTTAGAAGTAAAAAGAAAACAAAATGCGTAATACCATCTTGCCGTGTCCTTTTCAAAACACAAGAGAATTTGTCCTGGGATCAAATGTTCATGTAATGTTAATGATTTGCATAATAAGGGTGACCTGAAGGAATTTAAAAGGGAAACAATGACTACATGAAGTTCTTTCAAATGTCCTAGAAAAGCAATCGGGACAGAAAGAATACATGCCTCTCATTTTCATTTCCCTTCACTAGGGAACTTTTGGATTAAATGTGACTGTGTTGGACTAGGTCACATACTAGCTAGATACTACTATTTCACACAGCAAATGTATCATGCATAGTGTGATAATGAAAACTGGTTGAAAAAATAAGATTATCACTAACATGCTTTAATATGGTGCCAGTTTATTGTTTTGTTGTCTGTTTCTTTTACCTATACATAGAAAAAGTTACCTATACTAGTGAGCTTGTTAAGAAATTATCAGCAGCTACAGACAGAGTGAGCAAGATGGTTTTCTGCTATGCTAGATACTTCATTGGCCTTAAACTTCAGTTTGTTATTGAAGACGTGTATGTGAACTGGAAAATCACATCCCCTTGCCACTAATTTACACAGAAATTTAAAATTAATTTTTCATGCAATGCCAAATGCCTTTGTGCATTCATAAGCTACTAGGCCATATGCCACACATTATTTTGCCAGGTGTTAACATGGTACAGACAAATTACATGGCACCTAAGATATTTAAGAGATTTTGAGGGACAAAAGTGAAGGAACAACATAGGATGAAAATAACAAGTTTTAGAAAGAAGTAAAGATTTGAAAGGAATTAAAAACAATGTTTTCAGTAAGAGAGCAACTTCTCAGTAAGAACTACCATATATATCTTAATCAACAGACTTCAAAGATACAGGTGTATAGTGTTGATGAAAGATCTAATTTGATCTACTTTGTCTAATAAAGTTCTGACTGACTTACCAGCTTCGTTTTAAAAAGTCCATCTTTAAATGCTTAAAATGGAGAGTGTAGCAGAAAAGGTGGTCCAAATAGATTGTACTAGCATAGTAAATTGTTATATTGGGATAGTTGCTTTTCCTATCTTAAAGTTTTACCTATTAGAAAAGAAGTGCAGTTCAGTAGCCTATGTCTAGTCCAAGAGGGTGACTGTCAGATCCCCAGTTCTCATAAAATTTCTAAATATTGAAGTAAAAAAAATATTGTTTTAATTCCTCTCTGCCTGTAGGTCAAATAGAACTATGTACATAAATCCACAGGCAGTGATATAAAAATGCCATACCTTTATTATTTTCTCATAACTTGATCATCTGAAACTCATGTATATTTGCATGAGGCCATTTAAAGATATTAAGATGAGCACTATAGGATATCCTTGAAGCAGGAAAACAGATAAATATATCCTTCAGGCATACAACTGGTAACAGAAAAACAACCCATCAGCAGAGGTGTTATATAGTTCATTCAATTGAACAGATTTTCAACCTGCTTGAATACTTTTCTCCATCTCTTGCCTAATCTTAAATTATTGTAGTTGTTAACATAAAATCATTTAGTTGTACCATGCTGTGATTGCCTGTTACTGAAAAGCCAGAGATCTAATCCATGAGCAAATAATTATTAGGACACTGGTTCGCTGTTCATTTCATAACGTCTGCCATCAGGTTTGAACCACTTTGTCTCCAGGCAAATATTAGTGGTTAAAGGTAAGATTCACAGCACTGTCTGAGATGCAAGTAACAAATAATTAACAGTGGAACGGTAGGGACTCTCTTCAGCTCAGACCTCTGCTAATTATTCTGTGCATGTCCCTGCCAAATCTCACCAGGTTCTGCCTTCTTTCCCCACTATTAATATAGTAGGATTACCTTCAGTGCCATTACGAAGTATAAAGGATACTAAACATCTCCTTTATGGCATTGGCCATACTAGTGTATTATCGGCTGCTTCAACATGCTTTAGGCTGTGATGCTGAGCAAATTGCTTCAGCTCAAGCAGTGGTTATGGGTACAATGCCATTTTTCTGGGTGAAATTCTGTCCTCTATGTGGTTCAAGAGCCTTTGGGGTTTGCTTCTGGGAATGTCAATACAAAAGGAGTTTCACAGTCTGTGAACTTGATTGTTAGTCATCCTTGCGAACATTACTTCACACAAGCTCCTCTACTGGGTCCAAATGAATACTGCTATAAATGAGTAACAGGTTGCACAGTCAGATCCAACAAATTAGAGAAGTAGTACAGAAAAGTGCTTTACAAAAATACTTATCACATGATGGTTTTTTTTTTTTTTTTTTTTTGCTCTTGCACTGAAATTGCAGTAGAGGTTGATGCAGCAGATGGTATAAAAAAATAGTTACCAGACAACAGAGAAACCAGCAATGGCATTTATTTTCTAAGGGTCACTGACAAGAGAACACACTAAAATCTGAGGTAGGTTCAAGCCATTTTTTACATGGGATTTGAGTGTGTTTTACGTGCTCTTTAGCCATTGCCAGCGAGTCCAAGAAGCCAGTTACAATCCATAGGCACAGCTTGGGCAATGGCGTGGCTCAGCCCCTTTGCCAAGCCTTGCTTCCTGCTCTGCCTTCACACGTGGACTGAAAAGACCTGGGAGGAGATGGTATCTCAGGCTTTAGGCACCTTCACTGTATCTCCAAGGAGAACAGGCACCAGAGAAACTTGGTGGAGTTTGGACAGGGCACCACAAAGTAGATAGGAACAGAGTGGATATACAGCCCATCAAAGCTTAGATCTATCTGTCAAGTAAGTTGAGTTTTATCAACCAGTGATGGCGACCTTGCTGAGAATTCAAGAAAGCATGAGGCCACAGCTCACTTCAAAATATCTTTTCTAGCACTGAGAGTAGCAGCAGAAGTGCTATTTTTGTAGTGTGAGGTTCAAATCTTTCTACAGCTGGCAAGAATCTAGAGAAGAAGAAAAATACATCAATATTCTCAATCACTTCTTACTCAGACCTGAATAGCTGAGTATCATGCTTTCTACCTTTAATCTCTCAATCCAATTAAAAATTCTATAAAATGATAGAATGTATTAGATGAAGAATAATTTACCAGCAAGAGTCCCATTGATTTCAAAGACACGATGCTCTCCTCTACAGTGCAATTTTGATCTGAAATATGCGCTTCATGAATCATGAGTATATTTTTTATTGGGCAAAAGCCCAACCGATTTTGAATAGGATTTCAAGATAGTCACTGGAAACAAAAAGGACTAGATCATGTCAAAGTTCTCTGCAAAGAATGAAAAGTGCTTTTCCCATATTTCATGTTCCCAATTATGATAAAAATATCTGTATGTCACATCATATGACATTTTATTCATAAGGCCAAACTTTGCTGGGAAATCTCTGTGCTTTGACTTTGGTAGGGTCACCATAGGTATATGTCAAAGTACAATTTGTGCTATAACATTTACCGCTGAATTTTCCCCTGCATTTAATATAATTAGGTTTAGTTTGCAATATCTTTATATCAGCAAAATGTCACTGGGAACTAGATCCTCATGCCTTTATATACAGTGAACAGAATAGATGCATTGCCACTTGTTTAAAAGTAAGGTACAATTAACTGTGACTTCAGATATGAAAGTTTGAGTGGAGCCTTTGAGCCATGCATCAGTGATTCTTTTTAGGCCAAACGTGAAAGTTGTGAATTTCAATAAATTTCTTTGTAAAAGACCTTTTGATATGTCATTTTTAGGCATTACTGTTGAGGAAAAAAAATGCTCATTATTTGATATATAGTGCTATTCTAACACTGGCATCTGGAATTCAGCTGCACAAACAGTGGTAAATTGACAATGTCTGAATTCAATTTAATGTTGCCTTTTTTACTTTTCAACATCTTTATCCTCAGAGAACATTCAATAAATAGAGTATCCATTGTTGGCGTCTTCCTATTCCTATCACTATATAGTAACAATTTTAAGGCACTGCCCAATATTGAAGATAATTCAAAAACCCATCTTCAGAGATGCATCTGAATAAATGTAAATCATAATCATTATAATATTACATATTTTTATAGTCTTATAAAATTATACCATATTGTCTAAGCAACAGCTGGTTCCACAACTAAGGGAACATATTTCCTGAAATTCATGGGGAAAAAAATTCTGAAATATAAAATTTTGTGCTTGAGGAAATAAGGCAACCATGCAATGGCATACTATTAGGTGATTTTTCTGTGTGTGGTTTCCTCTATTATTCCTTAGTATTGCTTTTTCTGCAGATTGATAATATGGACAAAACCAGACCATTCTTCTGTTCTGCTTTGGCAACTCCTTTGTTCTTTGGAGAATCTTATGATTGTCTTAGATGGCCCATATCTGGCATTGTGCCCATCACTATGGCCCTGTGGACTTGACTTGTGGTGATCACATTAAGAATCTTTCTGAAGGGATATGCTTCAGAAATACAATTTATTTTGGGTAAAGCGTTACTACTAGGGCTGATCAACAAACAAATTGTGATTCAGTTTTCACGTTGCTTTTTGTGAGCAGTAATGTACTTCAGTCCTTCATTGAGCAAATTAGTTAGCCATGCGTGCCTGCTCACTGTCTCTCATTCCTCAGGGAGGAGAGCCTCTGCTTTTACCATTTCTAGATAAATGAGACAGCTCATGTTGTTTATCTTCTTTTCTTCCTTCTTTTTGGGAGGTTGTATTTTTTGTTTTTGTTTTTGTTTTTGTTTTTTTTCTTTTGTTATTGGTAGCTGGAGAAAGGAAGTGCTTTACTTCTCTGTGCCTTAATAGATCCAGTAACACTTTACAAGAACTTTGGTCAGGTGGCCTGCAGAGGCCAAGAGCAAATCAAAATTCATTGTCAATAGAGCCTGCCCCTGCAACCCTTAACGTTTCTGATTTCAGAAATATGTAATATTTAAGCAACACTCCCTTAGAAGACTCATACTAAAATTAGAATTGAAAAGATGATTGAGTAGGACATGATGTTTGGAAGGTTGGTACTGGATCTCAGTCTGTATGTTAGTATAGATAAGAGGAAAAATATACTCATGAAATGAATGTGCAGCTAGAAATTCTTTGTTGTCTACGTGGGTTTCAGGAGTAATTTTTTGGGAAAGAAAAAGAAGAATCTAGCATAGGGCCCTTTTTGTTATTTGGATTGTTTAGGTAGAAGCGATGAGAGGAACAAGAATGTTTTTTAGGCAGACAAAATTTTTAGAGGCAGAGATAATTTTGCCTTTGAGTGGGGGGAAAACAGAGTACTGCAGAGAACAAGAAACTGAGTGATATCATTAGTGCACTATGAGGAAAGGAGAAGTAGTAATGCAGAAGATGTTAGTACAGCATGGGCATTTTGAAAAGTTAATTCAAGATGATGGGAGGGATAAATGTCTATCAGTTTTGCACTGACATTTGAAAAAGACTGGCAGAGAGTTTGCCTGAATAGGAGAGTGCTACTGGCTGCTCCATATATGTTATGCAGTTAGAAGAACATCTCTTTCTTTCTTTCTTACATATTTGAGGGGGAGGAAATATCACCATTGGACTTCAGCTTAACAGACTACTTTGATCCTGAAGACACCTCATAAGGAGAAGCTGAAAATTTCATATGGTTATGGAGGCATACAGGATTTAGATGGAAATCCTATAACGTAGGCATGGACTTTTCTAAGAAATCAAGTAAAGTAATTCAAACATTTCAATGGCAAACTTTATGTAGGGACCTACAAAATAGTTCTGACTCCAACATGCAGCAAATCTTCATTGAAGACTTGGAGGGTGCTGTAAAGCATACATAACTTTTATATGTGAAACTTAACATTGAAATGGATCTAAATTATTTTGGAGGTTAGGATTAAAACATAGAATACTCTTCTTAAACTGGAGCAAGTGCCTAAAATCAATGAGGATATTCAGTAGAAACAAATGGAAATTAGTTTACACATGGGAGAGTAATCAATTCAAGAACACAGTCAAATTGGGTTCATCAAGGAGTGTGTAAAGATTAAAGCAAAAATCTTTATAACTCAGCAGTCATAAAAAAAGGCAGTTCCTGTATTGTCTTGTATCAATAGGATTATCATAGTAAATCATGCTTGACGGGAACACCTGTAGAATAGTGCTGCTTGACTTGGTGGCTTTGCTTGAAATAACACCCACATTTTGGGATGCTGCATTTGAAAGAGAATAGAAATCTGCAGAGTATCAAAAGAAGAGCAGCAATCTTCCTAAGATACTTAAAAACTTGGTCCATGAGGGTGTGATAAGAGAACAAAGCAATGAAAGAATGTGAATATCCTATAAAATAAATTGTAAAAAACCCCAAAATGCAAACAATACAATTTTAGGAGGAAATCTTATGTCACAAGTCATTATCGTCTGTTAGAAGAGAAGAAAAGGAGTTGTGTCCTGGCATGGGATAATCTGATTAAGTATTAGACAATGCTTAGTAGTTATTTCTGGCAGAATGATCAGTGCAAAGAAACTGACTGAAGTAAATTCACTTGAAATATTCACAGCTAGTCCTGGGACTAGGAAGTCATATTTGCATCAGTTCTACCATGACTCAGGAGGATGAGCTACTATGGGTAACTCATTTGAAGTCTCTTCCCACTCTCATAATTTGCAGAAACTCATTAAAGAGTGTTTGCTTATTTAAACTGAAACACCAGACTGAATACCAACCGATGCCTCAAGTTGTTCAGAGAGTTGGAAGTATAAACTCTATCAATTTAAAGTTTTTCAAAGAGCAGTATCTTTAGGGTCAAACCAATACACTTTGTTTTAAAAAACAGATGGTAATGGTAAAGAATCCTGTTTTTTTCTACTCCACTCCCTACTAACCAGATTTTCCCTGCTAATGTAAAGCAACATCTGTTTCTAATTCCAAAGCAGTCCAGACTATTGTGGAATCATAGCAGATGTACTATTTTGGTACAGATTACATCTTACATGATTTATTAAATCTGTATGGTGGCATCTGTGATACTTTATTATCTAGGAAATAGTAGTAATTAGAAACAATGGAGTTGCACCAAAATGAGTTTGGGCTTAATCTAAATAGAAAATCCAAATATAGAAGTGATAGTCCAAAGTCATTCAGGAAGTTATTAACAAATCAAGCAGAAGGACAAATCTCTGAAATATCAGTCCATTATTTTATTCATACATGGTTTAAATTTGTTCAGCTCTTTTCCACCAAGAGAGGACTCTTGGAGAAATGACAGGGTCCCATGTATCAGAGACTGCTTATAGAAGATCAGTCTTTCTTACTACTCATTAGGCAGTCATTTTAGACGTGTAGTGATATAACTGTATGAATAGAGTTAGACTCAGAACATATCTTAAGCACCAAATGTAGGATTCAGAAGTAATTTGTTTGTCTTTATCCAGAATATAGGTATTCTAACTCCTTTTTGACTGTGTTGGAGACACCAAAAGTCTCCAGGTGCTACAGATTTTAGTTTGAATTTTCAAAGAAATTGTACTTCTGGAGTCTTAACTTTTACAGAGCTGAATAGCTCTGCAACTGCCTTATGATTATACACAGTTAAGAGCCACCTGACACCCATTTTGGGCACTAGCTAACACAGCCCCAGGCCATGCTTTTTTCAAAATACAGAGTTTGTCTCTGTTTTCTTTCAAAACATTCTTGGAAGAATCATAGAATGGCTAGGGTTGCAGTATGTACATTCTCCATTGCATTATAAAATTCAGCATTACTGAAACCTTGGAGAATCATTCCTCATGTATATATGAGAATACATTCATGTTCCTCTCAGAAGAGTTATCTAGATATCAGGCTACATTGGAGATCCCTTTTCTATGTATCTTCTTGAGGCTGAAAAAGAAATCAAAATGGAAAGCAACTGTCGTGAAGCTGGACAGAGAGAAGTAGTGTTAAGGGGCATTATTTAGTATATAAATACGTAAAACATTCGGCTAAGAATGAGGATAGGTGTTTCTGTTGCTCTGCAAAGTCTGTTCACGTTACTGGGGTGAAACAACTTTTGGAAAAAATATAAATCACCATTAGAAGAGAGATGAGAGCTTTTCTCCATCACCTTAGTGCTTTATTTGGCTATAGAGTTTTATCTCCTCATGGGTTCTTTTTCTAGGATAAAATGTAACCTTTCCAAGCATTGAACCACATTTTACAGAGTCATTTGATCAGTCAGTCTTATAAAGCTGCAGATATGGGTTTGAATCCTTTCAGGTGTAAGCAATATTTGGTTTCTAGCATCTTGGACAGGAAATGAATTGATAGCAAAAGTACAAATAAACAAAATGAACCCTCTTCAGTGAAGGAAGTTGTACCCACATGGAGAAAGTCAGAGTTGTGTGTTCTGAATATACAGAGGTATCTTTCTATATGTCTTTGGACTCAACTTTGAGTTTTTGTTTTCATTAACTAAAGGTGACAATACTCCTACGCTGTCAGGCGGGTATACATCAGGCAGGTCCTTGTTTCGACTTCCCTTTCGAGATGCTGCTGGCCAAGCCTATATGTGGAAGGAGAAGTGTTCAGGAGTGTTTGTCATCATTCTAGTTAACAAACTCTTGAACATTTTGACTCTACCTCAGGAGGAGGCTGGGCTGTGCCTGCACACCTGACTGTCTTTGCTATCTTACAAAAGGATCATTGTTGGATGAAAAGTATCTATGCAAAAGTAAGTTTTTGCTTCTGCAAATATATCCTGAATTCAGACCATGCTGTGATCTGCCACTATCCTGGACTATTGACACGGTGCAGTTCTTTCTCAGCTCCATGCAGAAAGGCTCAACTGACAGGCCCAGCTCCAACAAAATCTTTACATTTTTATTTTCTAAGTCATATTTATTTTTCTGTTTAACAGAATGTGAAGTTAGGAATTTAAATGTGAGTTGAGGGACTGTGTATTTTCAATTTGTACCTAAATGGCAATGTTGTAGTCCTTAACTTTGAGGTGCACAAGGCTTTTATTGCACTGATCCATTATAGTTTTTCTTTATAACTATCAGCCATATGTTCTGAATTAATTCTGGAATACTCTGGAAAATGACAATATTTCTCCAAAGGCTCTGCAAGCAACAATCCTTTCATTCTACATATCAGTAGACTACAGTTAATTTTCTCTTTGGATTTTGAAAAATATTTGAATATGACTACGTAGGCATCCTGGTAAGTACTGGTGAAAATTGACCGTTTTAACCAAAACGATGAGATTTTTCATTTTTTCTATATTTTTAAGCATTCTAGAAGGGATAAATTCACTTCTTGCCCCCCCCAAAAAGTTATTCCACTTGCAGTATGTGTGAGAAAATTCATGAAATATTTGCCTGTTAAAAAGATTGCCTAATGTATAAATTTTTTACGTAGGAATTTTATCCTAATTTGAAAAATAATAATGGAATTTAAGAATCCATAAAAACTGGTATTAATATTTTTTTAAAATCTCTTCTAATAAAGTGTTTCAATTAGGTGTTTAAGAAGAATAATACAGTAAAAAAGTAAAAGTATTCATTACGTTTAGTGTTAGACTGACATATGGGAAGGTTGGTGTGTATTTGGATATAAGAGTCAAGATGCAGGAAGAAGGGAATTTGAATATCAAAGCTATACCATAGACAAAACAGTGAATCTATTGTCTCAAAATATTTCATTAAGATAGCATAAAAGCAGTCTCTTATTTTTGCTCAGTGAGTGTTTTTATAGTCTTCAAAACAGTTTTTTAGTAGTCAGTCTGGTGAACATCAACTCTGTCAGTGAAAATGAGTTGATGATAATGTAATTCTCCAATTTAGGCAGGCACCCAAATCCTAGTGTCTCATTATTTTTACTAAATTATAGGTTTGAGATAAAGACAAAACCATCTCCCAAATCTAATTTCCTGTTGAACTAATAGATAACTAAGGACTTTGATATTTGTATGACTACATTCAAATTTTCAAATGCCTAATCATTATTAGTGGAATTTATCCTCAAAATTGCCCTGTGGATAGGAAAAAAGTATGCTTAGAAAATAAGGGCTCAGGAAAAATAAATGACTTACACAATGTTACATAAGAAGCCAAAGATGCCTGGGAATACAAAACCCTTCCATTTAATCCAAACCGCTTCCTACAGGTTGCTTTCTCTTCCTTGGAGAATTTTGTGGTGTTCCTATCAACACACAATATAAAAGTGTATGTTAGTTCTTGATCTGTTAATCGAACACTAGCTATCATAACTGTTTCACCTTTCACCCAACCACATCTTTGGCTATAAATGCTTCTAATGTCTTCGTATTAGATATTTTTATTATTATTAAATTTTCAAAGGTTATCGAGCATTGGAACAGGCTGCCCAGGGTCATGTTTGAGTCACCATCCCTGGAGGTGTAGATGTGGCACCTAGGAATATGGTCTAATGGTGGATTTGGCAGTGTTAGATTAACGGTTGGACTTGATCTTAATGGTCTTTTCCAACCTAAATGATTCTATGATTTTCTTTGTCAATGGATGTTTATAAAAGATATGTGCTAGTTATTCAGTTGGTATAGTTTTGATGCCAAAAATCACATGGTGTCATATCCTGTATGGTGTTTTGGGAAAAATAGTGCTAGATGATAGTATCAGGTGGTTTTTGTTTGTTTGTTTTTTGTTTTTGTTTTTTTTCCCCCTGCATTTTTATCAGCATGAAGTATATATGTCACAGGAATAATCAGTCTATCAAGGCATGGCCAAGTGCTGAGTGCATCATGCTGAGAAGTGACCTTTACAAATACTGCCACCTGGAAAATAAGTAAATCCAAACTATCACAGTTGATCTCCCAATCCAACTAATCTGTCGTTCTATCTGGCCTACGAGATTCTTACGTCATGATAAGGTGTCAATTCAATATTGTGCAGATGCATCTGCTCAGAATGAAGTCTTTTTTTGAGATTAACCGAACCATGTTATAGTGGGGTAAGATCTGATCCAAAGGTGAATCTACACCAACTTTCCAGCCTTGTCTATTCACTACAAATTTTTTGGCTCAGCCTACTAGCCGTGTAGAATAGTTTTCTTTGGCTAAGGACACCAGAGAGGACTGTCAAACTCCAATACCTTCTCACCATATTTTCACCTACCACCTGGCATAGCTCCTTCCTCCTGCTTTGAAAGACAAAGTTATACAGAAAACCAGAGCTGTCTCTCTGAGTCATGAAATATTTTACCCCTGAGAGGTAAAGTCTTGCTCTAGACTGGAATTAACAAAGCTAAAGATCTGAAATCCCAAGAGTTATGAGGAAGGTAACGTACTGTCTTTGCTATATTACTATCATTTTCTACATTCATTTCTCCATCCATTAAATGAGACGAAAGAAATAAAAGAACAAGCATATTTTGTGATAAAAACAGGAACATGGTTTTGAAAAACAGTTTATAAATAGAAGACTACATTATAACGGCTTCGTAAAATCTCATGAACCCTTTGGTAACGATGGATGATATATTATTTTCAGTTGTTATTTCTATTCCTTATACTGACACATTTTTCATCTAACTGTACTGAAGAATGGAATCATAATTAGTGAACATAAAATTAAGTGTCCTGTGTTTGAATAATTGTATACCACTAGTAATCGTAGATTGCACAAACCTACATGTTCGGTTTGATAAAAAGAGGACCAGGAGAGAAATATTTGATGGGGTAATTTGTTAGAGCAATATGTAGCAGTGCCAGACATGTCCTGGAAATAAATAACTCTCTAGGAGCTGTTTACAGTTCTAGACCATTTACCCGTGTCATTATTAACGGCCATGAAATTCTAAGCTGAGATGTCCTCACTACTATTTAAATATTTTATTATTATTATTATTATTATTGGAGTTTTTGTCTTTTTCTTGATAGAAGACTAAGAAATAAGGAGAAATGAAGAGAGAAGCTCAATATCATTTACAGTGTCAAGAAAAGTGGGTGCAGTAGACATTTTTTACTAGGATTTCTCTCCCTTGTTGCTAAATAGTCAGGGCCACTCTCACTTGCTTAGTGGGGAAATCCTGATTTCCCATAGCCATGTAGGCTGTTGTAACATTTTAAGCACTGTAAGTAAACCTTTAGAAACCATCTAGTTACTTAAATCAACTAAAGACATCAATTCTGAAATGTTATTATACACCCACTAACCTAAGGAAGTCTTCATGATGTGAGTCTTGAAAGTCTGGGATCCACTGGTACTTCATCCACTGTGTCCATCCATAAAATTCCATAGGGAGAATGCAGGTTTCTTAGTGTGGAAAGGATCTAAACTGTGATTTGTTGGATTTCTTTCACCAAGTTTGTAACTTGTGCATTGCTTTATAGTGCCAAATAATGTACATTCTGTTTCCATATTACTGTGAAAGTCCGGGCCATGAAAGGGAAAACTCTGAAGCTATCTTTGTGATGGAAAGAAATTGCTTATTTGGTACATTATCATAACTCCCTCTGGCTAACAGGTATGTAAGGGCCTGTGAAAGTTACATTTTTCCATATATTGACTAGATATTAGTCTATCTACTTACACCTTTAATCCACTTTCTAGAGTCTGAGCACAGAGAAAACCGTCAGATGCATATCAGGCTCTGGACTTGTCCTAATAAAGCTGTAAATTTTTCTCTTATCCTTTTAAACTAAAATGATTTAAGTATGGAGAACATGAAAAAGGGGCAGAGGAGAATGAATGCATCACCCGCTGAAATAATATAGCCAACTGTGGAAAGAATGAGGTCCTCCCTTTTTATTTACAAACCAAGTAATCTATCTACAAATAATCAAAAGCTGACTGTACTGTCAAGTTATTTTGAGTACATCTACATCATAGTCAGTCCAGAAGGGATTTCACATAGCTTAGCACCAGACAGAGCCGCTAGAGCAGTTATAATTGAATTTGGTCTCAAACAGCATAAGCCATTTCAATCTCAGTTCACATTCTGTACCTCCAATGACATTTCTGTGGCCACTCTTTTGAGTGACTGCAGGACCATACAGAAATATAATTTTGTATCAAATCACCAAAAAGTTCCTCTTGCTGATATAAAAAGCCTTATTCTGAGTTTTATCGTGCATTATTTCCCTCTATATGCTACACCGGAAGAAACTGTGGAAGAACTAGCTTATAGTAACTTGCATAAAAGAATTTATTATCAAGCCCTTCTTTGGTTCCATTGAAAATATTAGCATTTTCAAACTGTTTATGAAGTATTAAAGGGAGTCTCACTCAGAAGCTTTAAAATGAAAAACAAAGGAATGATTACTGTTTCTTATTATGTACAATCTGCAAAGCATGGGGTTGATTCTTAAAAACCCCACAGTTTATATAATCAATAATTTGCCTCTGAAAACTAAGCATATAAATATGCTGTCAAACCATAATATTCATTATACTGTGTTACCATTATAATCTGCCATGCAAAGATCATCTGCCTCTGGAGGTTAGTTATTTTTTAAAAGACAATATCATTCTCATGCAAAAAGAAAGAGAAAACTGAAAATATGTTAAAAGTTTCTTCAGGTTATAATGAGATGTGCAGCTGCTGGAATCTTACAAACAATATTTTCATAGGACTTTTCAGAAAAAATTTCATTTAAAAATGGCCAGCATTTCTTTATAACAATCTGAAATTAAAATTTCATTTTTTAGAAAAAAACCCCAACAACAGACCAACCAAACCCAAGAAATCTACACCCACACTTTTGATTTCTTGTTTCTTTGAAAAAAAGGGAGAGAAGGAATGAAATGAAATGAAAATTTCCATATAAGGTAAAAGAAAGGAGATTTTCTGATTGACACAGTTTTGACTGAACACATTCCAATCATCTCTATTTATGTGGAAGATTAGCTCATTTCATTGCTATTGTTCTGTGAAATCCTCCTTGGAAATTCAACCAGAGACATGGAGAGGTAATGTTATTGGGATTGGTAATATAGCTGCCAAAATTATTTTCTCATGATTTGCTTATTAAAGCAAAACGTAGTCCATAATTGGCATTCAGTTTTCTGCTAATGGCTACACAGTTGTGTCACAGAATAGCAAAGGTGCTTGTAAATACAGTGTCATTTGAAGCATATCTTAAAAATTAAAGCTTTCCAGGAGTATAGATGTTCAGCTAAAGCCAACTTTCTTTAGTTTCCATGCTTTAGGTATTTTCATGGGCTTTTTACTGTTCAAATGTTTTACCCAAAATATTTTAACAGAAAGGTATTTTGTAAGAAGGCATGAATGTAATATTTAACCAGCAGTTCCTGGATATATAATAGAAAGCAGTATAAATATGTCTTGCTCATTCAAATTCATAAACACTGTAAAAGTATTTACCTCTGTCTGTGCTCATCTCCATACTACTACACACAATAGGCATAAGCCCTCTGTCCCTTCATCCCTGTCAAACTGACTGTGACTGCACCAGTCTCTTCTGGCATTTCCAAAAAATTGTTCATTATTCTGAATTATTAAAATAAAGTATTTATGCCATTAAGTGCTCAATAGTATCCTGTGCATTCCATTTTCCTATTCATGTACTGTAACAGAATAGCAGGAGCTTTTATGATAGGAGAAAACTAAACAGTTTTGGAGTGACAGTCATGCATGCAGGACACTGTTTAATACCAGGACATGAAAAGGCAATTTGTTCACTTTTTAAATTGATCTTGACATTTATAGCACACATATTATCCATAAATAGGGAAATAATTGAATACTCCAGGTAAGTGGGTTAATGCGTTTTCATGAATATGGATTATCTTATTTTGCTTATTCTTTCACAGTCTACGTAGCTTTTGTTGAATGTCTTGATTGCAGGCTATTGAAAAGTTGCATTTTCCTACATTAGAAATCTATAAATAATTTGCTGGAAGAGACTTTTTCTGCCTCTATCTGCCAATTTACTGTCAGTGTTAGAGCTGAGACCAGACATTTAAATGAAGGTACAATAAGCTCTCCAGCAGAGAGGAATTATGGAAGAACTACACGAAGGGAATTGTCATCAGTTACAGGTTAGATTCTGCCTTGAAGCCAGTTGCATTTATACTGCTTTCAAAATACTTATTGCATTTTGTTTGTTTAACCCTTATTATTGCAATACATGGTGTTTTCATTATCTAACTGAACGTCTAGCCCTTTAGAGAATATTATTAATGTCATAATACCTTACAGCTGACTGTGTAATGCATGCCCAATAGTAACAGAATTTAATGGTCTATTAGAATGACAGGGATCAGCAGGATCCCATAGCTTTGCGAATACACCTGCACCTCTGTGCACAAGCTTCCTTGACATCTTATGCAGAGAACATGTTAGAAAAAGATGATGCCATTTGGCTTGGGCTTTGGTTTATGTATTGATATTAATGATTTTTCAGCTAAAGGGAACAATTTTCTTTCAACAGCATTTTTGGGTTGGCTTGACAAAGAGTCTCTGAAGTTGGAAATAATAACCTCCTTTATTTTCATAGTTTTTACCTAATTTGACGTAGCTCTAGGTAGGTAAAATAATAAACTTTATGCCCATATTTCCAACTTTCCCCAGTGGTAACTGGAGGAAGAATATGGTGCAACCATGTTCCCTACAGTCAAAATTCCAATACAAAATTCCAGTAATATCTACAGAGTCAGAATCCTAAGCAGGAAGCAGAGCCATGTGGGAGACCAACCTTCATGCAAGTCCAGTACTGTGAATGCTCTGGATTGTTGTCCCGAATTACTTCTGCTTTTCTCAAGGCTGTCCGGAAAGGTTTTCTGTCTTTGGCTGTTCTGTTTTAAGATAAAAGATGAGAGAAAGTGTATGACTGGGAAGAGGAATAATGTCCACAGAAGAAATAAATGTCCTTGGGTTTGGTGCTTTAGAAGGCACACAAAGAATGTCATGGGTTATGGCCTGGCTCATAGATCATAGCCTGGTACAAACAACAATAAATATCTACAGCTGGTCTACATCTTAGGACAGAAGATGAATGGAATTTGTCCAGAAAATACTACTCCATCTTGTGTATCTGGGTACATTTCTTCATTTTGCAGCCACCCATTCCTGTTGTATAAAGAAGTGAACGCTTTGATTAGTGTCAGAAAAGGGACATAAGAATTTACACTGGTGGTACATGTTAATTAGATATTTTAAAATATAGACCATGTTATTTTTCTTCAAGGAAACAATAATAAATGGAAAGTACAAATTGTTTTTCTTTCTGCTATTAAATCCGGATTATCTGGGGCTTGGTCCAGTGATCGTGAGAGCCATGGGGGTGGGGCTTTGAAATCTTTGTGGCAAGTGTATGCTGTCTGCGTGTGTCTGTGCATTTATGCTGGTAAAAGAAAGTGTGTGTGAGTTTTTGTACCAAAAATTTTGCTTCAGAGGCAGCCTTGCAAGTATTAATGGTATTCACAAGGGACGTGAATGGGATGCCCAGTACAGACAGGAACAGCCACTAAAACATACATCTGTGAGTTCAGAGAGATTACATCTTTGAACAAGATACACAACAGAGGCCTCAGAGTATTTTAACCACTGCTGAAAATTATCCTCCAAAGTACAGATTTATGTAATGATGATGTGAGTCAGGTTTACAAAACTGCCAGGTATGATCCCTTCCCCCAGAATTTGGGTCCTGTATTCCATGGCTGATACATGATATACTTTTTCTTTCTTTCAAGTGAAGTAGTCTTTTTTGTTTATTTCTTGCCTTGTGCTATGTGCTGTATGTGTATGATGCCTCTCACCATGGGAAGACAAGAGTTTCCTTGCATTTAAGAGCTTATCAACAAACAAGGCTTACACTGAATTTCTTTTTTTGTCAATGAGCTTATAATACCTAATTCAGGCACACTAGCAAAGACACAGTGAGTCTTTTCTATGTTGATGTTGCTTATTAAAACAATAGCAACAAAATAATTACTCCAAGTACAGTGAGTGTCTTTCGTGGCACAGCAGCAATTAGAAACCCTGATTAAGTTCAGAAGTCTACTTATTAGGAACTCTGTGTGCACCTAATAAGAAACAGTTGCCATCCCAAATGTTTTTGTAACCTAAAGGTAAATGATTGTAAAAAAGAAGCCATATGAGGAAACTAAGACACAGACTGTGGTGCTAAAGTACAGTATGTCAGTGGCAAAAGTGGCAAATTATAGAACGGCTGTATTTACTTGTTAATGACATTTGGGGTGACTTTTCCTCAACTTTAGACCTTGAAAAATTAGGTATCTATATCAAAGCTATGCTTCCTGTGCACATGTTATAGTTAGATGAATAAGTTAGACAACCAGAGAGAAGCACCTCTGGAGAGAGAGTCATCTGGCCTATTTTAGTCATCTGTCCACTACACACCATTTTCATTAGAAGGAGATCAGGATTAAAAGATTAGATTTAAATTTATCTTATATTTAAGAAAAAAGAGTCCCAATTCTAATTACCACCCATGTTCTTGAAAATGTGACTTTCCCAGGGTTGTGGAATTGAAGCAGCTCACCGCCCAATGCTGCAAGCATTGCAAACCTTCCTCTAGGCACACCTCATAGTCTATAGCAGAGCAAAGATGATGCCACCTGACTACAAATTAGTTTCATATGAGGAATTTTGTAGCCAATACATTGGCTTTTACTCTGCACAGTGCTTTTCAACCATGACATCTTCCATTTCATCCATAGTCTGAGGTTAGATTATGGCTTCATCTTGGAGAAGCCATCTTGAGGATGGGCTCGAAGTCATGTTTTTTTCACATCTGCATTATCTATCTGCAAAGTAGACAGAAGGGCTGGCTTTAAGCTGATCCAGCTGGAGTGTCCCTGGAAGAAAACTGGAGATAAATCAGGAGCTTTAGAGCACAGAGGAAAGCAATTTTCTTTCACATACTGAGATAGATTTGAAACAGCCATGGAGGCTGCTGCTGTGGTGCTGTGCAGCGGAGACAGCCATGGAGGGCTGTGCAGAAGCAGGCTCTTGATGTTCTGCCTGAAAATGCACCAATTTTACCTGCCACAAAGGCAGATGGGATTTACAGTAGACAGAATTTAGGCTGATTGCATGCTGCCTGTAAATGCAAGATGTGTGGTCTGGAGAGCTCCCCTGATAGTCCAGCCTCTACACAGCTCAGACATGGGTAGCATTTAACCTTTTTCATTCTTTCTTCTTTTCTTTATATATCATAAACATTATCTCAGAATGAAATTACTGTGCCCCTCTTTTTCACTGGAAAAGTTTAGAAGGTTATCAAGATTTATGTGTCTGATTTAAATCACTTTGCAATATCTATACATGGCTAAAACTCCTGCAAAAACCAAAGTGAATTAGACAGAGTCCTGCTTAGCCTTGACACTTCTTGCTTCTAACTCTTAGACTAACTAAGGGTGTGGAAAATATCAAAAATATGTGCCAGGACATGGTTCTGAATCCAGAGTTACAAGTCCACAAATCTCAGGAGTGGGTGCATTTGGGATTGTGATTTGAGCCTCTGTTAACATAGTGGAGCCAAAACGCACAATGGAGATGAGCTACTTTTTGTTTTGCTGTCGGACAAACTTGTCTGCATCAGGTGAGAAGAGAGGTGACCTTTGTGTATTTATCTCATAACAACATAAGAGTGCCTGTTTTCACCTGTCATTCTCATCCTGGGACAGTTAACACTCCTGAGAAGCACTGAGGCAGGAATTCACAGATCTTTTAACAATGAAGACAAACCTGGAAGCTGGTATACAAGTGTGTTCTCCTGTCAGGACTTTAAGAGCACTTCAGAACACACTTTGTGCCTAACATGGTGACAGAAGGTCCTCCTCACTGTCAGTTTGCATCAACGAGGGTGGCTACAGGCAAGTGACATGCGCATTTTGTATACTGCATCAGCCTGTTGATCAACAGCTTTCCCAGGAAAACTCTTCAGGGAGAGGCTTTAATTGGTACTGTCAGAGAATGTGTCTTGGTTGCCTTTCTCATTCAATAAAGGTGCAAAAAGCACTAAAAGCTTCAGAACAGCAGAAAGCCACATCATCAAGAACATGGCATTATAGAAAGCTGTAGATGCAAAATAAATCAACCATGTTCAACACTAAACAGAGTACTTCATGCAATGCTTTGCATCTACTGTTTTGGGGACACTAAGTAGTCCTGCCTGTATTTGCTATCACTTCCACCACCTTTCATATCCTGTTTTTCCTCACCTCACATAGAACCAATATATTCCTTCCTGTGGCATTTTCCTTCAGTTTCAAGTTAAAGGCCAAAGACATTTCAGATAATTTCCTGTTCAATTAATTTTTTAATTTTAAAAAACTTTGTCCAAAGCATGTGATTGCTAATATCTTTTGTTGATGAAAGATCAGTGAAGCATCCCTGGATTTTATAGATGTGCTTGCATCCAGGTCATTGCTTGAAAGCAAATTCATGTCTTTCTTTGCAAATATTGATTCTTTAGGATTTCCAAAGTCACTGAAATTCAAGGTTACCTGGTGCACCAAAGATGCAGGTCAATAAATTTCAGAATGCTTGAGGAGAGTGCCTTGTGTAAATTCCCTGTTTTAAAATTCCTCTCCTATCTTTTAATGTCTACATAGGCCAGATGGCAATTTCCTTTCTAGAAGTCTATTAAGAAGAATGATAAAAAGGCTCATGTTATTTGGAAAGAATGGTGTGTTTTGAAGGGTTAAATATAGTTTAAGTTAGATAATGAATATGCTTAGCCACCTACTGGTTGAATTCAGAGCTCAGTATAGAAGGTGTTAGAGGAATCTGATATTAATTACTTCACTGCTGTTCTGTGTCACATTCTGTAAATTCTGGCACCTTCATTTCCTTCTTGCTCCCTGAGATTATCTAACACACAGCCACACTCACGAGTGAGGCTCCGTTATCCGTTTGATAACCCTTGCAGCTGCCTACGTTCACTTACACTCTTTGACCTCCATTGAAGCTTTAGTTGGAAACTTTCTGTAAAAATCTTTTTTCAAGATATTCCATTGAAAGACCTGAACAAAAGAGGGGAAGTGACTGCTTACTGATAGTTTGGGGTTATTTTCTTTTTTGGCCATTTTTTTTTTCCCGGCACAAAACCAGACACTAGCTTCTAATATCTATTGTAAAAAGCCACACACCATACTTTGCTACCCCATCCATGAACTGGAGAATTATTCAATAGGGGAAAAAAAAAAATCTGACAAGCAGTCTTACTTACCCTCACTCAGTAAATGCGCTTAGGAATCTATCCTGATGTAAACATCCTATCAAGTGACCAGACAGCAGTGTCTATCAACAGAGAAAAGTTTAACTCAGACTATTTAGGGTTTAATTCACACCTTCTTGTACTTTTCAGCACTTCAGATATAAATACCTGATGAATTAGGGTTTCAAAAGTGATCCTATTTGTCTGCCTTTCCATGTTGGCCAGTTAAATGTAGACAAGTACCTGGAACACTCTCGCCTCAATGGTGTTTATAATGGCAGTCCACATGTCAGCTGTACAGTGGAAGCACTCCAGGATTGTAAAGGTGATTAGGTGTCTGCTGCTGGTAGTGTACACAAAAAGAAGAGTCATTTTTAGGCAGACTAGTATAGAGGTTAATGATTATGTATTCTGGATTCAGCCAAGAATAGCCAAGGCTGCATTGATTTGTGACAAACAGTCTTTAACAAAGAGTTTCTGATAGCTTGTGGTAGTTCCTGGTATTTTAGTATATGTATTGAAGAATAAGTCAAAACTTGGTTATTTTTTGTCTTTAGAAATACGCAAGGTCTTTTTTTCTGTTTAAATGACATTACAGCGAACCACTTATCAACTTACTTTTTCTTAGCCTTGCAGCAAAAAATGCTGGATGCATGGAAGTGACAAAGACTGCCTTTGAAATAACTTATTTTTACATGGAGTATGTAATTAATAAGAAATGAGAAAAATGAATATTCTGACTTTAGTAACAAAAGGGGAACTGAATATTTTGTTATATGGATTATGGCGAAAACTGCATAGAAGATATGTTTGCTATTGAGTTTTGATCCAATCATATATATACCCACAATCTCACACCTGCAGGAACAATTTGCTCTAGTTAAATACCCTAGCTCCTGATTGAACATCATGGAAATGGACATACACATGATGCAAACAGGACTCCCTATTATTTTAATCCATAATAGCAATATTCAAAATTCTGTTTCTAGTTCTCATAGAACACCAAATTAGATCTGAATGCTTAGTTTAGTCTTGGGTTTCCTGATCTAATACAATGTTTTGAAGTTAAAATTTCCCTAGTGCCAATCGAGGAAATGAGATCTCAGCAATTCATGGAACATCTTTTAACCTGCCCTGATTCCAACGAGCAATCTGCTGAAAATAGTTCAGACACAGCTTTTGTAGAATGATAATTTGGATGCTTCCACTTCTGAACTGGGAATCCAGACTACTGATGCATCCTCAAGGAATACACATCTGTGTCTGAAGCTGTAATGCACTATAGGTTGTCATTCTTACACAGTTTAAATAAAACTGAATTGTAATAGGTAAAATTTACCCTGGGGTAATGTCTTTGCAGGCAAGGGCAATGAATTTGGCCCTAAGTTCCTGTCTGTGGGAAATGTGACTAGCAATTCAGCATATTTCATAACAATTACAGCCACAGAAAGTAAACAATTGCTTTGACCTAAATGCCTAACAGAAGCCGAATATACTTAAAAGGATGACTTGATTTGTCTCGACTAGGCAGAAAAGGAAAAGAATTCTGAACATTCATAATCCTCTTGCTTTGTGATTCCATTAGGGAATTAATCTATTAGCTAAATAATTAAATGTATTGTGAGCCAAATCCTGCATAAGTTATGACAGCAAATAGGCCAGTAAATCATTTATGCTCTTAGTTACACCGGTATAATTGTAGCAGTAAATAGGTATCCTGGGTTTGCACACTGTGGTGTGTGTGGGATAGTTTGTGCTTTCACAGGCTGTACAGTGATAGAAACACTGTCTATTGGCAAAGGTTTCCACCACTGTAAACAGGAGCAGAATATTAATTTGAATACTAATGCTTGTGCACTGTGAAAGAACAAAAAAAAAAAAAAAAATAAAATCCAACAAACAAAAAGAAACCCCAACCCAAACAGACACAGTATCCAATCTAGCCTATGTATGAGAATAGGCAAACTGCTTGGGCCACAGTGTGTAGAAAAGTGCCTGTGTCCTGGGTTGTCTGTGCATGTGCTATGTTTCTGCTGCTGGTAGAGGTGAAAGGAATACAGGTGAAGGGCATTAACCTATTCCTTACATAGCTGCTGTCTACCTCATGACACTGTATTGCACTGCATTGAGCTTGCAATACCAGCTCACCAGAGCTGGCTCCTCCTCTGCTCCATTCTGCTCCCATTCTGTTCCATACCTCTACTGCACCTTTTCCCTTGTCAGGAGCAACCCAGTAACCCAGGAGTAACCTGACCCCTCCACCTAGGGTAGAAAATTCAATTCTGTAACACTCCTGAGAACAACTGAGCTACTTCTGAGGAGTTCCAAAATACAGTCTAGTCACTGAAGCAATGTTTGCTAACAGGATGCCATAGAAAACTCTGAAAGAAGTACTAAAAGCGAGCTGAAGAGCCAAATAATTTTTAAAAGGCAACAAAAAACTTTCAAACATTCCAGCCAATCCATCTAATTTTAAACTGAAGATTGAATCACTTTTAAATTTTGTTTATAATGCAAAAATTGCCTAAGAATTTATCAGCTAAGAAACTTTACTTGTACTAAGGACTTTGACACTCATCCCAATTATGATGCAATGATTAGAACAGTTTACGAATATTTCAGAGTCTGTTTAACATTTTGCTCATGTAGCAAAACATTGTAGGGCCTGAAAAGAAGACCTTAATCCAGACTGCTCAACTTTCCCTTTCATCATCTCTTGAAAAGAATGCAGCAAAGTACAGTGGACTAATTCTAGATGCCAATAAAATAGTGCTTCATTGTTCTTCATGGAAATTCGTGATGCATAATAATGTATGTCATTACTGCTAGTGAAAGCCATAGGAAAAATCATTACTGAATTTTAATGAATGAGTTAACTGCTTGGGATTGTCAGACACATAATTATTGGAGAAAAATTAATTCTGGCATTCTGTAATTACTACTTCAAATATTGTAAGAATTCACTGAAAGGACAATCTGAAAAAATTCCTCTTAAAAAACCAAAGGACATACTAGGAAACACTTCATATATGCAAGATGTTTGATTATAGGAGTATGAATGTGGTGGAAACATAGCACACAAACACTCTCTGACAATAGATATTCACCATCTTATGTCTGCAGCTCTTCTAACAAAATACGAGCAAATACAGGTGAATTTTGCAGTGGGATTTCTTAATGTCGCTTCTTACTGCTCTAAAATTGCTGTTATCTGTAAGGAACTCTTATTTTATTGTTTGTACAACCATTTGCAGGCTAAATTCCACCCCAGGATTTCCTTATATATGCACTTCTGTTACTTCAAAGACATATTGATGGTTTGCCTGATCCCAAAGCAGAAATAAATGTGTTTAGAGTATGCTCCAACATACAGTGAAGTCAGAGGGGAAGAGAAGCAGGCTCAGGGCCAGGCCTGGGAAGAACTGGCTGTAGCATGGGCTGGTAAAATGGCCCACAGCCCAGCTGCCTGCTCTGCCTGTGCCAGGCTCTGAGGTGCTGTGCTCCAACTGAGGAGGATAGCTTTGCCAAGATGCTCTGCGTTGACTCATACTATCACTTTAGAAACACTCAAACAAAATTTCATCTTAGAAGCCTAATACCATAACCTCTGCAAAGGTAACACCAAGCATAAAGGAGAGGTCTTACAAGAGTGGTCCAAAAGATTCTGATAATGCAACTCAGAAGGGGCTATTTCTCCACAAGCATAAGAAAGGAGAAAATCTCAGTGACAGAATAGGGGCCGCAGGTACCTACTTGCAATATGCACTCCTTCTCTTGGCATATGTAACTAGAGTGGTGCTGCAAGTCTTTTCAGAAAGGCACCATGCAGTACCATACAGAACACCTCAACTGAGACAGGTACCCAAGAACATGGGCAATGTCATCACATGGTCATCATCTCATCTTTTGGAAGACGTATAAACTTGCAAAACCACAAACATCTTTTTCCACTAGACCAATCACCTGTTCGTTAGAAAGGAAGACTTTCATTCCTATAGCTCTTTCCTTCTGTTGTGCCATAATACTGCTGTGTTTGTGGTCTTCTTAGCCCAGAGGTCTTCCGTGTGGTGCTGCGACCATAGCCTTTCAGTTCACTCTCACCTCCTGTTGGCTGCTTGTCTTGCATTTTTAAATGAATGCCACAATACAGCTGATGGTCTGTGGTTTGATTAAGTAGAAAATGCAAAGCCATAAAGGGAGGCAATCCACTTCAGGACACTTCTAACCTCCCTTTATGCTCAGGCACCTTAGCTGGTAATGCACCTAAATCTATTTAAGCACTTTTGGGGAATGTGGGTGAGCATGGTGTCCCACAAACAAGAAAAAAAGATTTGGCCCATGAAGACATCTTTCTCTGCAGTGGATGGGCCTTTCAATTTGAAATTCTGACCAGAACTGGACAGCTTCAAACTTCATTACATATGAATAAAATGTTTTCTCCTGGAAAAATTCAGTTTGTGTTTGAATTGAATTGCTGGTGTTTCATTGCTTCTAAATGTTTCACTTGTCCTATTTTAAACTTGAGAAGAGCAACTGAAAACTAACCACGTTTCTAGGGAAATCCAACACAAATAGCTGATGTGACTTGAAGAAATGAGGTTTCTAAAGCAGCAAAACCAGAAAAGTGGCTCTCTCTCTCAATGTAATTTTTTGGGGTCAAATTATAGTCTTAGTTTCAGATCAGAAACTTTAAAGTAATTTATTTCTGTGAAGGTAATAGCACTACCATAATAAGGTCCTGCACAGCTATAAGAGTGGTCATTAGTACTTGTTAATTTCATTGCATCTGTATTACTGCAGGGTTTTGGTCTGGTGATCTGTGTGAGCATAAAGAGTTAACAGGAAAATGTAGATTTATACATAGCATGAAACTGGTGATCCAGATGTAAGAAGACAATGCTACTCTTTGTTATGGAAACTGCCATCTCATTACTTTATTCCCACGTATTTCTGGTGACATATCAGTAATTGGATGCATAAGCCGTCAGACACCAGTGTTCCCAAGCTCCTTTTTAACTTGGTGTTTCATAGAACGTCAAGCTTTTTTTTCTTCATTTTAATAAAATATGGTGTTATATACAACACTTTCATTGCATTGTGTCATGCTAATGTTACTCACCATATCTGTATTGAAAATGAGTAAAGCCACCTTCTTATTTTGAAGGAATAATGATCTCAGCTTCTATTCTCCTAGTGCAAATAAAAATATTCAGATGTTTATAATTTGGAAATATTAGGAAAATAGACTTGGAAATAACAAAATTGCAGACCACCCCTGAAAATACTAAAATCCGATCACATTTTCCTATTAAATAAGATATCAAGTAAAGCAAACAAGGTCTAAAAAAATTGTTTGAGTTCTCATTCTGTGCCACTGTGTAGAAGAAAAACAATGTTTTCTTTACAAATTAGATAAGAATTAAGACCCTTTGAAAGAAAAGCTGATTGTGTTTTCAAACCGTGGAGCTCCTTCACATTGTATTCCTCTCAGGAGACAAGTATTTACAGCTGATGGAAAGTGACCTCAACTTTTTGCTTATTCATTTCTCTTGAAGTTTGTTTTGCAGCATGAACAATCAAATGTGAAAAGTGATAGCCTCAGGAGGAGATTCTCATTTCAGTGTAATACTCTATTAGAGTTTTTCTAGTACCTTAGAAATTGTCAGTTTGGTAAATACTGGAAAACTGGTGAATTTGGAGCATTATCTGCAAGCTCTGATTCACTGATGACTTCAAAGACTCCTTGGAGAAGTCTTGTTCTGCACTGTCAAAGGGTGGGGAATGGAAGCTGTAATTCATCACAGGTCACACAATGTCATGAAGTTATTATTGTGTTTGGACCAATCCTGGTGCTTGTCTAGCTCATAACCTCAAAAAAAGTAGCTATGTTCAACATCCCCTTGTTTAATTTATTTAGAAATTTACCACAACTTTCTTTAGCCTTTATAAGTAGGCACTTTGGTGGAAAACTTGGAGAAGCCTTTGGTGGAAAACTTGGAGAAGCTTGATATAAACTAAGAAAAAAACCTTTTTTTTTTTTCCTTGATCTCAATTAAATCCACTCAGGACATTTCAGCTTTAAAGAGAAACTGTGATTCTGCTAATGGAAAACCTATACATTGGACAGAATATTTTTTTTAAAATGAGACATGAAGGATAGATGCTGTCATCCCATATCATTGTTTGTATCTTAGGAATATGCAGGAAAAGGGGAAAGTGAGAGCTAAGGAAGTTTTCAGGCCCCTCGACAGTCCTTAAATCCTCCCCAGTGTGTGAGTTAGGACTCTATCTGCCTGAAGAACACTTGAAAATATCTTATATTCCAACATGAGTTTTAAATGAGTAGTTTCTTTTACATTTGTTTAAAAAGCGTGAATGAAATACCTGAGCACTTAAAATTTACCTTATCAGCTTTGAGCTTTGGTACAGGATACCACACAAAGGAACTTGACCTGGCTAACAGGATGGAGGAGAATATCAATTACACAGGTCTTGAAAGAGCTGTCTAAATTTTACTTTGAAAAAAAGGAAGATTAAAGCGTGGCTCCAGCAGTTGCAGTACTGTCTGAGCCCTCCAAACCAAGGGTGAACTAATTATGGATATCAATGGTTTGGAGACCACGAGTAAGAATTTTTTTTACAATTCGTTAAGTTATACATTAAGTAATGCAGGAGTAGCAGGTACTTGTGGCTTTCTCAATCCTCACCAAAAGGGAATGTCTTCAGAGCAAGAATATTGGCATGTCCCCATAGCTATGTATGTGGCAGCCCTCTTGTTCTTCTGCCAGCAGTCCACTGGGTACCTATCCACATGGCCATTTCACTACAAATACAGTATTATACACCAAGGTAATAACTGCTTTTGTTCTTTTTTTCCAGTCAATATCAACTTCAGTAGGACTAAAAATAGACATAGAGGTGAAATGATCTGGGGCCGTACAGATGTCATTTGCCATTATTGTGATGGAATAGTTATTTTTTTATAGCTGAGTGTTTGGCTACAGCTAAGCAAATTGTATACAAAACCCCCATACTGCTGGGGCCAATTATTCATTCCAATACACAGCTTCAGGTACAATAAAACTCCAAGGTCTCAACAGTAGCATTATCCTCATCTGTCACAGCTGAAAGTAATGACCATACAACAGCTTGTAATTGTGGTGAATCTAAACAATTAATTTCACACCATCAATGCTCTTTTACACAGCTGCTAATTTTTCTCCTTTTTGTCACAAATAGTCTTCCAGCTCTTCAACAAGCATATACTTCTTTCTGGTAATGCCCTCCTCCTGCCAACCTCAGCAATCCAGCTTGACAGCTCTATTTTTATATCAGGGTGCAATTTTAAACATAACCCTGGTTCTTGTCTATGTACTATTTACTAACTGCACATCACTGACAGAAAAAAAATGGAAAGGATTCTGTTCTGTGCTAGAAAATGTGTGGCTTTCAGTCCTGATTCAGCAAATTGCCTCTCACCAATTCCCATATGAGCAGATTTCTGAAGAATTTTTCATTTATTAAATCTTAAGATTAGAGTGTTCATTAACTCATGCATGAAACTGCCATTCAAATGCTGAAATACTGGTATTGTTGAATGGAGCCTGTAGTTTAGCCAACACTCCTCTTATGGGTTTGCTTAACCCTAATCATTGAAGTCACATATAAAACCATGTAAGTATCTTGGATTACAAGCTGTTTTAGCTTTCCTGAATGTCATCCCTCTTACAACAATATAATAATACACAATACAAAGAACTTTTGGCTTCTCTTCTTGTCAAAGAAATCAGCTGTGGAGGCAGAAAGCTAGATGATTTGGAGAGTTTCTTCTACACCCCTTCAGAGGATATGACAGGAGAGAGGCAGTGGTAAGAAATCCTTCTCTCTTACCCTTTCTCTCATCTGCCCCTCCATCCCCTGTTTAATTTTAGATGCAGGGATACCTTCTAAGGAGAACTATTAAATCTTCCATGTTTGTTTCCAATAGTGACTAATGCAGAAGTGAGCTATGGGATGGGAAGCATAGCCTGTAGATAATTTTTGCAAGCTGATAAACACGTGAACAAAGAGGAGAGAGATCACTGCCCTCTCTCCTCCTGCCTCTGCCTAGAGGCCTGTCCTGTACTCCCCCTTTTGTTCTTCTGTGCCACAAGGTATCCAAAAGGAAGACACAGAGGACTGTTTGCCCTCTTTCAGGAAACTTTGTTAGGGGAAGCTTTGCTTTATATGATGCAAAGTAGTGGGAGGCAACACTTTACACAAGTGACCAGGATAACTAGTGCAGTAGCTATGATACTTTCAGGGCGATTGCCGGTGGAAAATTGGTCAGTGACCTACAGAAAAGTTTTATAAAGGATGTTATCAAAACTATGCACCTGGATCACTGTTGATTGACTGAAAGACAGGATGGAGAAGGAAATGAAATGGCATACTAGACTACACGAACCTGTACAGCACTGCAGCTTCCGTGAGCCAATTGTCTCCTCATTAGCAGTGGTCAGTTATCTGATGCCTGCCAGTCAACCTTTGCTGCAGCTGTAGATTAGCATCCCAGCTTCTTCACTGTGCTCTGTCTTTCCTTCATGACCTAGACTGACCTTGTCCCAGGGGATTGTTGTCACCACTAAAAGAAAGAAAACAGGTAAACCAAGGAGTCTCGAATGTCAGTTGCCTTGACTCCCCAGGTTGTTGCAGGAGACAAGCATCCTGCTCAGTGGGTCCTTGGCATGCAAATACGATACTCTTGACACTTAAAAGTTGGAGAATTCATATCTTCAGTTATTTCAGATTCTGGGGAAAGAGCGTATTTTTAAAAAATTATCTCTTACTAAGAACATGGACACTTTGACAAGGAGCCAAATTCAGTATTGTAATGTGCATTATATAGCTCCTATCAGCATCACTACATCATTGGAAAAGGAAGACTCACTGGAAAAGCAGCAAGAAAATATTTATAATTCTGAAACCTTTTCTTACTGTGTGAGCTTTCTTGAAAAGATGTTCAGACATGCACCTGAGGACAGAGTTTGCTCTGCTGAGTTTTAATGTTTTGGGGCTAACTTAGATTTAGCAAGCTAATGTCTTCCAGTGCAAAGAAAAATGTGCTTTTGTAAAGATATTTATGACAACTGAATATGCATTCAAGCCAAGAAATTTAACAATCACAGGTTTGTTGGTTAATTTATTTCTTAGGTGTAATTTGAAATATAATTAAATTGTTTGCTACAATTCTTATGATTCTGATTATTCTGGACCATTATGCTCTTCTTCACTCCTTTCAAGATCTCCAGTGTTTTTCTCTGTCTTTCGGCATTTTATTTTAACACTGTTATTTTGAAATAAACATCTTCCAGTCTTCCACTTCATCAGTTTCAATTATGCCGAAGTATTACAGGGCTAGCTTGTTCGCCTGAGGCATTATGAATTACTTGGGAATAAGATCACATTTTATATAAGCTGAAAGCAAATATGGTGCCAGGTAATTAGCAATTTAGCATGGATTCCTTTGTTATTCTTTGATACTCCCATGTTCCTGGCCTACTTCCTCCAAGCTGGAAGTTGCTAAAACCAGATGATATGTCTATCACTGTGTTTAAAAGAGAAATAGATATAATACTGTGCTGAAAAATTATGCACCAGGACTTCAACATATGGTCACTTTTAGTGAGTCAGTTAAGAAACGACTGCAGTGGATTATAGCTAGTGTTGCTTCACCACCGTTCAGCATCAGACAAGTAAAGGGAAAATTAACAAGGAAAGAAGAGGTGTACGAGATGGAAAGCTTCATTGAAGGCAACATAGAATGGTCATAAAAGTTCTTTAATACACTAGAGATGCCAGCGTGGTCATAATTCTAACTTTTGTGAGAGAAACTTCCAAAGATTTATCCTAGTAGTGTCTGAAAACACTTAGGTTAGTCTGCATCCTGATTTTATTCCAAATTCCCTAACCCATCCAGATTTTATTCCTCCATTTAAGCAGTAGAGAGGGAACCTTGTAGACATATGTTATTGGGATTTTCTACCAGCTTTTATTTTTAACATTCACACCATTTTGTGGCAAAGGCTTTGATTGAATAGGTCTCTGGTCCCTACACAATTGAGTGTTGTTTTAGCACAAAGTGAGAAGTCATTCAATTCTTTTCAGTCAACAAAAAAAGTGCCTAGCATTTCCTTGGTCAAAGTTCATCCACCTAATTTTAGCCTCATAACTAAGGCACTTAATATTAGCAGCCATGGCTCTCAGTCTTCTGCTACAGCTGGCATGGAGAAGGCAAAGTAGCATAGAAGGCAACACAATTCACCTGTTTCTATTCATTAACTAAGCAGTTGAGGACCACTTGATTCCTAATTTTATTACTTTGCTGAGTTACTAGAGTCAGGTAAGATAAATCCAAGCTTTCTAAATGAACAAGGTATAGTTGAAAATGAGCCTGCATGAGAAGATGCAGAGTCAAAACTAACTGTAAGTCACATTCTGACTCCTTCCTGTTATCTCTTAACCGCTCTACAGCAACATCACTCTCTGGCCTGTTCATTATTTTCTTTATTCATGTTCACAGAATAAATCTGTTCTGCTCATATCATGCAGGAGAAAAACCTAACTATTTCCCAATCTTTTTAAGGAATTCTCAAGAGAGCTGAGAATATTCCAAGCAAGGAAGTTGATAGATATATTAATAATATCATCTGGTCCTCATCTTTCTATACATCTTGCCTTTCTCTTTGATGTAAAAGGTTCTCATCTTCTCTCCATCAAGAAACACTCCTCTGCCATCTCCCTTCGTATCCTTTGATCTCATCCTCCCACCCATCCCACTACCTTCTTTTCTCATCTATAATCTGCCACACATCCTCTGATGTCTTGTCTCTTGCATATTTTTTGCTGCTACACTTCTCAGGATGAGCAAGTCTTTTTTTCCCCCCTAATATCCTGATGTCATGTCATGCTTCTCCATACTCCAGCATTTCCATCAGTTTTCACTCTTTTCCTGCTTCAAATTCAAACTCATGTTCCTCATTCTCAAGACTAAATACAGGGCTGTCAAGCTTTCATACGCAAGGCTCTACCTTGCTTACCTTTCTTACAATTCTCTGTTGTATCTCATAATCTTGCATAAAAATTAACTTCCCTATCACACATCAATTAGATATTTCCTGAACACCATATAATGTGACACTTTTCCTTCAAGACCATTTTGCTCTGGGGTCTTTCACAGAACATATTCCTCCCTACCCTCATTCTGTCCCTTAGAAAGAAACTTGCCTCACAAGGCTGAAGTTAGCTTTTATTAAATCCCTCCCCCACACACAACTGGCTACACATTTGAAATTTTGAAATATTGAAAATACTGATTTTTCAAATATCAGTACTGTAAATGAGTTGTGCTAAATGAACCAATTCTTGCTGATAGTAACCTCAGATGTAACATTTGGATAAATTTAAGTCTTTGTTTGAAAGGAGTTTCTAATAAGGAAGGTAAGATGGTCCTTCTGTAACAGAAGTCAAGAAGCCCCTCTTCTGCCTTCTAGGGGCTTAGCTGGTTGTTCAAGGCCAGCTTCACTGACAAGAGCTGCTGTGAAGAAAGTGAGAAGCCTCAGTAAGCAGTTCTCCTCCTTCCCTTGGGAACTGCTTTTAAGCTCTTGACCTGGTCTGAAGGTCAAGAAGCCTTGTGGTCCCAGGTGAGCTCTGACTGTAGCCACCTAAAAGTTTTGTGAGTTGATCTAAGCTAATTGCCCCATTCCCTTCAGAATCAGTGGGCACTTGTGAAAGCGGACACCAGCTGTAGGACACTATAAACTGCCCTTAGGAAGGACCATTCTGTCCCTGTTTTCTGTGGAGGGATCCTGACTTAAGCTGGTGACCGTCCAAGTATGTGCTGGAAAGTAGGTGAGATGCTTCCCACCATCACAGTTAGGTGCTCCAAGTGATTCAGTTATTACTTCCCTGTGTTTTATCATTCTGCCATTCACCTTTCTATCACAATCTTTCTACACAATGCAAAGATCCATAAAAAAGGTAATTGTCTTTACACACAGAGGGACAAATGTTTTAAGCATAAACCAATGCTTTTGCATACACAAGGTGCTCATATGTGTTTTTGCAGCAACAAAAGCTATTGACATCTCACTTTGAGTGTCTGGTTGTATCATTTTAACTGTCATTTTTCAGTTTGGTTAAGTATACAAGTAAGCTGTCAGTGAGTCATTGTCAACAACTGTGAATTTTGCACTATACATTTAATATAACTATACTAATATTTACTGATCTTGTTTTCTGATTTAGCTTGAGCTGTAATTTATTTTAAGCAATTTCTCCTTGCAGGACACTCTTCATCTATTCATTCCTTCACTACATCCATTATACATGGCAAGCCAACAGTTTAAACCTAAGTGGGCAAGCAATTTACAGTTTTTAAAAAGAGATAAGAATTAGAACATTGCATTGTGATTTGTGTAATACTGATTTCCTCTTGGAAAGCAAGAGGACAGAAAGACAATCAGTACATCCACAGCTGTGTAGTGCAAATTCTACTCAGATTATTGAAAAAACATAGGCCAAAGCTCAGCTAATGGATTTAATTTTAATTTTTTTTCTTAAAAATATGCTAAAACCTTTAAGGAACTCAATGTTACAGTATGTGCATGTCTTAGATTGCCTGAGGTCAATGGTCTTTTTAAAGTGTTAAATACTTAGACCTTTAAAACTTGCAATTCATTGAAAGAATTATGTAGGGCTCTCATTCATGTTTCAGCACTGTAAAGTGGCTGTTGCACAGTGCCAAACTTTCTGGTGGGAATAACTTCTTAGGATGTCACTAACATTCAACCTTTTTTAACTTTGTTCTTTAAAGTTGAAGGTAGGGAGATACTGAAGAGCTTTTTATGAGTTACTGCCTTGGCATCACCCAGAACTGCTTTACAAAAGGTTAGGAAGTTCAGCATAGCATCAAAACTCAGACATGTACGGCTTTTCTGCCCAAACTCTGGTAGTGTAGTCATGATTAAAGGTTCTTTTGGAAACTCAGAGCATTCTCCAAGCAGAACAAAAGATAACACAGAAAACAGGGCCCCAAGGGATAATAAAGGCAGATGAATACTGACAAATGTTGCCAATCTGTTCCTCTTATTGCTCCTCAAAGATATTCTTCAAAGAGGAATAACTTAGCAGAGAAAAGAATTTGTTCCTTTGTGATAAAGAAAGCAATGAAATAAACTGTGAACCCAGTGTTATGAAAAAAAGATAAACTAAAATTATCTAAATTCTTATTTGAATATAAATCTCTTCAAAGAAATACAAGCAAGGCCAATTCTGAACCTCTGTTAACTGATGTAATTCCCTTGAAACCAACGATGATTGTCATGGTTTAACCCCATCGTTTAACCCTTAGCTGGCAACTAAGCCCTACACAACCACTCGCTCACCCCCATGTTGGGATTGAGGAGAGAATCAGGAGTAAAAGAGAAAACTTCTGGGTTGAGATGAAAACAGTTTAATAGGTAGAGCAAAAGCCATGCTCACAAACAAAGCAAAACAAGGAATTCATTCACCACTTCCCATGCGCAGGCAGGTGTTCAGCCATCTCCAGGACAGCAGGGCTTCATCACACATAATGGTTACTTGGGAAGACAAACACCATTACTCTCAACATCCCCCCTCCTTCTTCCCCCAGCTTTGTACTGAGTATGATGCCATATGGTGTGGAATGTCAGTTGGGGTCAGCTGTCCCGGCTGTGTCCCCTCCCAACTGCTTGTGCACCCCCAGCCTGCTTGCTGGTGGCGTGGTGTGAGGAGCAGAAAAGGCCTTGGCTCTGTGTAAGCACTGCTCAGCAGCAATGAAAACATCCCTGTGTTATCAACACTGTTTACAGCACAAATCCACAACATAGCCCTGTACCAGCTACTATGAAGAAAACTAACTCTGTCCTAGTCAAAACCTGCACATGATTTAAATTAGCTAAAACTTTGGACTTGGAAGTTTTTTTCATATTACCAGAGAAGACATTCTACTTGAACAATTTTTCCTGTTGCTTCCCTTGCTCTATACCACTCCCCACCCACCCCTCATTTTCTTACAATTTCAAAAACTGGAAAGAAAATTTATCTCAAGTTCTCTCTCTGAATCCTACTTAGGTTTCCTTCTTTATAGAATATAGGCTTTATGTCTTTCATCTACTCCTTTAAAAGCTAACTTGTGCCTGATTCTGGAAACCTGCATGCACGAAGGTGAGATAGTAGTGATTTTGTATGCATAGTGATTGACATTCAAGGACTGAAGTGCTTGGTTACTTGCTAGGTCAGGTCTTCTGCTTCTATGTATTCTGTCCTGTTTTCTATGGTTTCTCTGAAGATTTTTGTTTGCTTTCTTTAAACCATACCATAGAATCATAGAATGGTTAGTGTTGGAAAGGACTTTAAGATCATCTAGTTACAACCCCCCTGCCATGGGCAGGGATGCCTCATACTAGACTATGTCACCCAAGGCTCCGTCCAACCTGGACTTGAACACTGCCAGGGATGGAGCATTTACCACTTCTTCTGGCAACCTGTTCCAGTGCCTTACCACCCTCACAGTAAAGAACTTCTTCCTTGTATCTAACATGAACTTCCCCTGTGTAAGTTTAAATCCATTACCCCTTGTCCTACCTCTTTATCCCTGACAAAGAGCCCCTCTCCAGGACTCTTGATATATAATATATATAAAATTTATATAGAATAGACATATTATGTGTATAATATTTAATAGTAATATATAATAAGATTATACATATCATATATATAATATATAATAAAAATATCTGCAACTGGGTAATATTTTTGTGTACAGCATGGCATCCAGCACATAATTCAGTACTCAATGGTTCAATGCCTTACTAGAAAGGAAACAATGCAGCCAGGTGAAACTAATTTTTCTTCTTTTCCTCTATGATTTGTCTGCTTTATACTCAAATTCACAGAAGGCCAAGAATATAGTCTTCTTCCTTTTTGGAAATATGTTGTGGAGAGATTTCTTCTCTCTAGTCTCCCTTTTATCTACCAAGCTCAGACTTCTCATAGACTACTCAAACTGCATCAGGTATGAGAACTGCTGAACTGAAATCTCACCTCTCTTGTGGATTTAGGAACAGACCCGAAATATCATGTTACTGGGAGCTTTTTTTAAAGACTTCTCCATCAGCCTTTGGATTGATGGAGAGAACAGCTTCCTTCACATAAAAGCCATGGCATGTCACAGCAGAGAATAAAGGACTTTTGGGGTCAGAAAAAGAGCTCACAAGCAAAGAAGGGCATAAATATGTGTCTTAACCATTAACCCCCTCTTGAACCCTGTTGATTCCCAGAATCCCACTTGTCTCAGATGTCTTATGCATTTTTTGTTAGACATTCATTGGATGAGACATAAACCCAATGAAAGCAGTGGGCTGTATCACCACTGCCAGGGCCTGCCTTGCTCTGTGGATTTTACTCTCCCATTTGCACCACTCCCATGTTCTCTCACTTTGGCCCTCTGACTTTTTTGTGGTTTCTAATGCTCAGTTTCAAAAGGCATTGATAAGTGCCACAACCCATTCCTATCTCTATACCAGTCATTGCAGCACTCACCTGTGAATGTCAGCTGTGAGATACCCTAAGTCAACCATACAAAATGACAAAGAGAGGACCTGAAATTGTCTGAGTTTTGTACTGAACTAGAGCTGTAAGTGCTTATTACCTCCTGAACTGACACAGGGGTGACTCACTAGTACGACATGACAGAGTTAAATGGGACTTACGCACTGCAAGGCTCTGCTTTTTCAAACTGGGGACTGTTCTTGGCAATAACAGTAACCCAGCAGTACCCTGCAATAACAGTAATCTAACCATAACCCAGGCAACCTGAGAACATTAGCAGCCCACTAATTAGTAAATAATAAGCAGTTAAAGCCTTTCAGGAGCCTTAGAGTGGTTAATCAGGGCTTTTATGAATAAAATAATAATCTCCGGAACACTAAGCTTTAGCTCTTGGTGAAAGTGGAATTTGGGGCTTCTCTGCTGGGAGACTCATCCATAGTAAGGCAGGGTGGACATAGATGCTGTTCTGGTTAGCCCACACTAATGAGCCCTGTAAATGCTTTCATATGCATGCCAGCCCAGTTCTGCTCAGTGTTTGATGCCTCGTAGAGGTGCCCACAGTAGGACCCTGCTCAAGCTTAGCCCCTTCAGGCTCAGCAGAGAGATGGACACTATCAGGTGGACCAGGGGGACACTTCCAAATGGAAAACCATTAAGAAATAAGTTACAAGTAAAGGAAAAATTACTGATGGCAGTTTATAAATGTGTACAATTAATTTAACTACAGTCTAATTAACCTGTGTCTATTGCTTTGTCTTGTTTCTCAGAATGTGGAGGAAAAGTTGTCACATGACTCAATAGGATGCTTGTTGAGTAAGGACTAATAAATTTGGTCTTATGAACTTCTCTTAAACAATACTTCTTAAATGAATTACAGTGTGATTCATGTAGGATTTGCTTCTCCCCTGCTTTCCAGAATGTACCTGAAAGCTTTGACTGGTCAAGCTAAAGCGAATCAGCTAGGGTTTTTCTCTGATGCTTAAAATGGTTTTGATTTGTTTTCCAAATAATGTTTACATCATAGAAATATTCCTGTTGTATTATACTGAGCCTTTATATTTTCCAATATTTCTGCATTTTTAAAGGTACTGGGGAATAATATCCCTACAAATCAAGAAAACTCCCATTTTCTGCTTTGATTTTTTGTTGTTGCTTTTTTGTGTTGTTTTTGTTTTATAGTTTTTTTGTTTATGAGTATTTTTTGTGGCTACTGTGTTGTAATGCAATTACTTCAGACAAGGGACAACAAGGCTGTTTCTCTGAGATGCTGGTAAACGGATGATGTCAAGTGAATATTAATTAGTCACTGAAGCATAACTCTTTAATTGCCTCATGGAGACTATGAAAATCCTGTAATTGGTCATAAACTGCAAAGGAGGGTGTGGCATCTGCTTTCTCTCTTCTTATATTGTTGTTATTGTCATTTTTGACGATGGGCTTCCAAAGTATGTCCTTAGAGCTGAGCAGAAAATATATAGTTAGCAAGCAGCAACCAACATTTGGGCTTTCCTCACTGCAATTATTGTGTGTGTGTGTGGGTTGGGTTGATTGGTTTCTTTCCAATTGCCTTGCTAATGAGGCAGTTGTAGGTAGTTAAGGTCTGGCGGCCGGAAGATATAGCGATGTACAGAAAGAGAGAGCCCCTCCCCGGATACTCTTACAAGCCCCATAGCATGGAGAGGGGAATTGTGGGGCAAGGCTCGGCGATACCAGAAAAGGTAAAAATTGTTAACCTGCCTTCTGATTGGGTCAGCATAGGTACTTCCGTGTGGCCGAAAGGCATATAATGCCTGCTGTTGTTTAATAAAACGCTATTTGGTCATCCTCCATATTGGTGTCTGTGATCTCTAGCCCTAAGCCAGGGGTTGGCTTAGTTCTGCAAGTCTTGGCTGAAGCAACGCAGCAACAGGCAGTGACCAAACTGTGCCACTCACAAATGAGGGTTTGCCCCAGGCAGCTGTTTTGCCAAGTCCTGTGCTTCTTTAGGTCACTGTTGCATTTGTTGTCTGCCTTTTAGAGTTCCTTTCTCCAGAGATCCTAGATTGACCGTACACTGCATGCACCTTAGATCATTTTTTGTGCCTATGAATATAGAACACTCTTAAACAAAATTCACTCTAAAATGCCACTTGCACCAGTAGCAGCGTTTCCTTGCCTTCCTTCACTTCTACTCTTAGTTTCATAAAGTGAAATGACCATTATAAGGACCTGAAGAGTGTAGAACCAGCCCTAACTTCTTTCTTCATGGTAATATTGGTTATTAATGCATTGGGGGTAGGGACAACACAGGATTTATACACCAGTGAGTTAAACATCAGTCATGGAGCAGGATTCAGAAGCCAGCTTGAGGAGGGGTGGACAAAACCCTTAGTAATTCTGTACCTGAACTCAAACTTCTCTCCAGCACTTGTACACACAAATCAAAGTAATAACCATTCATGTTTCCATTTGGAAACTTTATCAGTATTTTTGCCTGCTGGTGCATTGATTTTTATGAAAAAGCAAAACAGGAAATATCATTTTGGAGGTGGTGGGGTCAGCTTTCCACGTAATACTGCCCAGATGGAGAGAACACTTCACTGAAAACAGAAAACCATGCTTCAGACATTTCTTCATAGTGAAGGCTGATGACCTGTAACCACTAAATTATGGGGCATGAAGAGGCAGCTCACAGATTCTGTTAAAAATGCAAGACTCAAGGAGCCAGGCAGCGAGCAGAAACCCTCAGCAGGAGTCTAGATTCTGCTCCCAGGACTGCTTTTGTGCTTGGTCAACTATTGAATGTAACTTACCTGAATATTTGTGAGAGCAGAGTCTAGAACTCCCTTCCATAAAGGCACTACAGATATCATGAAGCTACCGTGCACTGCTACTGCTCACTGTTTATCTCTATGGCCACATAACTTCTGTGCTGTAATTCAGCTCCAACAGAAAAGTAGAGTGATGCCTTAACGTACTTCAGATTACAGCAGGTGGCTAGAACACTCAGAAGAGTTTAGTTCAAATCTCTTTGGCTGACATGGATATAAATTCCCAGCCTTTCACACTCTACATATTTGTCTGTATTGCCAATGTATCATGAAACTCGCAGGATGGTGCATCACCTTTTCATGACCTACTTTTATTTCTACCATATTTTTCACACACACCATGACTTTTCAAAAAGACAAATATGAGTATGTATAATACATAAAAAGTCTTCAACCGTTATGATTTTGGCAGCTTTTCTCCTGATATAATTTGCTATCTCGTAAAAACTCATTATTTACTGAAGTGCTTTTTTTCATGTATGTCTGATCATTCATATTTAGGTATCAAGGATATTAATTATAGTATTCAGAAGTTTGAGATAAACTTGCTTTGGGGTAGTACCTCAACTCACAGTATGCTTGACCACTGTCCAGTTATTACACAATTAATGCTTCAATTGATTTGTAATATTAAGATGTGATGGATTCTGTTTGGAAATTTTATCATGACATTCCTGATATGGAATAAATATTTCTACTGTAAGTTCATTTAACTTGCATCACATAAAAGTTCTGTTATAAAGAGCTATGGGTCAAATAGGGACGTGGTAGTTGCGCCATCCCTGAAGACATTCAAGGCCAAGCTGGATGTGGTTCTGAGCGACCTGGTCTAGTTGAAGATGCCCCTGCTCATTGCAGGGGGTTTGGACTAGATGAGCTTTGAAGGTCCCTTCCAACCCAAACTATTCTATGATTCTATGATTCTATAAAATAAAATAACGAAGAAGTTGTGGGTAATATGGGGTTCTGGAGAAACATTTTTTAAAACTTTTTTTTTTTTACATCTTGGAAAAGGAAGAACTGAGAAGTTGTAGAAAAAGTAGAGAAGATTCAAGGTCACATGCTGACTGGTTTACCTATGTGTTTCATGTTCTTGTCTAGCTGCATGATAGAACATTACTTTTCAACCAGGCTCCTCCTGCACCCATGTGACTCACAGGTTTTCTATGAGCTATTCTAGCCACCAGAGCAAATAAGTAAAGCACTGGGACTTAAGTTTTTTGGTTTAGAAGCACTTCCACAAAGCTCTAACAAGAGCTTGAAGTCTGAGTGTGGTCTGGACTGTTACAGTAACACCAGAGGCTGAGCTTCATATTTCCTGTTTTCAAGTGCTCTGTTTGTATGTCATGGCCACATCAATAATGCAAAGTAACCCTCAGATCTAAGTCTTCATAGCTCAGGTGGCAAGACACCTGCTAGAGCACAATATAACAGAAAACCTAACTGAGCATGTGCGGAAGCGATCATTTACGTTAGACTGTCTTTTCCAGTGGAATTCTACAATGTACTGATCTATAACAACATGAGTGTTCCTGAGCATAAGAAGAAACAAAACAGACCAACAACAAAAAAGCCTTCCTTCAGGAGATGACAGTGTCGGTAGTTGTAAAGATATCTGCAAAATTTCCGTAGCCAGCTGCAATATATGCTACACAGCAACAAAAAATATGATTATTCCAAAAACTTTGAATGACTCCCTGAATAATTTTAGCTTCTGACTGTTTGTTACAAGCTATGAGAAAGCAGTAACAATCCATTACAAGGTCATTTTTATGGAAAAAGTTATTTTCAGTGCTGAACTGCACAGAGAATCAGATGTCTGTGGGAACATGACTTGTGTGCTAAACAGTTTGTGAGATACTTGTAATGCAAGTAAATTGTACGTTTTGATTTCTTGCTATTATTTTTATAAAAGCTAGATCATGATCCAGTCTTTGTCATTTTGCTGTAGCAGAAAGTCAGTGACCTACCTAATCCACCCGCAAAATCTGTGTCACCCCAAGTTTCAGAATGGTGTGGTTTGCAAATACGATTGCACTTTGTCATTTTATCATCATAACTTTTTAAAGAGAGAACTATATCAGACATGCTTTACAAAGCCTGTTCTTGTGAATTAGTGATTGCTGTTCCTCATGAGCATTAAAAGTAGCAAAATGTTCTTAACTGTCTTGGCAAACAAGCATGGCATTTTGTAGAATGGGGCCTTCAAAATCTATGCCTCCTCACTGCATTTTTTTTTTATTATTTAATTTATGCATTTTATATTGGTTTTGCACACATTGTTCCAAAGAAGAAACATAGCATCATATATCATCAGATGTAAGTTTTTTAAACAGTGGTGTAATAAATCACTGGAAGAAGCTAAAAAGGGATACTGTAACTTCTCCATCACTTTCACGACTTAAATTGAGATTAAGTGTCATTCTGTACTGTAATCCACAGTTTTCAACAATTTTATATATTAAAAAAATAAGCACAAACAGTTGTAGATTTGTAGAATATGTGTGGTCTCAAGAAAATTATTCTGGAAATGTTGCTTTCCATTTTTTTCTTATTTTTCTTAAAAGTAATATTATTATATATTATTTCACAAGTTTCCTTACTTGACTTTCTGAGTTTCTTATCTTTTGAGGAGGAAGAAAGGAATCAAACCCATACTTAAAAGAAATTTTTTCAACAGAATGTTCAAGCTCAGCTTGCTCAAATCAATGGTTCAAACTCCCTGGACTTTTTATGCAGGATGTAAGAGCTAACAACAGTGTCCTCTTACATTTTTAATGTGTGAATCTTCTGTGAGAGATATGGACAGTGCAGGAAACTCAGGTTTGCTGCTTACCATGCTAGCTATCAAGTTCCTTTGTAGAAAGAGAGTAACAGAAGTTCGTGTTCCTTCCACAGTAATCAAGTACAATTATAAAGATGGACACAATTGACAGGATTGGTTAGCAGGTTTAAGAAAGGATTAGTTAGATTCAGCATCATATCACCTAACTGTAATTAAGCCTTGCTGGAATGAGTATTTACGTGTATCAAACTGACATGATGATGAACTCCATTTGCTTTTTGTTTAAAAAAAACCAAAAAACCTAACGGACTGTGTCCAGGTCTGGATGTAATAATATTGTTGACAAATCTGAAGAGAAAAATTCATATACACATAAATGGAATTACCTTCTGCTTAGAAATGCAATAGTAAAAATTGAGAAGATATTTGGTTTTGGTTCAGTCTTGTTAACTGGGAGTGATACTGGACAAAACATTTTGTGTCTTTAGAAATCTGCGAAAAACCCCTTTTCCTGACAGGCACATGTCCTGCCCTCCACCTCTACTGTGTATTTAAAAAAAATCCGTTCATCCTGTCTTCATCTGAGGCTTACAGTCTCACTACCTACTTTGCATGCTGGCTCTATAGATGTGACAGATGTCAAGCAATATCCACCAAAATCAGTAAAGAGCCTGTCACAGGGGATGCAGTTGATAAAGCCCAGTCTCCTCACGCCAGGTGAGATGGTGCAGGGTGCCCTGCAGGCCTCCAGCTTCTGCCTCAGGAAGGTGGGAGTCTCCAATGGGTTCATTGTCCTGCTGCAACCCCCACCGATCTCAAGCACTGAGGTTAGTGCTAGCTGTCTGTCTTTAGACTACTTACTTACTACACCCTCTTTGATAAGGGGCAGAATTTAAATATCATTTGCTGTATGGGTATGTCTTCTGGACATCTTTGTTGAAGCACTGCTGAAATTAGTGCCGTTTACATATCTATGCAGCACGCAGAATTTGTTTCACTGCGTTAAAATTGGCATACACTGTAAATCCTCAGAATCTCTTTGGCACAGCTCATGAAGCTGTTAATGTCAGAGAATTGCTTCAGGTCTGTGTCAAGGCTTCTGACTCAGAAACCCTCATATAATCACAAAACTATAAATTTCAGATAAAATAATGCATTCTGTTTCTGGAGGGATTTTTTTATGTAAATCACATGTTTGTGAATACAAATTTACAAGTCAGCAAACGTGATATGACTTTGAAAGTTTTCTGAAACTTACAATCCAAGTCTTGGCCAGTGAGAACTTCATTCAGTCATTTTTACTTTCATATTTTTCTTAATGTCTTCCTTATTCCAGTTGCTTTCTGATGTCCAGTTTTGTGTTTCAAAAGAGGACCAGAGAGACTGATGGTGCAACCAGCCCTCTAGATGTTGACTTTCTTGGCAGACTCTAGTTGAGCTAGATAGGAGTAGGTGGGACAACCGTTGAAACAGCCCCAAAAGCAGACATGTGGGAGATGGAGATGCCTTCCAAGGTGAAAAGAAGAGGTGACACAGTTGTATTCACATCTCTCAACATCAGCAGCAAAGGCAGATAATGTTCCCTCAGAGACTGTCTATGCAGACATTCAGGAAAGTTCAGAAAGATTAACTAGAGCTATAAAGTTAAATCTCCTAAGTAGAATACAGAAATTAAGGGCAGGTTTGTTGAACTGAAAGAGCACATGGGAAGGCAGGAGACTTGGCTTCTGTTTCTGCCTCTGGCACTGACCTTCTGCATGACCATCATGGTTGGATGTTGTCAGACTTCTCCTCTCAGCAAAAATATTTGCCTACTCTGAAAACAATTTGAGATCCATCTAGTATTATTATCGAGTTGTTATTTTATGGATGCTGTTATTCAGAAACAATTGTGCTTCGGAACCTTATATGAGGTACTCTTGTCCTGTATAAGACAGGAAGGACAAGAAACTAAAAACCATCTTGTTTCTGAAGGAGGTGTTTACTTCTGGGTTTGTTGTCTGGCTTCCTTCTATAGGCAATGGAGTCTTCTGTGGTTCAGTTCATCTTCTCTGAAAGTAAATGCCTTAAAAACACCACCTCAGTCATGTCCATGCTTTTTTCTTTTCATTGACTATAAAAAGCACCTAGAATGATCAGCTTATAGCTGTCCTTGGACATTAAGTGAAATGAATCCCATCTTCTGAATTAACTTCACCAAGCATGCCAAGACATAGACATTTCACATACCACAAAAATTAATCTATTTTTCAGGAAAATTTTGCTGCCCTTTCCACTAAAACTCCCTCATTTTGTCCAAAAAATCCTGGAAGATGATAAGTAGTTGTTCCTCTTAATCATTTTAAAGTTGAACAGTGTTTGCTTTTTGAGAAGTGTTTGCCTTCTGAATTATGTTTAACTATGTAATGAACCTATTCTTTCTTCTGACCCCCATGAAGATATATTATGCACTGTGATCTGTACTTGTTTTGCTTCTCCCTAGCCCCAGGTAATGATGGATTATTTAGACATCAGAGGTAACATGGAAAGACTACAAGAAAAAAAACTCAAAAAAGTACTTTCCATTTATTCTTTAGCTTGCTTGGACACTAGTAAAATGGATCAATAAAAAATGCTGCATTATTGTGTCCAAGCCATAGCAGAGGAGATGTCCCTACAGTGTTTAAAATGGTAGTGCATATCACTATGATGTTGACAATGCTGGTTGTGAGGACATACTTTCAAAACTATCAAATCTCTCACTGCTAGAGAGGAAGATGCACCTCATGATGAATCATGGGCAGATGAGTCATCTCATTCTCCATAGTCTTTTTCCTCGTGCTGTCATAACATTAGCCTGGGGGTTGTTAACAATGCTTTTGGCTGCAGTGCAGGACTCATGGTCACATATCTGCAAACATGTTTTCCCCTAATGGTTGTGTGCCTTTGTTCCCTTCTGCTGACATGTCAAACCTCAACTTTCAATGGTAAGTGGAGGCTTGTCCTGTCTATTTTACCTGCCACTTCTACTGTGTTCTCTCCTCACTGGGAAGGATTAGAGATATTGCCGGAGGGAGATGCCAGCTTCTACCCAGGACAGTATGGCAAACTATAACAGCAGGGGAACCTCCTCAGAACTGCTAAAAGATTTTTTATGTTCTGTGCTTCATCAGATACTGATATTTACGTCACTAGTGTAAAGCCATCACTGTTTTTTATACTGTTTGAAATGAGGTCATAGAACTGAATTCTTTTGTTGGTTGTGGTCTTATGTTTTCTATTTATAGATATTGAGATATCACAGTTTTTAAAAAGAGCCCTAATATGCATTTGCAGAATATGCTATTGAAAATGTTGCACTGCAGACGTTCAGAAGCATGGAAAGAGCAAAAACAGCAGCCAAGCACTCCAAAGAGAAAAGGTTAGCTAAAATTTTGAGTTTCTCTCATTGCAATATTTTGCCAACAAGTCACAGATGTACAGCACATGAGCATGTGAAAAAGTGATTATGAGGGTTATAATGGCAGCTCTGAATCCGTAATGCATAATACATTCATCCCAAGGTGCATTTGTGCATCTGTTAAGGTATTTTTACTACTAGGGCAAGGGCTTTTAAAACCATTTTCTGAACTGTTTAGCTCATTTGAAGTGTTTAATTGATATTTTATATTTTTGTCCTTATTACTTTCTGACATTAAGCCATGACACAATGCGTTATTATAGTGACAGTTGTTCCAGCTTCCGTTTGTGATTCATCCCTTTGAGTTCTGTCATCATTTTTGCATATTTCTTTATGCCCTCTTCTGCTTTTCCAGAGTCCCTGTGACACTAAGCTGGCCATAGGTGGGCATGGAAGCGTATCTCAGTCTGGGCTTGTCTCCCTAGAGGCTTATGTAAGTCAGAACGTGGCCTAATGTCCTTTGCTGAGAAATAAAGTAATTTTTGTTCATTTCTGTTCTTCCCCTTGTCATATGAATGGCATTCTGCTCCAATTTGTCTTTGATCTCTCTGACACTCAAGTAAGACCCAGACAGTTCCTCACTGAGATTACTTCTTCCCTTACTAATTTTGCACAAAATAAAAACAGAGATTATTCTTGATCTACAGTAGTGGAAGTGAGAAGAGGTTCTGGCGCAGTGATCCATTTCCACCCTCACTTATCTAGGTGCTGCTCATGTTGATTTGAATGATGGCTGAAGCTGGTCTTTTGCCATCTGCTGCACTTACACATATATTTATCTCCCTGCTGTATTTACAGAGAATACCAAGCCCTACCTGCTGCCTTGACCTTGGGGTCTAAAACCTACCTCACTTTCAAAACTAGTCTTTTTCTTTGTGTTTCTTTTATTTTAAATACAATAATCCCAAATTGCCAGACATCCCATACAGCCACCTTTGCCAATGACACACAAGGATAAAGTGGATGGGAAAAGCTGAATTTAATTAGTGACACTTGCTTGGCTCCAGTACAAGGTACTCTATATACAGTGGAAGTTAGTGGAGATCCTGTCACCATGATTAAGTCATTTGTAAGTGAGGAGAAAAATAAAGCTGTGTGATTTTCCATTTATCATCTCCCTGATCTGTTCCTTCCCACAGCAGTGATATCACCAGCACAAAGCCCTTCGGGCAGATCTTTATCCTGACCATTACAATGCTCTCTGAGTTTGTTGCGAACCCCTTGTTTCAGTCTCTTCTGAAGTAGAGCTTTTTTTTTAATTCCCAGTCAATGTAGATTATGTTCACAGTTTCACACCTCTCAGCTTTATGAATTATTTCCTTTAAAAATAACTTGAGCAGACATGTCAGCCATGATTTATTCTGTATGAAATTATAACAAATTGCTTTAATGAACTGATACTTTGCTAGACATTTCGTGGCCTCCCAGCCTGGATCTCTGTGTTCACCCCAGTGTAAAGCAAGCACCATTACTGATAAGCGCCTTTGAAAACAGAACAAGATCCTAAACTAACTTTTTGAAAGTGATTTGGTGAATACATTTTGAGGATGAGTGAAATGCAGTTTAAAGGAGTCATGCTATGACAAAGGGCAAAAAGACAAACGTAGATTTATTTGGTGGACTAAAGAAATATTAGCCTGCCTATCATTTAAGTTAAGTTATCCAGTGAAAGGTATGGTCCTGCATCAGATACCGGAGAACATGACTATGAAATCCCACTGTGTTTGTAGATATTAACATTATATAGACCCCAACTCTGCTGCTTTTCCATCAGTGAATAGCCTCCTGATCTTAACAAGAACAGGTTTGTACTTTGGCAAGACTTTGAATTGTTTAAGTCTAATTTACCTTTTTTATTCCAATGTGTTGGAGGGCAAAAAAGTACTTAGACATCTAGATAAAGCACTGCACTTAATAAAAATTTATTGATTGATAAATTAATTTATACCTAATGGCCAGAAGAGTTGTGGAGAGTTGTGCAGGCTGGAAGAGATCAGTTTAAATGCTAAACACACAAGAGAGAAGAATGAGGTACAGAAGCAGTTTATAGGAACAAACTGGGGTAAACATGAGTAGAGAGCAGAAAGAAATGTGGGTGAATATCTTGAGACAAGCCAGGTGCACAACAACATTTAAAAATAAGAGTTAAACAAAATGTTTTCCTGAAGCTCCGAAATATAGAATCTATAAAGAAGGCACAGGCTAGGACAGAACTTGCAGTTCCTTCTGTGTCTGGGAATTTTGCATCTCAAAGCAAAGAACACCTACACATCTACAGGTTGTACAGGCTGATGCAGTTTTGACAGCCGCTACAGAGAGTGCCTTCAAGTTTACTGTGTGATGAGGTAAGGCCTTCGCCCTGGCTTACGTGTGGGCCATGACCAGATCATGGTGCCATAATGCACCTTCCAAGTGAGCAACCTGTCCAGTCTTCTTTGCTATTAAGAGAACACAAGAGGAGATGGTGAAGGGAAGAGTGTGAGAATTAATAGGCTGACGCAAGACTCCCTTGGCTTTTTTCATAAGTTTATTGCTCACTGGAAGCTCTTAGCTGCCAGAATGAATATCAAGATTACCCATCAGAGACAGCCTGAGATCTATCTGAGGCAGTAACGTGTTATTTTTGCTGTACAGAGTGGGGGTGATACAGAAGGTCTAGGGGTGCGATTCAGTAAAGTTATCTCTACCTTTAGAAACAAGTTACTTAGAAACACACAGAAATAAGGATCAAATTGTTCCTTAAACGTTTTTATATACATAGTCATTAGTATCTGTCTTCCTTTTACTCTTTATCATTGTTTAAATGATGCACTCAGGTCCCAAGGCATAGAACATATTTTTAAAGAAACTTCCCATTTGCTCTTCATTATATTTTCATACAATACACAGTAACCTTATTTGCTTGAAAACTGTCCTATTAAAATACAGTGAATAACCTCAATAACCTCTGTGTGAACCTTGATCCTTATTATCTTGCAATTTCAGTTGCTCCAATGTACTCCTCCTATCATCTCTGTGACTAATAGCAGCTTCATTTGAAACCTGCTTAGTTGCTTTTCTCTGTGTAGCCCTTTCTTCTGACAGAAAATGCATCTGTCCCCTACCATTTGCACAAACAGTGTGGAGCTGCCATCTGCGTGCTGCCTGCACTGCGATTGAAGAGTAAGTGTCGTCCTCTTGGCGCCAGCCACAGTATCAAGAGTGCCCTCCCAGGCCCCACGGCCTTTCTCACCTCCACAGCAAGGAAGCGGAGAATGTGGCAGAGTGTTCTCCGAGGTGCTGCCAAAACACCTAGCTGACTTAACACCATCCACATCTCCCCCTTAATGCTAGGAAAAAACATTGCCAGAAGAGCTTTCGCAGTAAAATACAGGCAGAATCTTACCCGTCAAGTTGGTTTGGAGGGGTTATTTCTCAGTAAGTCAACACTATTCGCTCTGTGCGAATGTGTCTGTATTTGAATAGTTTAACCCCTATTTTCTGCTATCCTTTTAACACTTTTCTCCCCAAATCTTTGTTCTGGGATATCTCTACAGAACCTTTTCCATCTTTTCTCCTTCAAATGTTCAAGCTGATGTCTGCTAGCCTACTATATGCCACCATTTATCATAAGGAGTGTATTTATTGAAATAATAAAAAATAGGTAGAATAAAAACTGTGGAGTCCCAGAGCAACAGAGCAAGTCAAGTTAATTCCATTGTTTCAAAACACAGGAAAAGAGATGTGCCAAGTTGCACTAAGATTGTTATTTTGATGGGTGCTGGTGGAGCACAACATACAGATGTTAATAGGTGGAAACAAACCCTGTCTTCCAAAGCTCATTTTGCTTTAAGTTGGAGCTGAGGAATTGACCCCCTTTTCTTCATGCAGCTTTCATGAGTCTGGAATTGGTACAGCCTCAAGCTCCACTTCTAGCCCCAGAACAAGATTTTGAAAGCAACATAGCCTTTTGGTTTTCTATCATCAAGGAGACTGGGCCATTTCAAGACCCATTCCATAATAAATTACTACTAACTGCCAGCTGTTAACAAACTCAACATTTTCTCTCTTCTGTATAAACAGTTGTGTTACAAGAACAAAAGAAAAAGAGAGGAAAGGGCTTGTTACAGCTCCATGGTGCCAGTGAACCTTGTGTGTTCTGATTGGTGAAGAATTCGGTGATTGTGTTTTAACAGAAAGTGAAAGTATTGGAATAGGAAAGTAAGCAAGCATTAGGTGACCCTCAACACTATGGTATGATTTCTTGCTGTGCGGCAGAGCTTGGACACTGAGCTATTCAGAAAAAACTCCTTGCATCCCAGCAGTACATATAGGTTATAACAGAGTGCACTGCTCATTGGAATAACTCTTTAGTCCTTTTAGTACTCAGAGTTTACAAGTTTGATAATGAAGCTTCTGGGAACAGTATCAATACAATCAATATACACAGTATTTTTACTCAAACTTCACTGCAACAATCAATCACCATGCTAGAGAAAAGTGTAAGTAAGTCGCATGTATACTTCACTAACTCAGAATTGCTCAGCTCTAATGCAACACTTGGTTGCCAGGTCAATCTGGTAATAGTCATTGTGACAAAATACATTTACATATGTGCATCAGTGAAAAAATTTAATGATGTTGGATAGCACAGCAATAGGACATTTTCCAAAATGTTTTGCTAAACACTACAATAAGGCCAGCTGGGGAAAAAGTATGAAAAAAACCCAAGTATTGAAATTAGGCTTGAAAAAAGGGTTTGAAAATACAAACCTTTTTTGTGCCACTAGAAATGTACTCTGCTGGCAAATCCAGACACAAAGCAAAGCATTTTGTGGCACTGTCAAGGGTTTGTTAAAATATGGCTGGACACTGAAGTAAAGCCAATTTACACAGTACCAGTTGGCAAGCACAAGGGTGTTTATTCTGCTTGATAAGCATCTCCTTAGTAACTCTATGAGTCAATACATTGAGTTGATGAGCAGCATGTGGGGGGAAAAACTTGAGTGCAACATGGAGAATGTTAACCAAATGTTAGGGAAAGTAAATTGAAATCAAGCCTGCAGAGGTTGCTTTTTGCAAGGGGATTCAGGGTAAATACATGAAAGGTGAATTAACAAGAAGTACTCAAAAGAAGATAATGGGCCAAATTAGCCTGCAGCTCACATCCATGCTTGTGTCTCTCTGCTTGCTTAAGTTAGATTCTGAATCTATTTTCCCCGTTTGACAGTGCTTTATTTGAATTGCCAATGACTGAGTGCCAATAACTGTGAGCAGTACATAGGGGAAAATGAGGTCTATGTTCAGGTGGGGTACATCTGACCCATAGGCAAGCTAACATCTGTAATTGTAGCTTAAAGAACTTCTTTACATCCTAAGGCTAGTTTTGTTCCTCTCTCATAGTAACTACTGTATTTGATGCCATTTACCAATGACAGACAAGGGACAGGTAAGAGAAAGATTAATCAGTGTAAATCCCCATTCCTGAGATGAAGTTGCTAAGGAATCCCTAACATTACCAGACAAACCTTCATTATTGGTCACAGATCTACAAAAATCTTGATTCTTGGTATGTATCTCCCCTTTCCCAATCCTTTATTTCTAGGCTAGCCTCTCGGGGGAAATTTCCGGTGAGGTAACTGCTGCCTGAAATGATCAGCAATAGTAATAGCATAGAGAATAGAATTTTAAATTCCAGCCATATAATTAATAATCTCTATTGCTTCTAAGGGAGCCAAGTATATTTAAAAACAAATGTAGAAGGCCTAATGCATAAGATGAATAGCCTATGAGGTCACAGAGAACAGTTATGATTATCTAGTCTGACCTTTTGAATAACTCAGATCTTGCAGTTTCACCTAATCATCCTTATACCAAACCCATAACTTCTGATTACACTATGACAGATATTTCAGAAACACATCCAGAACAGATTTAAAGAATAAAAGTGACAAAGAATCAATTGTATCATTAGTAAGCTGTTCCTGTGGTTAATTACTAGATCTGATTCACAAAAAATGTTGACAGAATCATTCCTCTAAAAAAAGTGCTCTCTGATGAAATCAAAGAGCTTCACAGAACATTTTTGAGTGGTGTGTGTGGTTTTGCTTCAGGTAAGAGAAGAGCTTCGGGTAGAGATATTTAAAGTCGTCATGTTTGAAATGTCTTCACGAGGAATTCTGGTTTCGTATTATACTGTAAAAAAGAGAAATAAAAGCATTAAAATTTCCTGTTTGTTTTGTTTTGTTTTTTTTTTTTAACTAAAAATTATAATGTTTGGGCTTCATTCAGGCAAAACACAGGTATATACTAAAAAGACGTATTTTATACTCTTAGTTGTTCCAGCCATTTTATTAATTACCCTCAAAATTAAACTATTTTAAAATCCAGGCTGAACTTCATCTGAATTAACTTCAGCTTTAGACAAGGAAAGTAATTTCTTATATAATAGCGTGCCTGATGACCATCTTTTACAGTTATAGAATCATAGAATCATAGAATAGTAAGGGTTGGAAAGGACCTTAAGATCATCTAGTTCCAACCCCCCTGCCATGGGCAGGGACACCTTGCCCTAAACCACGTGGCTCAAGGCTCTGTCCAACCTGGCCTTGAACACCGCCAGGGATGGAGCATCCACAACCTCCCTGGGCAACCCATTCCAGTGCTTCACCACCCTCACCGTAAAGAACTTCTTCCTTATATCTAATCTAAACTTCCCCTGTTGAAGTTTGAACCCATTACCCCTTGTCCTACCACTACAGTCCCTAAGGAAGAGTCCCTCCCCAGCATCCTTGTAGACCCCCTTCAGATACTGGAAGGCTGCTATGAGGTCACCACGCAGCCTTCTCTTCTCCAGGCTGAACAGCCCCAACTCTCTCAGCCTGTCTTCATATGGGAGGTGCTCCAGCCCTCTTATCACCCTCGTGGCCCTCCTCTGGACTCGCTCCAACAGCTCCATGTCCTTCTTATGTTGAGGACACCAGAACTGTACACAGTACTCCAAGTGAGGTCTCACGAGAGCAGAGTAGAGGGGCAGGATCACCTCCTTCGACCTGCTGGTCACGCTTCTTTTGATGCAGCCCAGGATGCGGTTGGCTTTCTGGGCTGCAAGTGCACACTGCCGGCTCATGTTAAGCTTCTCGTCAACCAATACCCCCAAGTCCTTTTCTGCAGGGCTGCTCTGAATCTCTTCTCTGCCCAACCTGTAGCAGTGCCTGGGATTGCCCCTACCCAGGTGTAGGACCTTACACTTGGCTTGGTTAAACTTCATAAGGTTGGCATCGGCCCACCTCACAAGCGTGCCAAGGTCCCTCTGGATGGCATCCCTTCCCTCCAGCGTATCAACCGAACCACACAGCTTGGTGTCGTCGGCAAACTTGCTGAGGGTGCACTCAATCCCACTGTCCATGTCACCGACAAAGATGTTGAACAGGACTGGTCCCAACACCGATCCCTGAGGGACACCACTCGTTACAGGTTTTCAACTGGACATCGAGCCATTTACCACAACTCTTTGCATGCGGCCATCCAGCCAGTTTTTTATCCACCGAGTGGTCCATCTATCAAATTGATGTCTCTCCAATTTAGAGACAAGGATGTCGTGCGGGACAGTGTCGAACGCTTTGCACAAGTCCAGGTAGATGACGTCAACTGCTCTGCCCCTGTCCATCAGTTCCATGGCTCCATCATAGAAGGCCACCAAATTGGTCAGGCAGGATTTCCCCTTAGTGAAGCCATGTTGGCTGTCACCAACCACCTCGTTGTTTTTCATGTGCCTTAGCATGTTTTCCAGGAGAAACTGTTCCAAGATTTTGCCAGGCACAGAGGTGAGGCTGACTGGTCTGTAGTTCCCTGGGTCTTCCACCTTCCCCTTCTTGAAAATGGGGGTTATATTGCCCTTCTTCCAGTCATCGGGAACTTCACCTGACTGCCAGGATTTTTCAAATATGATGGACAGTGGCTTAGCAACTTCATTCGCCAGCTCCTTCAGGACCCGTGGATGGATTTCATCAGGTCCCATGGACTTGTGCATGTTCAGGTTCTTAAGATGGTCTCGAACCTGATCCTCTCCTACAGTGGGCCTAAGGTCTTCATTCTCACAGTCCCTGCATTTGCTTTCCAAGACTTGGGTTGTGTGGTCAGAGCATTTGCTGGTGAAGACTGAGGCAAAGAAGTCATTAAGAACCTCAGCCTTCTCCAAATCCATGGTAGCCAGTTCTCCTGATAGCTTCTGGAGAGGGCCTACATTGTCCCTAGTCTGTCTTTTATTTGCTATGTATCTATAGAATCCTTTCCTGTTATCTTTTACATCCCTTGCCAAACTTAATTCTAGCTGGGCCTTAGCTTTCCTAACCTGGTCCCTAGCTTCTCGGGGAATGCTCCTATATTCTTCCCAGGTGGCCTGTCCTCGCTTCCACCTTCTATAAGCTTCTTTTTTCCCTCTAAGTTTCCTCAGCAGCTCCTTGTCCATCCATGGAGGTCTCCTGGCCCTCCTGCTGCACTTTCTTCTAGTCGGGATGCAACACTCTTGAGCACGTAGCAGGTGATCCTTGAATACCAACCAGCAGTCTTGGGCCCCCCTGCCCTCTAGGACTGTATCCCATGAAACCTTACTAAGGAGGTTCCTGAAGAGGCCAAAGTCTGCTTTCTTGAAGTCCAGGGCAGTGAGCTTGCTGCACGCTCTTCTCACCATCCTGAGGATCTCAAACTCAACCATCTCGTGATCACTAGAGCCAAGGCTGCCCTGGAGCGTCACATTTCCAACCAGTCCCTCCCTGTTGGTGAGCACAAGGTCCAGCATGGCACCTCTCCTCGTCGGCTCCTCTACTGCTTGAAAGAGGAAGTTGTCTTCCACGCAATCGAGGAACCTCCTGGATTGCTTGTGCCGGGCCGTACCGTCCCTCCAACAGATGTCAGGATAGTTGAAGTCCCCCATGAGGACAAGGGCCTGCGAGCGTGAGGCTGCTCCTATCTGTCTGCAGAGCGCTTCATCCACAGAGTCCTCTTGATCAGGCGGCCTGTAACAGATCCCCACCGTAATGTCCCCTGTTGCTGTTTTCCCTTTGATCCTGACCCACAAACACTCTGTTACCTCATCAGCCGTCCCCAGACAGAGTTCCATACTCTCTAGCCTATCACTGACATAGATAGCAACACCCCCTCCCCGTCTGCCTGGCCTGTCTTTTCTAAACAGCCTGTAACCTTCCATTCTGACATTCCAGTCATAGGAGCCATCCCACCATGTTTCTGTGATACCAATGACATCATATTCCCATAGCCTTGCACACATCTCTAATTCCTCTTGCTTGTTCCCCATACTACGGGCGTTTGTATAGAGGCACCTTAGCCGAGCTCCAAATGCAGCCGACTCAATGGCTGGGGCAGCTGGAACATCTCTACATCGCTCCAAGCACTTATTACAGGTGCTGGCAACTGACCAGGAATGTTGGGATGGCTCAATGCTCCCCTCCCCCAACACATCTAGTTTAAAGCTTTCCTGACCAGCCTGGCAAGCCTCCTACCAAAACAGCTCTTCCCCTTCTTTGTCAGACCAGCTCCACCAGCCTCCAGTAGATCTGGCCTCCCAAATGGAGCCCCATGTTCTAAATAGCCAAACCCCTGACTATGGCACCACCATTCTAACCAGTTATTAACCTGCCAGACACGCCTAGCTTTTTTAAGGTCCTCCCCTTTGTCCTGGAGAATCGATGAAAAAACTATCTGAGCTCCAGAGCCCCTAACCACCTCTCCCAGGGCTCTGTAGTCCTTCTTAATGTTTTCGAGGCTACTGCTATCTATATCTCTAGCACCCACATGGACCACTAGGAGGGGGTAATAGTCAGCAGGACTTACTAGAGCAGGCAGCCTCTCAGCAACATCCCTGATCCGAGCCCCTGACAGGCAACACACCTCCCTCGAGACTGGATCAGGCCGGCAGATGAGTGCCTCTGTGCCTTTCAAAGTAGAGTCCCCTACTACTATGACCCTCCTCTTTTTCCTGGAGGCACCAGTAGCGATCCTCTTTACTGGTGCATCAGCAGGGTGCTGTCATAAATTGTGACCACAACGGATCATAATCCAATTAAAATTTTATTAATTATAGCAAGTAGAATATGAGCAAAAACAGCGCTGGACGACAGGGGAGTCTGCGCTCCGCCACTGCCGTGCTGAGCAGTTCAAACAGTCCCTTTTTATACATCTTTACTTCCGTGTTCATGAAGTAGTGGAGGTACTCTGCGCATGCTTCAGTTGTTGTTAGGGGGTCGTTTTCTACCTCCTGGTGGTCGTTGAGGCCGAAATAAGAAGTCTTTCTCCTTTATCCCATAGTTGACCCCTCATTCACATGTCCTTATCTGGGGTTGTTTGTCCTGTTTCTGTCGGTTCCTGGAAGTCTGGCGGTTATCTCGCGATTGTGGTTATCTTATCTTACTCAAGCAGTGTCCGGGTTTCTGTTTGCATAAGCGATTTCACATCTTTGTTGCCTAACCTTTACATTGAGCTTAACATAAATCTTAATAAACAATATCCTAGTCCATAGTTTCTCACAATCCCCCCTTTTTCTTTTTATCCTATTATTGTTTATTAGACGTTACTTTCATTTTCGGCACTGCGAACAAACCTTTTTCCACAATCCCAATATTTATCATAACACTCACAAGGTAATACCTCACAATTACAAAAGGCATAGTTCTCACGTGGCATAATGTATTCACAGCAATCTTCATCTTCATTAATAGATACACTCTTATATTTTGCCCCAGACCTCGTAGTTAAAATAAGCAGTTTAGCTATGTCAAACCGTTCTTTAATAAAGTGTATTTTATGTTTGTTATTGTCTAGTTCATAGGTTTATGAGGGTTTCCATTTGCTTGGGTTATTATCAATAACAAAACTAACGGTATACCAGAAAAAAGGGTGTCTGTTAATTTTGCCAATTTAAGTATATTTTTACCAGTCCTGGGGAAGTTCGGCCATTGCTGCTTTTGTGTCCCATCGTTCTGGTTCTTTTCTCCACAGTTTGTTCCTCCTCTGCCTCGCCCGTCGACTCGGTTGCTTCGAGCCACGGGGTGTACCATCTTCTCGGCAGCAAGGGAATTCTTCAGGAGAACAGTTGTTTCGGGCTTTCTGCCTGTTTATATAGGCTTCCCACTTTGCAGCTTTAACTAATGGGGCAAAGTAAGACACGGTCAGTACTTCCCTTCTGCATTTTATAACCAAAATTTCAGCTACAAAGGGGACTGGTTCGTTGGAGTGGTAGCAATAATATTGAGGGTTTATTCCTTTGGCAAAAATTTCCCACCACTCATGGGATTCCCGAATAATTTCTTGTTTAGACTCTAATTGTTTTAATTTCCACTCAGTGAGAGTTCTTTGGATTTTCCAACACTGTGTGCAAACTCCTATTGGAGGGTATCCACATTCACAATGTGTCTACCATTTATCCTGGCATACCTTACACCTAAAACAAGCAAATGGATAACAATTGCAGTTCAAATCATTACACCTAATTCGTATATCTAGAGTGCATATATTATTTACATCAACATATCTTCTATATTTAATATTGTGAGGTTGCATAAGTTTAGCAATTTCCTTCAACACACTTTGTACGCTTCCATATATAATAGAAAAAAAGAGAAATAATTATAGCAAATATAAACAGCAATACACACTTTATACCAAAAGGTAATGCGGCAAAATAATCAAATAAAGTCTTTATTATTACGTTATCTTTTCAGGGTTATCTTGGTGTCACCTGGAGTACTGATTACTTTCCAGTGGGGTCTCGTCACTGGGCCTTTAATGCGACTGGCATGAGTCCATCCACGCTCAGCAGTTCGGACAGCTGTTTCTGTTGTAAGCAAAACAAGATAAGGTTCCTCCCAATTGGGTTTTAGGGTTTCTTCCTTCCACACTTTAATCAATATCCAATCCCCAGGTTTAACATTATGAATTTTTAAGTCCAACGGGGGTCGTTGTACAATCAGTCCATGTTCCCAAAGCTTGTTACGATGTTCTGCTAATTGTGAAACATATTCATTAATCACACGGTCTCGAATTAAAACATTTGTTTGTGGACTTTCAATTCTATAAGACATTCCATACACCATTTCAAACGCTGATATTCCTACATCTGCTCGGGGTCTGGTTCTGAGAATTAATAGTGCCATGGGTAGGCACTTAATCCATGATAATTTGGTTTCTATCATTAATTTAGTCAAAATAGTTTTGATTTCTCCATTTATCCTTTCAACTTTTCCCGAACTTTGTGGATGCCATGGTGTATGGTATTCCCACTTAATCCCCAAGCTTTCAGCTAGATCTTTAACAATTTTTGACACAAAGTGTCTTGTGCTAACAATCGATCAATTTCTGGTTTTAATCCCCTCCGTCCTTCTAGGGATATGGGATATTGCCTTACCCTCACAGGTATGTGGGGTTCGGAAAGTTGGATTTTAATCGGTGGGATTTTCAGTCTACTAATTGTGTCCGGAGAGTACCAGACATCGGGGTTAATTTGTTTTTGATCATCCACTGTTAAAGGATAAGCAGACACTGTTAGCTCCTGATTTTTCACTTTAATTTCTAATTGCAATTCAACAATTAAATCTCGTCCTAACAGATTAAATTCTGCTTCAGGGACGAGCAAGAGTTCACCCATTCCAAATTTATTTTCAGTTTCGAATACCACATTTTTGATTTTGCTTACTTTAAAGGGTTCTCCTTTTGCCCCAATTACTTGTACCTTTTCAGGGGAAACTTTACATCCCTCAGGTATTTGCTTAATAGTTGATTTCTCAGCCCCAGTGTCTACTAAAAAGGTGAACTCTTGTTTATGGGGACCTATTTTTAATTTTATCAAGGGCTCATGATGACTCCGGTCCCCTAAGATATAGAGCCCCTGACTCTCTGCTTGGGGTCCCTGGGCATGTTGAGCATCCCACAGTCTCATTCCTGCTCGTCTAATCATATCTCTTTCCTTGGTAGTAAATAATTGACCAAGGATAGATTGCATCTCATCCCAAGTATAAAGGTTTGGTCCCAAAAATTGATTTAATCTTTCTGCCACTCCCAGTGGGTCCTCAATTAAGTTTCCCATTTCGGTTCTTTTAAAATCTCGTAGGTCAGCCGAGTTTAGGGGTACGGAAATATATCCGATCACAGGTTGAGGTCCCCCCATGGGTATTTCCCTTAGGGGGTACATCTGAGCTGCCCCTTTTTGACTTCTAGTTACGCGTCTAGGAAGAGGGGGAGACCCTTGTTCCGACTCTGGTGGGGGAGTGGGCGCTCTGGAGACTTCTGCGGGAGCAGGAGGAGGAATGTAAGGAGGGGGGGTTAGAAGGGTTTCGTCTAACTCTTCCTTCTTTTTCTTTTGTTTAGTTTTTATTTCATTCAGCGGATAAAGTCTAGCTCTCGGTCTTTCTAGCCACACTTCCGCATATTGACTCTCCTCCGGGTTAAGGGGTTTTTTATTATTAACCCAGAGGTTTAATTGCTGTCTTACCCAATCTTCTTCTGACCCATAGACTGGCCGAAAGACATTTTTAGAAATCTTCTTCCCTCCCCATATCTTAGTACAATATTCTATCATTTTTTGCTTATCTTTCCCTAGGGTTCCAGGGGAATATCTCCAATTGTCTAAGATATATGCCAGAGGGGTATTTTTAGGTACAGTGTGTACCCTCCCCATGGGAGTCGAAGGCTTGCTGCCCTTCGCCCCCATCTTCTGGATTATCCACAAACACACACTCACTCGCTCCCCTTATTCCTGGCCCAGTCCCTCGCGGGAGGTGGGAAACGCAGTACTAAAGGGTCCACACTCGCTTGGTTCAGTATATCGAACCTCTCGTTCGTTATAATCCAGGATACCCAATCCCGCCCGAACGGCGAACCCGCGAACAACTTCGCAGTATACTTACGCGTCCTGCGTCTTCGTCCGGACTCCCATGCACAGAATTTTATGGGATTTTACCGGTCCTTTTTTGCTCAATATCCTAGAATTTAGGTTCGTCGGTAAGGTTGGAGTGAGCTGTTGGTCGCGGGGCCGCGAAATGTCGCGGGGCGCCTCCCCGGAGGACCAAAGCCCACCGTTCCTTATCCGAGTCACGGCACCAGAAATTGTCATAAATTGTGACCACAACGGATCATAATCCAATTAAAATTTTATTAATTATAGCAAGTAGAATATGAGCAAAAACAGCGCTGGACGACAGGGGAGTCTGCGCTCCGCCACTGCCGTGCTGAGCAGTTCAAACAGTCCCTTTTTATACATCTTTACTTCCGTGTTCATGAAGTAGTGGAGGTACTCTGCGCATGCTTCAGTTGTTGTTAGGGGGTCGTTTTCTACCTCCTGGTGGTCGTTGAGGCCGAAATAAGAAGTCTTTCTCCTTTATCCCATAGTTGACCCCTCATTCACATGTCCTTATCTGGGGTTGTTTGTCCTGTTTCTGTCGGTTCCTGGAAGTCTGGCGGTTATCTCGCGATTGTGGTTATCTTATCTTACTCAAGCAGTGTCCGGGTTTCTGTTTGCATAAGCGATTTCACATCTTTGTTGCCTAACCTTTACATTGAGCTTAACATAAATCTTAATAAACAATATCCTAGTCCATAGTTTCTCACAGTGCTCATTAGGTGTGGTGGGTGCTTTCTCATTAGCCCCCTGCAGAACTGCGAAGCAGTTCTGGGTGGGGACATCAGATTTAGGAGGAAGCCCCTTGTCGTTAATTGTCCTCTTCCTCCTTTTTTTGTTCGTTTTTCTCGTGACTAATTCCCAGCTTCCTGGGTTGCTGCTCTCCTTCTTTCCTATATGAGCAGTGCTAGACGTTTGCAGCCCCTGCACAGTTTGGGCCTGGAGCAAGCAGCCCAGCTTCCTCTCAGCTTCCCTGGCATCTTTTAGCTCTCCAACAGCCTCCCGCAGCTCAGCCACCTGCTGCAGGAGGACCTCCACCAGGGCGCACCGAGTGCAGCCCTGTCCATCGTGCATCCCCGCCTCACGAGACCAGTCGAGGCACTTTCTACACTCCGAGGTCTGCGCCGCAGCCTCCCCTCTCATCGGCTCTGTCTGGGTGCCTACGCTGGCCACCGCCGGGACAGAGCTCCTAGAGCGGGCCCTGCTCCTGAGGCGAGTGCTCACCATCCCGCTCGCTGCCCGCTCGCCCTGCCTGCGCCAACTGCCGCGCCACGCCGTGACTGCCCGCCCTGGTCGCCGCGTTCCCTGGGATGGGTTTTTCCCCACTGAGGGCTGGTGCCGTCACTCCTGGCGCCGCCCCCTGTGAGTCAGCTGCTCGCGTCAGCTGAGCTGCCGGCTCCTGGGCAAGTCCTGTCGAGGACTTGAGGCTCCCTCGGTCGCTCTTGACGCTCCGAACTGAGGCTCCTGGACGCTGTGCTTCCCCTCGCTCCGGTGTTAAAGGCGTCCTCTCTGGAGATACTCACCTCGGCAATTCAATATCTTTATTTCTCTTTTATGAACAAGTAAACATTTTAACTTTCACCTGGAAAACAGGATAGATAGAGATTTTGCTATGCTTTTAACCCTTATGGTGGCTTTTAAAAATCTCTTTCTGATTTTCAGCATCCCTTCTAAACATGTGACTACATTATTACACAACCACCACTGAACTGTTGGCACTTTTTGTTTTCAATGTATAGTCACTGTGCCTAACTTCTAGTAAGCCTCTTAGTCCCCTTCAGTAGTGTGATCAAACTTAAGGAGTATTGAATCTCATCCTAAAGATGCCTAAAGTACAGTGGATGAATCATGCCTTAAAAGTGCTGACTTCTTTTCATTGACTCCCAATGGAACCTTGATGACAGCTCAAAAGTAGACATCAGCACTGTAAATATTGAAAGGTAGGTGGGATTAATTCCTCAGCAAGAAACCATCAGTCTGAATCAGTTATTGGCTCAGAGACATACATTTTCTGAATCTTTTTTGTA